>NW_004524633.1:8307043-8390962 GCF_000260255.1 Octodon degus
GTCCCTGCAGCTTCACCTAGGCAGGTGCTTTGGACCGCTGAGCTTTCCCCCTCGCCCTTGTGGAAGATATTAAGTTGGTGGGTGAAAAGATGAAGATTTTTGAAAGTTCAAAGTGATGTTCACAATGAAAGGTTGAAGAAAAGAGTGGAGCCAAGAAAGGAAAGGAACAAACTGCAAGAGTTAACCACTTTTTCAATGTTTTCAGCAACCTAAAGATGCAATGATTGTCCATACTGTATGATAATAAGTGTTGCCTTAAGGCAGAGAAGCCTAATTCACACAACGGTCCACATGCCTCACAAACCTGGGCCCGAACTGTAACCCCAAACCCACTTACCGCAAAGTGCCACCACTACAATTAAACCCCAATATTGAGGCTTTAGCTCAGGAAAAAACCACTCATTAATATCTTTTCTCTTAAAAGAAAATCACATATCACATAAGCCCTATGTTCACCCCCACTGGTCTCTACCATAGCCTACATCTGTGTTCATCTTCCAAGAGACTTTAAGACTACTGACCTATGAATCAAGGAACCAAGGATCTGGTACAAACCCAGTGACTAGCTCCCAACTTCCTTGTTGAGAGGTGAAAAAGACTCTGACAGTTGGTGCTAGGATCTAACAATGCTTACAAAAGCTGAGCATCCCCAGCGGATTAAAGCACCAGCAAGCAGCCACAGGGGCCGGGGTTCAATCCCCAGGCCTGCTGTGCTGGCCCCGCCCCCGGGGCCACTGAGAGTATAAGTGAGGCTGGGTGTGGTGGCGCCAGCCTGTAATCCCAGCTCTTGGGAGGCTGTAAACAGGCGGATCACTATGAGTCTGATCTACTACTGAGACCCTGAACACTCTGGAGATCCTACCCTAAAATACAGGAAAAGAAAAAAAAAATGTGAGTGTCCCTTATGCAAACTTTTGGAACTAGAAATGTCATGAAAATTTGAGAGCTTTTCTGATGTTAGAATATTTGCATGGATTTTACCAGCTATGTATCCCAATCAAAATCTCCAAATTGGAAACAAATGTTTACTGCGTGCCCGACTAAGGAAGGCGCTACACTGAAGAGAAAGCGCATTAACGCAGGCTCTAACTTCCTCCACCCTAACTCATGCCTGACCACCAGAGGGCCTCATCACCTCACACTGACAGACAGCGCCGCAGTGTCGCTCTCAGATTGTTTTTCAAGTTTAAAGACTGCAGGGAAGGCATTAATTTACTGCACTCCCAGGTTAATTCAGACCTTCTGCTTCAGGCCACTTGAAACACTTTTAGTCCAAAGGTATTAAAGAGACTATTTCATCCACCAAGGATGACAAAAGTGAACTGATGCTTAGCACACCAGAAAAACATGATTTTGAACTTCCTCAGAAGCTACTGAGCTTCCTGAGAAAAGCATGCCTGAATGCTACTTTAACTTGAGGGAACACAGTTTTACAGCGAAGAAAGCCCTAATCAAAAGCTTTAGCACTATTTTCTCTCAGTCTGTACTTTTGCTGTGAGAAAATCCATTTATTCATTATCCAACTCCATTTTTTTCTTTCCTACTCAAAACAATGTATTAAAATGCAGGAGTGTGAGCCTGACAAGACAGGGCTGAGGCCGAATTCACAGCTCTCTTTCCTTCCAAACTGTGGGGGCACTCTACGCTTTTCCCGGACCATAGATAACCTACGAGTGCGTCCCTGTCACTGTCCTGCCATCTAGGCAGCCACAGCAAGCAGCCCTACCTAGCTCCCGACCCCTTTACAGCTCCGCCTTCCCTTCATCTGGGCCAGGCAGCAGGGGCGGCAGCCTTTACCAACCCACTCATACCTTCTCATACTGCTGCTGATAAAATTAAATCATTTAAGCTGTTCAGGATATTTACAGAATTCTTCTTTGAAGTTATTTAGTTATTTCTGTTCCAGAATATTTTTCTAACTATATCAGACACTCATATTGTGTGTCTGATTGAAAAACTGCAAACACTATTTGAAAATATGTTTATGTACCAAAATAGTCATGTGTATAGAATATTATAGTCATTAAAAGTAACCAGATTTTTTTCAAGTGAGACTGAAAGTTGCAGAGAGGCCAAAAAAGGCTCATTCTAAACTTGTTCAAAATAAAACCACCAAAGTAAAATTATATATACACTACAAAGCAGGTAGAAGAAAACCCTCCAAAATATTAACAGTGAAAAATGGTGAATTATCATTTATGCTTTTCAAGATTCTAATTTTTCTGCAATAGGCATATGCTTTTGTACACAAGATAAATGGTGTTTTCAAAACACAACTACAACCTACAAAAAGTGTTATCTCAACAACTCAGCGGTGCCCATACTTCACTTACAGGTAAAAGTGAACACCCTCAAGACTAACTCTTAAATAGGCTTACCTGTTTGCCCTTCACCAATTGCATTAATGGCTAAGTTTTTTTTTGTTTTTTAACACAAAAAAAAACAGTCATAGCTATATCTTATCAATACATTTATGTATAAATAGGAAGGCAGAGTAAAAAGAACTGGAGTACAACAAAAGATTATTGAACAAGTATAAAGTGATTAATAAGGTCAAGGAGATTGTTCAGCAGTATGAGCATCTGCCTGGCAAATGCAAGGTCCTGGGTGCAATCCCCAAAAAGAAAAAAAAATTATTAATAAAGTGTATGGCTTTATTATTAATAAAGCCTTACAAGATTATTATTAGAAGGCTTACAAGATTATGAACTATTTGTGGGTGTTATTAATCTTTATTTCTTTAGACCTTAGCACATTCGCGGGAAGAAACAGTAGATTACGATAGACAGTCTGGCAATTTCTTGCAAAGCTAAATAAAATCTTACCATATAATCCAGCTTTCGCCAAAATGAGTTGAACATTCACATCTCCACAAAAACTTGAACATGAATATGCATCCCAGCTATATTCATAATTGCCAAAAATTGAAGTAACTAGGGTATTCTTCAAAAGGTAAGTAAAACAACACCTTCATAGGCGGGAACAGCATTCAGCAACAAAAGAAAAATAACACTCAAGTCATCAAAAAGACATGAAGAACAGCAAATGCATATTGCATGGGGAAGCCTCACAGAATTGATGAATGATAACAGGAGGGAGGGAGATCTTTTTCAAATGAGAAGGGGAACACAAAAGGGGAAGTGGTACAGAAGGAAGAAAAAATGAGGGAGAGAGGATGGTTGGGAAACAATAAAAACAAAGCTTGTATAAACGGGGAAGGGAAGAAGGGTTAAAGGGAGGGGAGGAGAATGCAAAGAATGAAAAACTGAGATGTGTTCTGTAAAGATAAACTTTCCTATAATGAATATGATCAATGTATATGAGAATTATATGCTAAAATAGTGTTAAAACTGGGGAGGGAAAAAAATGAAATCAGGTGGGAGAAAGAAGGGGTATTTTTTTTTCCTAAATTTATTCTTATTTTTTTTTTAGAAGAGGAATTTTTTTTAAAAAGAAAGATATATTTTAGTGGGATGGGGGAGCTTGAAAGTGTTTTTGCTCCCAACGATTAAAAACGTAGGTACAGCTGGACATGGGGGCCCACGCCTGTCATCCCAGCACTGGGGAGGCTCAGGCAGGTCGATTTCTGCAAGTCTGAGGGCAGCCTGGGCTAGTGAGTTCAAGGCCAGCTTGACCTGCATAACAAGACCCTGTCTCAACAAACAAACAAAAATCAAAAACCCCTCTCGGTAATGCAAATTTTATGTCAGAAAGCCTTTCATTCACTCAGCATTTTGTCTCCCTGGATACAGGGCACAATGAGCAGGCAATCACTAGAGGAAAAACGGAGGCTTTAATTACGCGAAGTGTAAAAATCAGATTATAAATAAAACATTATAGGAAAACAACTTTATTCATTTCTCCATCCCTCCCCCCCCCCCACCCCCCATCTAAACTGCACCTGACCATTCTTTCCTGGCCTCCGGATCTTTCCCAGCTGCTCTACACTAGGTCTGTCAGAACGACCTCGAATGTATAGTCTTCGCGAGGGGCGCGTTCTGATCGTTGGCTCACAAATATGCTCACTATTCTCTAGCGTTAGCACTTTGGCCAGTTGCATACAAAAAAGCATCTCTGCACTCACTGACCCCCTCCCTTAAGGGAAGATAAAATATCGTACAATATTAATGCTTCTGAGATCAAAATTAAGAGAGAAATGAAAGCACAGAAACGAAGCACCTGCCCAAGATGACAGCGGGCTGACTCTCACGGGATGGTGCCCATTCCATCCTGCGGGAATCCCAGACCCAGCTCCTTCAGCAGGTCTTGCTGGGAGCAGAGGAAGGGTCCGAGCGGAAAAGCCAGTCCGTGGCAATGTCCCAGGCCGCCGGGGTGGTACAGGCAGCTGAGTTAGGTAGAATTATTATAGGCAGCCAGACACGGCCAGGCCCCCGGAGCCGGTACAGAAGGCCAGGTGCCTCGCAACTGCGACAGAGACGGTCGCTGCCGCCGTGGGCCACACCCCCGGACAAAAGGTCGGACAATCGCTCGCCTCTAAGGCCGAGAACCCAGGGCGGGTAGTCCAAATAGTCCTCCCCGGGAGGACGCCCGGACGCGTCGCTAACCCAGCCCCCAGGGAGAGTCGCCGCTTCCTACGCGACCCGCTTCCCATCTGGCCGCGGGTTTAATCAATTTTTCCCGAGCAACAGTACCTGTAGCCTCGTCGGCTGCCACTTCGTCCCGCCGCACGCCCACCTACGAGCTTCCAGGTCTCCCACCTTAGATCCGCCCCACCTCCTGGTTCTGCTCTATAAAAATCCCTCGAAACGGCCGCTTCCCGCGCAACCGCTCGGCCCCGCTTCCGCGCCTCGGCTGGACAGGGGCTTTCTCTCCGACAAACACATCTTGTTCTTAACCTCCACTGTTCCTAAAACGCATCCTTCGGCTTTGGAGGACGCGAACGCGGCCCGAGTGGCGCTCGGGTGGGAGTTTCTCTGCTCTCCATCAGGGACAGGGACGCCCGGGCCAGGCCGCCACGAGGGTCCGCAGGAGCCCACGAATCTTACCTTCACTCAGGTTCCTACCAGACAGGTTTAACTGGCCGCTTTTCCTCGCCGCTTTTAACAGCCCCTGGGGTACGGAAGTGCTGCCGTCTGCCCTTTCTGCTCTGAAACCTGCCCGCGGATCCCGCCCGGCAACACCCTGCAGGCGCGACATATTCAAACCACTAGCTTCCTAGAGAGAGCTACGCGCGTGACGCACAAAGCAGGCGCAGCCAGCCGCCCCACCCCTCTCGCGGTGCGCACGCGCTGTGTGCGCCGGGGCGGGAAGGGGGGGAAACCGGGAGCGGGGCCCTTCGCTGTCTGCGGCGCGCTTAGATGTCGTCACCGCCAGCTCCCGGGGCTGGAGGACAGAGCAGCCCTTTCCGTTGCCGGTGTCGGCCTACCACCCTGGAAATACTTCGCTGAAGTAAGTGCGTTTAACGGGTTTAAGAGGACCTTGAGGATTTGTTGTTGGCTTTGTTACTGCGACTTGGATCTTTCTCTGGTGCTTCCGCCGCTAAAGAGGGTATTGGGAGAGGCTAGCCCTCGCGTCTCCTTCCCCGTCTGAACGTGGGCCTCGGCGAAAACCTGAGCCCTGGGTGCGGAGGCCGCCGCGGAGCCCGGCCTGGCTCGGAGCCCGCGGGGCGGTCCGGGTCTCGCGGGCGATCGGGCTGCCGCCGGCTTCCCGGGCGTGGGGCCTGCGCCCTGGCTCGGTGCCGCCTGCCTGTTGTCGGGGCCGTGGGGTGCGAGGGCTGGCAGCCGAGGTGGGGGAGAGCTCCAGAGGTGGAAACGTGCCGTCTTCCCTCGAGTTCGGGGAGACAGCCGCGGGACGGCGGGGCGCTGCCCGAGGGAGGGAGGGAGGGAGGGAGGGTGGGAGGGTGGCACGAACTTGAAGGTGGCGCGTGCACTTTGGACCTCGCAGCCCCGGGGGGCAAGTTCGAATCGCTCCCGCTTACGACGACTCACTTTAGTCCGTTTACCCGATGGCTTTGGAAGCTGTTTTCTCATTTAGGGATAATCTCAACCGGTAAAGATTTTTTTAAATAATTGATAGAAAATAGAAGTTTAAATCTTGAGTTCTTGGTAATGGAAGTGTTTTCAGGTCAAAAAAAATAAAGGAAATAAAGATTTTGTTCAGTAAATCGGTGTTTCTTGGGACGCTGCAGTTTCCATCTGAAATGTACACTTGTTGATTATTGCACCAAGTAACTATAAAGAAGTCATCCTGCGTAGCACTGTCCTGAGTGCTAGGCTTTTCCTGAGCCTGAAGTGATGGTGGCTTCTACTCATAGATGCGTGGAAACAGGCAAAGCCCATCCAGGGTCCTGGAGATCTGTACTGTTGGTTGAAAGCTAGGTCGACTATCCTTTGAAAATTCTGCATCGCTGATCGTTATGCCAAATAAAGTTCACTTTTTAACACCTACACCTTCCATGTACGTGGTTACCCTACCTAGGGAGGAAAGGGTGGATTTTAAAATAAAAGGACCATTGCAGTTTTAGGAGGTCATTAATGAGCCCTCCAGTCAGCCTTGTTGACAGTAATAATAATAGCTTCCTTATTGAGCTCTTCCTAAGTGGCAACCTCTGTTTACTGTTTCTTATTAAATACAATGACCAGTGTTGCAGATGAAAAAAGTCAAAAGAAGTTACAAAGCTCGCCCAAGGCCACAAGTTTCTGTGAGTGGCAAGACCAGAGATCTGTCTACAAAGCCTCTTTTTCAGCTACCATGACTTGCTGGTAGCTTTTCATCATTTCCAAGTTTCTTAAATTCTAGAATCATCTGAAGGGACTCTTCAGTTGTTTTTAAAGACATTTCTTTAAGAACTACTGCTTTATAGAAAGCCACAGCCTATCTTTACGGAATGAGTTGCTCAAGCATAAAATTTTACAGTAACTACTACTGTCTGCACAATATATAATCTATACAACTATTTAAAAATAAGCTATACTGGGCTGGAGAGATGGCTTAGTGGTCTAAAGCACCTACTTGGAACAAGCTTAGCAAAGCACAGGGACCGCGGTTCAATCCCCCAGCACCACATGCCAGCCAGCCCGCCCCCTGGTGGGCTGAGCGGGCCACACACACACGCGAATAAATAAATAAAATTAAAAAAAAAATAAACTTTAAAAATAAGCTATACTTTTTGATTCATTGTGCTTGTACTGAAAATTGTTTAATTATTGATGTTTAATAATGTGTTGAAATAGTGCTAAAGTAATTCTGAAAAATCCAGAGTCAACTTCAATCTTCAATAGATAGAAAACTGGTAAGAATTTTACTAGCATAAGTCTACAGTAAACTGTGTACTATATTTATGTAGTAAGTGCAGACTGAGCAAGTAGAGGTGAAAATACCTCATGCTGTTGGAAAAAAATTTTATCTCAAATTGATGGAAACTGAAATTAATCCGCTTGAATTTCTTTGTCAGAGAGTAGTTGTAATTTTGTATAGTAACAGTAGTTGGAATGTGCTCTTTATACAGTCATAATACTTTAAGAAAATGCCTTAAACACAAAAGTTGTAATTCTTTTCAACAGCATATGGCCTTATTTTTAAAGTGGACTTTATATACATTATTAAAATAGTATGTCCAGGCTAGAGATGACTGTGCTCCTATCTTCTGTAATGGAATTACCTACCTCTACCTAATTATATTCATTGTATGTAAGTAATGGAACATTTCACTCTTAGCTTTTTTGCTCAATGAAAAAGAAAGTGAAAAAATCAAAAATATTAACCCTACAGAGCACATCATCCAAAGAATGCTTTTCTGTTTTAATAATAGAAAGTAAAATTATCCAGTTAAAATAGACCAGGATCTCTCTACCATTGAAATTTCAGAAGACATTTTCAGGTAGGGGGGTGTGTGTGTGTGTGTTATTCTTATGAACATTGCAATATGTTAGACATTTTTTTCCAGAGGTAAAAGGTATATTGGTAAATGGATTTATTGAAAAAAGTCTGAAATTGTACTAAGGGAAGAAAATGAACTAAATTTGTACACCTTTTCCAGGCGCCTTTGGTTAAAAAGTAGAGTCAAGGACAAAGTACATTTGCCTTGCCCACATTTCTGGGGATTTCTTTTAGGGTACAGTAACAGATTTAGCCTGGCTTCAATGACTATTATGTTTACTTTCAGAACATTGCCTTATGTGGGAGAGCTGCTATCTTAAAAATCGTTTATTGAGAGAATATATTCTCTTTAAAAATTTCAACTTGCAATTTTATGTTTGTTTTCCCTTTAGGTTTATAACTGCTGGCTTTAAGAAATAGTGGAAAACATTCTTCACTGTTTCTTTGAAGGCAGTACAAACTGCATTTTTTTAATTGTTGGTATCTATTTGCGAACATAATAATTACATTCATCTTGGGGAATTGGTATGTATACATATAACATCTTGATATTTAACATTCTGATTATTTTTACTGTCTCTTCCTCTGCAATTTTATTTATAGTTCTCAGTATGGCTTTGAATTGTATTTTGTTATTGTAGTTGTATATGGTAATTTTTTGACAGGAAGTGCATGTTTTTGAATTATGCATGTGTATATTCTTTGCTTCTGTTCATAATTTTGAGGATGAAGCAGTTAGCCTGCTTTAAGAGATTTAGTACTTGATTTTATTGTTCAGTCTTGTATACCTGTGTACTTTTAATATAAAAGAATTTTCATCTCTATGGAAAAATATTTTAATTTTCTTTTATGAAAGGAAATGTCAGTGTTCTGTTGAAGAAAGATGAAGAAACTAGAAGGGGAAGAGTGTATTCCAAATCCTGTTAGAATTCTTTCATTGTTGTTTATTTTCTTCCTACTGAAAAGAAACTGAACAAGGAGGTTTAAAGGCCAATCTTATTTATGTAATGTAAGTAAAAAGTATTGTGGTATTGCGATTTCATTATTGGTAATTCTAAAAATCACCTGAAAATGATTCCTGTTATTCCCAGTGATTATTATTCCTACAAATAGAGTAGCATTCTTGCCGTTTTTCTAAGATTAAAACGTTCTGTAATTTTAAGTATCAATTTTCATATTAATTGCATAGTTGGGGGCTTTAATTAGTAATGTAACACAGTAAAATTTGTGCATCACAACCTTATAGAACAGCCTGTCAATATCCTTTCTTTGTGACAACCTACAAAACCACTGTAGGGTAAGTGCGTTTAAAAAAATGGTTTGAGTAAATATTCACCATTTTGTGTGTGTGTGTGTGTGTGTGTGTGTGTGGTGCTAGGGCAGGCAAGCAAGCAAGCATTCTACCACTGAGCTATGTCTCCAGCCTCCAAATCTACTCATTTAAAATTGACTGTATTTTTCTCTGCAAACACTTTTATTTAATTGGATTCAGCTTCAAGTACTCAAAAAAGAAATAGTAAACTTAATATTTATATGGCAAGTATTGTACTAGAACACAGGCTCCTCATAAGTTCATTAAGATGTAAGATGGTCGTGAGACTTTATCCTTAATGCCAACGTAAGTGGATAAGGGAAAAATATAATAATGGTTCATTACCAGTTGGTAAGCAATAGGTTTTAAAATTTGATATTCAGATTTGTAGGTCGCATGTTTATCCCAAATTACAGTCTGATAAATGGTACTGGCAGGATACCTTAAGAACTGTGCACATTTTTTTCTCAACATACAGTTTTTCGCACCATCCTCTAAACTATCCCAGTTATATACACTGAGATAATTGAAAATTATTTCTCATGGGTGTGTTGAAATACTTGGTACCTGCTATGCAAATACACAAACCCTAGCATTGCTTAGCATCAAATTGTAGAAGTATGGATTTCTCATTTTCCACCAAGTTTACAGCTCTATTTTCTTCAAAATGTTTATCTTGTTGCCTTTTTTTTTTTTTTTTTTAATGTATTTGGTACAGGGTCTCACTACACAACTCGGACTCCTAGTGATCCTACTGTTTTCCA
Organism: Octodon degus; assembly: GCF_000260255.1. Lineage (NCBI taxonomy): Eukaryota > Metazoa > Chordata > Mammalia > Rodentia > Octodontidae > Octodon > Octodon degus. The sequence continues at coordinate 8,316,959 of NW_004524633.1, forward strand.
CCTCCCCAGCACCAGGATTATAGGTTTGCACCACCTTGCCTGGTCTTGGTGGCTGGCTCACTGGGCCCAGGGGTAGGGCCTGCGCAACATGATCTTGTTCCCTTTTTTAAACTCCGTATTTCCTAGAAATGTTATCTCCCCACCATCTCTCCTGTCTCTCAAAATAATAGCTTCATGAATGTGCCAAGTGCTTAGACTACAGACTACTGTGCACATGGTGGTGGGAAGTAATATCCTTTTAAATTATCAGTACGCTTGAGCTATACGTAATGGTCACATTCATGCTAGGGAATTTGTGTCTACACATCTGTACATGATGTAACTTCTCTTTTTCCCCCGCTATTCTCCTACCTCCGCTTGAACGCCTCTTCTCCTCCCTGTTTACAAAAGCTTTGTTTCCACTTTTTTCCTTCTTTTCTCACTTGGAAATTCCTTTTTTCCCCCCATAAATCACATGCTTCCTTTTATTTTCTTTATGTCTGAATGAAATTCCATTGTGTATGTATGCCATTTTTTTTGAAAAAGTGGCTATTAAAGCAAAACTTACCTAAGTGGGAAACGGCCTACAATAGGAAGGGTGATTATCCTCTGTGTTTATGCCTTTTTCTAAAGAACTTCCATCTGAATACACAAAGATCTTTCTGAAACTTGAGACTTAAATGGCTGGAACTTGTCCATCATGATACTGGATATGGTTTTAATGCTTTGCATAAAGCTTTGCTCTGTAATATTTTTGACATACTGTTCTGGCAGTATCAAGAATCAGCTTACATTTTCTTATCCACGTGGCAGTGGTTCTTTACCTGTGAGCTGCTGGGCCCTGGAGACGGTGATATTGCAGGGGACGTGTGAATTCTTTTCCATGTTTCAAAAAGCCTATCAGAAATCACGTGCTTTCCCATACTGTAACTTTATTGGCCAAAATGAAGACTTTTTTCTTTTTCTTTTGGGACAGAAATAGCATCGGCTCATAGTATAGCTGATACTTACCATTCAAACATAACTAGAACCCTTCCCTAACCTGCCTCCAAAGATAAATTAACTGACCCTTTCCTGTACGTAATTCTTTCATTATGACAAGATATCTTAAAAGTCTCACTCTGGGCACTTGTGTTTGGTTTCGTCTAAATTGTGGACTAAACTTAATCAACAGGTGCAAAAAATAAATCCTCTTTTGCAACCCAGAACTCATTGTTTGGTGTGAGTTTTAATACCTATAAGAAGGAATATTACTGCTAGATAGAAAAGTCTCATTCTCCAATTCAGTTTGTCTAAGGAATTCTGCATCCAGCAGTTTATTTATATGCTACCCATATCTTGTTAACAAGTACCCATTTATTTAGAATGGTTGTATTTTTCCATTCCCTTGATCCTGACAACCAAACAGTCACAGAAACAACTGAAAGTAGAAAAAATAAGAGACTGAGTCCAAACTGCAGTTCTGTCCAAATTCAGGATTACTAAGCACCACTGTGCCCAGGCACCAGACAGAGGTTGAAGTGTACTAGGTGAACACGCAGTCCCTGCCTGGCACTAGCCTGTACTTTTAATCCCCATTTTTGCTGTTAGAAATCTGTAGTTGCCTTTCTGTGAGAGCAAGAAGACCCTCTCCCGTGGGGCAGCATGAAACAGAGGGTTCCAGAGTCACGGCTCCCTGCCTCACCCAGCACCCCATGTCCGGAGGGTGCTGTTCTCTGAGACAGAAATGGGAAAACACCCGCTCCACAGAGGACCTTCTTTTCTTAGAAGCTTCAGACTTGTTGTTCCTAGGGCCTTCTGCTTTGTAGTTTCCTTTGTCTGGAAAGTCCGTTCCCCAGATACTGAGCTTGCTTTCTCCTTTTACTCGGGTCTCAACAGTAACACTTTCCCACTTCCTGTCTTGTTTTTTTACTTTTATATTGAGATGGAATCTCACTATGCTGTCCTGGCTGGTATAGAACTGAGCCCAAGTGATTCTCCATGACAGCCTCCTGAGCAGCCGGTACTACAGGCAGTAGACTCCATGCTTGGCTCTCCTGCTCCTTCTTTGCTTTGCTTTGTTTTGAGACTGGGGTTCACTGGGTGTTCAGGCCGCGCTTGAGCTCACAGCTATCCTCCTGCCTCATCCGCCCCGGCACACCCCCCTACGCCTGGCTCCCTATCCTGTTTTATTTCATCACAACACAGTATTATATGTTTGTGTTTGCTTATCAAGTTTACCACATTGGACCTCAAGGTTCATGAGATCAAAGACAGTCTTCTCCCTGCAGTATTTCTAGGGACTAGGAAAATCCCTGGAACAGAAATTTATGACTTTCCAATGGTCTTTTACAATATTAGGAACGTAGTGAAAAAGACATACTTGATGTCTAGCTCCACACTGAACTTGTATTTTTAATTGAGAGGCTAAACAAATCTGCAGTGATTCAGACTTAGTGTAGACTGGATGCACTTGGTATCTATTTGACACATTTTGTCATTTGCCTTTAGCTGCATGTTACTGTTAGACACAGGCAATGATTAATGAAAAGCAGTTATTTGTTAGACCTTCAAGGATCTTCAAACTATTCAATTCCTCATTTAATTGACAAGAAAATTGAGGTAGATTCTCAGAACTGAAGTTAAATTTCTTTAATATATTGACAAGATTAATATTTAAGCTAAGTCTTCTCTTTAATTTTGTAGCTGCTAGATAACTTGAAAATAAAATATGCTTAAAAGTTTATATTTTGGGGCCGGGGAGATGGCTCAGTAGAATAAGTGATTGCCTAGCAAGCACAGGGGCCTGAGTTCAATCCCTGGCGCCACCAAAAAATTTAAAAAAAAAAAATTTTTTAAAGTTTATATTTGGAGAAAATTCTGTCTTGCCACTGTAATCCTGCATACCAGAGCACCATCATTTCTCTGTTCAGTAAGTTAACATAAATTGGCCCTTGATGGGCAAAGAATTTTTGTCACAGAATTCTTTTGTTTTTGAATTTGTAATTTTTATTATGAAATATCAAGCATACAGAGAAGTGTAGGGTAATGTAAAAGATTTTTGTATCCGCAGAAATAAAGATGATAAACAACATTTTAAAAAAATAAGACAGGCACAGACCCTGTCCTTGTGTGCCTTGTCCTTTTCTCACAATACTGTGGTGTGCATGACACATGTGTGCTCTTGACACTGAAGTATTGGAGTGGTGAGGATCTCTAACATAAACAGTCATATGAGCCTGATTCATGTGAGAAAGTAAACCACCTACTATACTTTATATTTAAAATACATTTATGACACACAATGAGTTGTCATTTCTAGTCTTGCTGAGGTTCTTGTCACCCAACCTGTTTTGTGTAAAAACTTAAGGTGTTATTAAAGTAGTGAGTACACTAGGGCATCAGTGGGCTCCACATGTGAGCCTCAGTATCCTGAGCCCAAGTCCTCTCAGGTGGCACTTGCGACTGCAGTGTGCCAAGACACCAGTGATGGGTATTCGGAAAGTCACGGTCTCCACAAACACTTCTTTAGCAGACTGTTACAGTAAATGAGGTCATTTTAAGGGATACTGTGCACGTGTTTAGCATTTTGGCAACAGACTTATGCTGAATTCTACAGCTCTGGGAGGCACCTAATAATAATAAACTATAAATTCATCCTTACTAAACAAAAAAGGAAATGCAGGATGAAAGGCAATGGGTTTTTTGTGCGTGTGATCAGGAGTGAAGCAGATTTTTCTCTGGAAAATGCTTGTAAACTTGAAAGTATTTAAAATACTGTGAAATATGCTTTTTAAAATCAAACTACTCCTGGGCATGGTGGCACACGCCTGTAATCCCAGCACTCCGGAAGATGAGGCGCGGGGGTGGAGAACGTTGGGAGTTCGGGACCAGCCTAGGTTACAAAGTGAGCTCAAGACCAGCCTGAACTGAATAGCGAGACCCTGTCTCAAAAAAAAAAAAAAAAAAAAAAAAAAGAACAGAACTATTGTGAAATAAAATCTTAAAGCACAGAAAAAAATTTCAAGGATTTATGCAAAGCAAACGTTACAATTCAGTGTTAAGGATTTAATCCTTTTTACTTAAGGATTGCAGGAAATTTTATAGTGGTGTGGAGGAAAATGTTAGCCAGAGTGGAAATATTAGCAGATCTGTAAATGACTCCCAATGTGGAAAATCGTAAATACTGTTTGATAACACTGGTTATTAAAGCGTGCGGCGTTTGGGGGGGGAGGGGCCATGAAGTAAATGCTGACTTAAAAAAAAATACCTTCCACTGCCACCTCGGGAAACTAGGGCCCCAAAGCGATGACGTCGTCCTGCCGCCGCGGGCTGCGCGCCTCCCGGGACCGGGGCTGCTGCGCCTGCGCGGGGCGGGGCCGTCAGGGCGCGCGGCCTTCTGGGCCGCCGCGCGGCATTGTGGTTCAGGCGGCGCGGGCCGGGCCGGGGCGGGGTGCGGTGCGGCGCCGTTTGTGTTCTGGGCTCTCGGCCCGCGCGCTCCTCCCCGTCCGCGGCGTGCGGCGGCTGTAGCATCGGACCCCCGGCCCTCCTCTCCCTCCCCTTCTCACTGTTTGTTGTGTGTTTGATGTGTTAAAGCAGGAGCGAGCCCGCGAGCAGCCATGAGCAGCGCGACCGTCGTCCCCGGCCCCGCGGGCCCGGGCCCCAGTGGCGGGCCGGGCGGCGGTGGCGGCGGCGGCGGCGGCACCGAGGTGATCCAGGTGACCAACGTCTCCCCGAGCGCCAGCTCCGAGCAGATGCGGACGCTCTTCGGCTTCCTCGGCAAGATCGACGAGCTGCGCCTCTTCCCGCCGGAGTGAGTGTCGCCGGCCTCCAAGGGCAGGGTCGGGCCTGGGAGCCCGGCCTCTTCGCGTTTCTCTCCACCCCTCCCCCAACTCTGCTCGCGTAGGGTCATGTTTTGGAGCTGCACATTCGGTACTGCACGTATTACAGGATAAATCCATTCTTTAGAAAAAGGGGGGGTGGGGGGCCTGTTTTGCTCTCCCTTCCCGCGTTCTTTGGAAGAAAGGTAACAGTGAAGTGTTTTCTAGTTTTAGTTGGTGTTAAAACTGGTAGGCCGCAGCTCTAAGTATTGTTCAGCGATTCTGGCCTTGATTCAAATGCGATACCTTTTTAAACAGATGTACATGTTAAAATGAGCGTAGGATTTCGCAGTCGTCTGATAGATTAATGTTGAAATCTTGGTTTTATTTTCTTGTCCCGTTCTCGTTCTGGAAATTATTTTAAAAGTTTTAAATTACTTGGTCTAACTGCCTGCCTAGGCAAGCACCAGGTTGATCCTGGGACCACATGCTGTGCTGGCCCGCCTCAGGCACCAAGGTGGCCTGCACCAGGCATGGTGGTGCATGCCTGTAATCCCAGCGCTGGGGAGGCAGAAAACAGGAGGATCACTGGGAATCCAGGCTGCGTAGTGAGGCCTTGTACCAAATACATAAAATTATGTTAAAAAAAAAATTAGTTGGTCAAAGTTAGTTTTAGTCAGGTATTCGCAGAGTATCCACGTATTTCATGACTTTTTACCTAAAATATCTTTACATGACTATTGATGTTTTTAAATTGATATGTTTGAGGGTCCCGGGGAGATGGCTCAGTAGAGTAAGTCCTTGCCTGGCAAGTGCAAGGGCCTGAGTTCAATCCCTAGTTCTGCCAAAAGTTAAATAGACATTTTATTTTTTAGGGAAAATTCATTTGTACAGTTAGGATTCAGTTATCAGTCCGTATGAGGTGTAACGTGCTGGGAACATTTACATGTATTTTGTACAGAAGCTTTTAACTTGCTTGGACATAGAGGAATGCGCGCTTGGCTGTTACTGCTCATGGCACCTGAAGTGTGTAAAATGGCAGAAAGTAAGTGATAACATTTGATGGCTGTGAATCATTTTATTACTAGGGTATTTGAGATACTGTATTTGTTGGAATATAATTTTTATAGTCCCACAAGTTACTAAGAATTTCATTATAGCTGCTAACTTTAAAATGCTTTATTTTCTGGAGATAATCTTTTGATGCACTTAGAAAAAACAAGCGCTGGCATTTCCCTGATTCCATTTTTTTCCCTAAAAAGCCAGGGCACTTGTCCTGGTAGGCAGGAGCCTGGCTGTTTGCCCTGTAGTCAAGTGAGTAGTTTCCTCCTACTCAGATCAGCTCCTGGGAAGCTGTCTCTGGGGGTTGCAGGGATGATGCTCAGCATTCAGAGGGATCTTTGCCCTACATTAAAAGCCACTGTATTGACACATACTTGCCTTTGCCTCCCTCCTTTCCGGTTGCCACCTAGAATCATTTTCTTTCAAACAAGTACAAAGATACAATGTAGTGAGTGTCATATTGTTATCTTTTGTGGACTTCTAGATTTGAACAGCACTGTAGCTGGCTACTCTTACTTTCTGAGTTATTTTTCATTGGTTTGTTTGCCAGTAAACTTGAGATTCTCCCCAATGTTTGCAGGTGTCATATGCTGTGGACTCACAAAGGTCCAAAAGCTCTTGTTATTCCAAAAAAGGTTTTTTTATTTTGCTGATAGAATGAGGTTAAAGGGCTTCATTATGAGCCCATTTTGGCCTAATTTTCTTGTGACTGTGTATGTTAGTTCCTCAAGGAGGCATTCATAATAGCTTGGACTTTTTTCTGCTCATCATGCTTGGGTTAGCACCTGTGGGGTGCTAGTTTCTCAGGTGTTACCTTAATCAGAGAAGCCTTCCCTGACCACCATTTGTAAAAGTGCAGCAGCCTGCTGCTGCTTTGCCCTGTGTGACACAGCGTGGTCTTCTTGTATGATGCCTGACACAAATTGACAGTTTCTGTTCAATCCTGTCCCTTTTGTGGAATATGAGGCTCAGGCTGGTCAACATCATCCAAAGGACATTTGTAACGTGAATATTAAGGTGCGTTTTTGAAGTACCTTGCATGCACCTACCAAGGTCTTCAGTTCTTAATGCCTACTTTCTGGTAAATTTTTCTGGGATTATACCAGACGTTTCAGTGGCAGAATGTGCAAGGTCTCCCTCCTGTACTGTTTATTATTGAAATCATCTTTTAACTTTTTTATACTGACATAATTTTCTGTAAAGATTGTCTTCACAATGGAATATGATAGCCCTAAAACTAATTGAAAGCCTATCATTGTCCCCTACATTTACTTTTTTTTTAAAGAAAAGCTATCATGTTGATTTCTGTTCCTAAAACATAGTACTGTAAATTCAGCATGGTTTGAGTGTCTCTTAAGATACATGCTTTGCAAATTTCTCTTAGTCTTTACAAATTCACAAGACATATTTGACTCTGTTTTATGAATGAATATAACAAAATGTACATAGGTTTTTGTGAGGCCCAACCATACTACCAACGTCAGAATTTGAATACCAACATGGACAGTGTGTGACTGTCTTTCCCTTTTGACCAGGAGATTATTGATTTTGCCAAAAATTGAAAGAGTTGTGTTATTCTTTAAATAATCAAATGTTTTGTTTTAGTGGAATATCACAGGAGATTGTAAGTGAAATGTTTATTAAATAATCCCAGTGAAACATGACAGGTGTGTAGAAGGTGAAAGATGCTAATGCTGAATTTAAGGTCATTAGTAGTTTTTCTGTGACCAAACGTGAGTACTTTAATGATCTTATAATAGTAACTAACTATAGTTGGATGAGGCAAAGAATTTAACTCACCTTTCAAAAAAAACTTGTTTCAGTAAAATCTTCACTATTTTCCTTTGTATAGCAAAGGGGAAGGCATGTGAAGTCAGCACAGTTGGACTTGCAGGCGGGTGTTGCCCTTGTCACACACGTCACCTTCTGGTGCTTGGAGGTGCTTTGTGTAAAAGCCCTCAGATCTCCAGTTGTCAGTGGTCAGTACAGTGTTACAGTGGGAGTGGAAAGGCTGCTGTCAAAGGCCTGACCCCGAGGTTCTCACACTTGGTTAGCTGGCGTGTTCACCCAAGATCTTACTAAGAATCAGGGCCCTCCCAGAAAGTAGTTCTTGAGTATAGTGGGCTTTAAATGAACACCAGCATTGGGAAATCTCTTTGTACATCCTAGGAGATTCTAACGCTTCTCTCCAGGGACACTAAGCATCATTTGCAAACAGGACCAAGGGCCACTACTCATTGAGGGGACAGAAGCATACAGGGCCCCTCAGCTTCTCCAGAATCATCCATGTTCTTAACAATAGAGAGTAAGATACTTCTATTTTGAGAAGGATAGCTGCGTAAAATTAATTTTAAGCATCAGAATGTAATTGTGGAACCAAATTACATCACAACCTTTCAACTTAGTTAAAGGTGATCACTTCAAAGTGGAGAAAGTAATTTAACAACTTAGGGTGTTTTTTACACTATTCAGATGATTACTTGCGATTGAGATCAACCACTATTGCAGGCTTTGATTCCCATCGCATTAATGAGTAGAAAAAATTACGAATCATTTTAAGATTGTCAGGTAAATGATAATGAATTGTGAACACAGGGTAGGACTTTCTGCTAATTTCATCATATGTTGAAGAATTTTGTATTTTGTAGTCTTTTTTCTCTAAGTAGTAGTGTCCAAGAACTGGTAGGCACCACTTCAGGAATGTAAGTGCCTTGTGTGTTAGGGCATCACCAACGCATGTGTTGGGGTCAAGAACATGTGATGGGGGCACTAAGAGAATTTTTAAAACTAGGATTAAAAGCATAGGTGTCAGAAAAGAAATACAGCCTACTGTGCTGGTGCACACCTGCAGTCCTTGCGCTCAGGAGGCTAAAGCAGAAGGATCCCTGCGAGTTCTAAGCCAGCCTGGGCTCCATAGCGATGAGACCCTATCTTAAAAATAAAGAAACAGAAATGCCGTGACTTCAGTAGTGGAAGTGTCACAGCATTCTTTTCACTACTCTGGTGTAATGTTTAATTTTAGATCAGTAGTGCCTCCGGTGAAATAAACATTTAGCAGTATACCTCTCCCATGAGATGACTTCCGTTTTCTGTGGACAACTTCGTCAGTCCTCAATCTGAATCTGTGTTACTATGAGAGATCCTGCTAGTTGCAATGAGTTTGAGTTTTCAGGCCATATTTAGCCTTATATTAATTTTCAAGTAATGCTAAAAATTCTTTTCTTGTTTGTGTCCAGATGAAGAAAAACTTTCTTTTCAGTGGATATGTGCGTATCTGAATAACTGTTGCAACTGAATCTGATATTACTACTTTTTTATATACACATGAATATGTCTTATTTATTGCAAGCCTTAGGAGGCTGTAACAACATCGAACTGTATTATAGCATTTCCACTTTTATTACTCAATCTGAAGATATAGTGAACATAATTATTACAGTAAAACGTGTTCCCCAACCTGGAAACATGATAAAATTGTCAGAGGACATTTGTGGAAATGCAAGCTCAGTGCTTTATTACCAGAGATGGATGGTGATTGATGTGGAGTGGACGGCCTGGATATACACAACGCCCACACACGAATTTGTTGTAACCTGGTATGCTGTGGTTACTGTGACCTTTGGGTATTGCTTTTCAGATAACTTTTGGTATGTCAGGGAGCCAAGCCTGCATTTAATCTTTCTCTTTCACAGAGAGGCTTTTATAATACAAATAGGAATCAGCATGTATTATTTCTTAAAGCCTACTCTTCATATTCTCTGTTAGTACTGTAGCTTGCATTTCACTTGTTGATCTTTTTTCTGAAGAAGCAATTGCTGAGGGAAATGGTTCTTTCACATATTGAAATTGTTCAGGTCGGGAGATGCTCATGTTTTGCTTATGCTTATGGTTTTCTGTTTTCTCAAAGTGGTCCAAGCCAGATTAAGACTCTTGCTAGTAGCCAGGAGCTCTTGTGCGCTCAGTGTGACAAAGGCTTCTCAGGAGGGCAGCAAGTTTGAAACCCACTCAGAGTGCATAGATTTAAGTTTGAGGCCAGTTTGGAGCACATAATGAAACTCATCTTTTAAAAAACAATTAGCAAATTGTTACAGTCTTCACAATGTTTTTTACCCTGGCAACTTAGCTATAATGAAAAATTTCTAGGACAAAACTGCCTGTTTGTGAGTATCAGTGTCGGGCTGGCAGGTAGGGGGCAGTGGTCAAGCGCTTGTCACCTAAGCTCCATCTCCAGCTCCACAAATACGCATGGGCACGTGTTGCTATTCTCATGGTCTCAATTCTGAGACTTTAAAAGCACTTTTTTTAAAAATTTATTTATTTATTTATTTGTGTGTGTATGTGTGTGTGGCCAGCTCAGCCCACCAGGAGGCAGGGCTGGCTGGCATGTGGTGCTGGGGGATTGAACCGCGGTCCCTCTGCTTTGTTAAGCTTGTTCTAAGTAGGTGCTTTAGACCACTGAGCCATCTCACCAGCCCTAAAAGCACTTTTTAACCTGATAAATTTTAAGCTTAAATAGGGATTTTAGGTTTTATTTACTCCACAGTTTGTTCCATCGCTTTGGTGGGCAGTCAATATTTTCTTTCAAGCTAGTTAAATTAATTTGTATGGAGTTATGTATGCAAGTGCTGGTTTGCAAGTTGCACATTTGTGTTTTTGATAATAATTCTTTCTCTCCTTTTGTGTTTCTCTCAGTGACTCGCCTTTACCAGTCTCGTCTCGTGTCTGCTTTGTTAAGTTCCATGATCCGGACTCGGCAGTTGTGGCGCAGCATCTGACAAACACTGTATTCGTTGACAGAGCTTTGATAGTCGTACCGTATGCTGAAGGTTTGTGCTTTGTTTAACTACCCGTGTGGGCATCCTCAGATGACCGGCTTCCTCAGTGTAGTTGCAGAGTGAGCATTAATTAGCAGAGTGTTAAAATCTTAAGTGGTTGACATTTGGAAACCCTTGTTATACTGCAGTATATGCTATTTACTTGTAGATTCTTTAATTTGAATCATTAGCAATCAGGTCTGTTTTTAAGATATTTAACCCTTTCCTTTCGTTAGCCCATTTTTACATTCATGAAAACCATATCCCTACTTGTAACTCTTAGATATATCTACTTAGTTTTGTGGAAAAGTCCCAAAGGTAAAATGATTGGCCTCATGTGCACTTAATAACGACTTTCAAATGCATGATGTTATTTAAATAATTGACTAGGTTGTATCTCTATAATGCTTCCTCACAATGAGAACTTGAAAAAAATCCCACATTGAATTCCAGTATACCAAGGGTTACAGTGATTTTACATTTTGTGAAAATGCAAGATTTCCTATAGCTTAGGTGCCAGATGGGCACTGGGTGTTTTGTTTTTATGCCAGATTTTCTTGTTCATTCTTGTTATATTTTCTAGAATATCTCTAAATAATAAATTCTTCTCTCTGTTATTTGTGTGTGTGATTTTTATAGTGGAGAAGGCAAATGCAAAACTTCCAGATGACTGAAACACAGTGGGTCCTCTGCAGCTACAGGGGATTCTAGACATTAACTAAAGGCCAGCAAGCACTCCAGTGCCCAAGTGTTCCCTGGTGTGACCATTTGTTAACTGCATTTTCTCTCTTTTTACATTTTAGGCTGTTAAAGTAATTTGACAGAAAAAAATTGAGCAGGTTTTTTGGATCTAAAAAAGCCACTGTGACAAGACAACACTATTTAATAACTTTTGTAAAATTTTCTGAGTCATATTTTATAATTTGATTGATTGTTCCCAGTATATTGCTACTTGATTTGCTTTTTGGTAACTATAAATTTTGATTGAAGAAATTCATTTAACATGATAAAATTCCTGGATTTTAAGTTAAAGTTTTATTAAATACACCACTGACCAGGATTTACATGCTTTACCTTTCTTTTATTAATCTGGTTAGTGGAATGAAAACTTTGTTATTGTATATTTTAGTTGCTATCTTAAATCTTTGAATACAAATGTGAACATTTGTAAAGTTGTGAAATGTCTGAAGTTGGAGAAATTGCCTTTGGGTTTCTAAAGAAATTAAGTTCTGTTCAGAGCTGGGTTAAGGCATGCTATTGTAATAGTACTTCTGTCTCCGTTATATTAAAGTACCTGAGCACAGTTTTAAGGTTCTTGAAATAGACAGATTTCAGTTACTTTTTGGCTAAAAATTTTCTTTTATGTCAGTGTGTTTGTTGTAGGGTAAGACTTAACCACCAACAAAAAATTTCTAGGATTCAAATTTAGGATGAGTAAAATATAAACGATAGGCCTGGAAACATGGGTCAGATCACGTGAGTAATGTTCAAGCATTGTGGTTAGCTGTTAAATTTAAGGAGTTTTTATTGGCTAAGTAGTATACCTTCCAAGCCTGGAACATAATACAGTATATCATGTAACTGGCCTTCATGGGTAGTTTTAGACTGTAATAATTTTGTAAGATGTTTTTCAAAGTGCAGTTTTGGGGAATATATATGGAATTTTAGAAATGTTCAGTGGAGAACGCCATTTTTGCTGTGTTTGATTCAAGGTATGATATGCTGTATTAACGTTCCCTCCTTTAAGTAACTGAATGTTCAGTCCCTTTGTCACATGCACTCTGATTTTAACCTTTACACTTTGGGGATGGCTCTTAGCCAGTGTTTTAGAGCACTAGACCCAAAATTGACGGTAAGAAACAATCTAAATTGGTAAAACTGAGATAGCAAGATTTGGAAGGAACTCTTAGTAGTAATGGATTTGGGGGTTATTTTAGGTTCCTTGGTTAATGTTTGTTTCTTTTGTCTGTTTCTTTTTCTTTCATTTCTACACATTCATGCAGTATTTCATGGTTCTATCAAAGCAGCAGTAAAAAAAATACTCTTGACGCATGAAAATTAACTGGTGAGGGGCCTCATTGCTATTTTTTAAATTGTAGTTTTATTTTTAAATAGTCTTTTTAATCGGAGGATCAGATGCATGATTTTTTTTTTAAATGGATGCAGATCTTCTATCAGGTGTCTCAATAAATTCAAGAGGATTTAGTTTGCCAGAAATGTTGCAAAGTGCACTAATTTAAGTAAGATGTTGATGCTTAATATATCCTCTTGAGACATAATTTTGCATGCAAAATTACCCCCTTAATCTCTGTAGGTTTGTTAATATTGATGCATTAATGCCCTATATATAAATGATCTCCCCTCCCTTCCATAACTCTCGGTATCTAAATTGATGACAGCTCTGGCACAGGCAAGATAACAGTGCTGTGTAGTATACATTTGTTTATATTATCGGCACTTCTCAGTGTAGGAGGAAGGAACCATTACCTTTATTTAACAGTGGTTTTTCTTTTTTGTTGTTGTGTTTTACAGTTCTTTTCCCTGGTTCAGCCTGAACTATATACCAGGCCCTGCTGAAAATACCACCCAACAGTTTTCTTCTGCAGCTTATCCAGTTTCTCTTAAGTGCCCTGTACATATTGTATGTTTTATGATGAGATGCAGTTTCTTAATATGTATTACAGAAATACTACTGGTATTTGCAAATATGTAGTTTAATTGTATTATTGAACTCTCATTTTGGGGGCTTGGGCACATTAACAGATTAATCCATCTGTATAGGGCTTTTGCTGTTGGATAGAATTGAAATTGTCTACATAAATATTTGTGCTAGGACCCTTAGATATTTTCTGAATACACAAATTAGGCCTTAAGAATAGACATACATGTCGCTTTGGGCTTAAGGAGTTCAGTTAGTCTTAAACTGACACTGCATAGCTTTTTGGTACAAGTGGCATGGCACATGTTGGAACACAAAAGCGTTTAACTGCAGGTAAGGAGTGTGCCATGTTGTCTTGCCTATTTTCGCTCTCGCTCCCTCACCCCGCACACACCCTGTGTGTATTCAGAGACCTTCAAAAGCATTCATGTGCATTTTCATGAGTCAGCAAAAGCCCTACGCTTGATTCCAACAGAGTATTTCCTTACATACTTTTCTTTTAAATTTTACAAAATTTGTATGGTAGGTGTAAAATCATAGTAACTGTACCATATTATTAACCCCTAAATCAAACTTTTTTTGTCTTGTGTATCTTGATTTTTCTGTGTGCTTTATAGTGAAGCAGCCGACACGAGTCGTTGTTCATAAAACAGCTTTTGAAAGTTGAGAGCACACCCCTGGAGAACCGACTGTGCTTGCTTACGTTTGGTTCATGACTTAAAAATCGAGTACAGGTGATGAAATCTTGGCAGTGTTAACAAAAAAGTAGTGTGTATTGTGCTATTTTTTTTTTACTCTAGAAACTTAACCATTTGTAGAGAAAAGAGGAAACATTTTCACACATTGAAGTTTCATTCTGACATAAAATTAATGATAAATAATCATAGAGATCAAGCTTTATATTTTAGCGAGCATAAGTACTTTCAACAAACTCAGGTGGTGTATCAGGTAGACATTTTCTGGGTGTTTTTGTGTGTTTTCTGTCTTACCAAAAGTGTGCTCTCATGCAAGCTTGTTTCTCTGCAGGAGTCATTCCTGATGAGACGAAGGCTTTGTCTCTGCTGGCGCCAGCTAACGCAGTGGCAGGTCTTCTGCCTGGTGGCGGACTCCTCCCCACGCCCAACCCACTTACCCAGGTACCTGCTCTGTTGAATTCTGAAAGAACCCGTGACTTTTGGTTGAGCCTAAACACACCCAGCCTTCTCAAGTGTTTTTTTTTTTTTTTTGATTCTAGTTCCTACAGCAACGTGCTACGTGCTGTATAATCACAAATAGTGTGTGTTATAATTATCAACAGTCCAGAGACCCTTTTAAGAAGTTGGCATTTAAAAAATGTTCTAAGTATCATAAAATACCTATTAAATTGTGTTGCATTGGCTCTTCGAAATAATCCAGTTGAAATTGCGGATTTGTGTAAAAAGTAGATTTGGGCCAGAAAATAAAATAAAACTGAACTTAAGTTCCCTAAAGGAAGCCTTCTGCCCCACCCTCTGCTTTCTCAGAGCGCTTTGTTCTTCTGCTGTTGTCTTGGGTTGAATTAAACTGATGGTTTGAAAATAAAGATGGATTGTACATGATAATGTTTGATATGGGGAACATAGGGTAAAGCCAGTTAAAATGTTTTTAGTAGTGCTCTAAAAGGTCATATTTTATTATAAACCTGTCAACTGATTTTGTTCGTTGCAGTGCCTGGGTGTCAAAGTAAGGCCCACACATGCTGGGCAAGTGCTGTGCCCCCAGTCTGGAAGGCACTGTGAAATAGCATGCATGCTGCCTGCTCAGGCTGCGTAACCAGCCAGTGGTTTCAGCGATAACATGGTCTGCAAGCACCCTTCGCATCCTCATGCCCGTGTGAAGTGCTGGTGCGCCTTGGAAAGATCTGGAGCTCCCAAGCCCTTTGGGCCTAACTTACCAGTTTAGTCCTAGCTCCTCACCTCTGGCACAAGGACCTGAGAGATCCCTAGATCTTTTTGCAGTATAAAATTACGTATTTTACCAGACAATGATACAAACGTATTGTACTTGTACTCATATACAGTTAAATTACCAAAAATATAGTGCTTTGTATTACTGCATAGCAAGTAAAACTGGATGAACTTACAGCATACTTCTTTGGGAGAAAGTCAGACTCTGTAAAGTTACCAGGCTTTACATTTCTTCGTTTAGGATAAATCAGAGTTCTCAGGTAGGACCAGAGCTCCATTCTGTGTCAGTACAGAAGAGGTAATGAGAGGAATTGTTCGCCCTAATTGGATACTAGGGGAATTATATGTGCCAGATGTCGTGGAGGTGGAAGGGGCACGTTTAGACCAGGGGACTCAGTGCTCTCGCTTCCTCCTCTGCTGAGACTTGGGTCTCCCTGGAAGACCCAAGCTGGGGTGTCTCTTGGATGCCTACACGTTCGCTGGGAAGCTCCTCTCAGAGATGGCACTGCAACCCTGAGGGCCAACGAGGGTACCCACGTAGGGCTGTGGGAAGGAGAACATGGAGCCCCAGCCTTGGGCAGTGTCCTCTAGGGCCTCTCCTGCAGAGGACCTCATGCCCTGGCAGTGGTTGTAAGAGGAATGTTTTAAGGACCCTGTATCTAGTAGCACAAAGAAAATGCATGTAACCGGCCCACACAAGAACATAGGAAAGATTGTTTCCTACATTTTGGTTTTATTTCATTCTCTAATAAATGAGAAATTGAACCATCACTTAAAACAGAGCTTGACAGAACAATACCCACTTTTTGTTTAACTCCAGCCATGCCCACTCGTTTATTATCTGTGGCTGAACCTCAGCTAGAGTGGTGGACATTTGAGTACAGTTGAGTGGTGGCAGCAGAGACAACAGAGCAAAACTGGGACTGACCGACCCTGGTCAGAGGAACAAAAGCAAAGTCTGAAATAAAGAAACCTTTCTTAACAGATTGGCGCTGTTCCGCTGGCTGCTTTGGGCGCTCCCACCCTGGACCCTGCCCTCGCTGCCCTGGGGCTTCCTGGAGCAAACTTGAACTCTCAGGTACCCAAACTGCCCTGTAGCTGTTAGGCAGTTCTAGAGGAAGCTTGCTGTTTGCTTGTGTGTCAGGAGAACAGACAGTCGCTGGGTCTTGGGGATGCTTTGTAGTCATGTCAGCTTGTTAGGGTCTGCAGGTCGCCGAATGGTCAGCCTCTAAGAACTCTAGGCAGTGATGTTCCTAGGGACCTCGGTGCACCGTCAGCACGTTGTGGCGACAGGGCCATCGCGAGAGAAAGGGGTGTGCATGTCACTCTCCTGGAGTTCGTGGGTTTCCTTTTACTATTGTTATGATTAACTTAAGCTTTTCCAAAGCTCTTACCCATCTTTGGCAATGCTGTAGATAGAGGCTTCATCTCCACCCTTTTTACTTTTAAATTTTTTTTTTTTTTTATTTTGAGACCAAGGTCTCACTAAGTCACCCTGGCTCATTTGGAACCTGGGCTCTTCCTGCCTCAGCCTCCTAGAGTGCTGGGGTTATAGGTGTGTGCCACCATGTCCAGCTTCTGAAGTCTTGCTTTCTGGAGATCTTCTGATACACTGTCTTAAGGAATTTAAGTTTTGTTTTAATGAAAGGTATAATTCTGTAATGTAGACTGTTGAGCCTTGGTTTTCAGGTAATTTGCTAAATCTGCCCTTTCATATAGTAGCCAGTAATGCCACTTGTTACTTTTTTTTTTTTTTTTTTGTAAGTGTGGCTACTGAAAAATGTAATTACAGCTTCACTGTGTCTTTTGGGGGAGTACCAGGAATCGAACTCGGGATTTTACACTTGCCAGGCAAGTGCTTGTGCCACTGTACTGCATCCACAGCCCCCTTACATTATGCCTTTACTGCTTAGCATTATGCGTAGAGCCTGTGAACTTCTATAGGGCTGGCAGATTGTGGTAGGACCTTTCAACATGCTGAAGGGATAAAATAGCAGTGATTTGTTGTTCTTTGTGTTCTCATCACTGTCCTGTTTTGGTGTCTTCTAGTCTCTTGCCGCAGATCAGTTGCTGAAGCTTATGAGCACCGTTGATCCCAAGTAAGCGTTTTATCTTTGGTGGTATTGTGGGTGGAGTTCTAGACAGCATTTATCTTTTTTTTTTTTTTTTTTAACTGTCTTGGTTTTTAGGTCAGGCTGGCCTTGAACTCACTGTATAGCCCAAGCTAGCATTGAACTCCTGATCCTCCTGCCTCAGCCTCCTTAATTGCTGGGATTACAGGCACATACTGCCACTCCTGGTGATGCTTGTTCTCAAGGCTTCTCTTCTATACCGTTTTCTAGAAACAAGGAGAGAAATTCCAAAATGAGCATCTTGTGTTGGTGTGTGTAGGTGGCTCATGTCCCTAGTGTGGGTCATCTGCACACTTACAGTCCCCTCGTAGCCCTGGGGAAACCATGGGACTGGGACACTGAGTGTGGAACTGCAAGGCTGAGCCCCGGAGCTGGTCCAGAAGATGCCGTGGAGCCAGCAGCCACACTGTCTTGGGTGCTCTGTTTGTAGCATCCTTCCTGCTAGGCCTGGAAGCATGTGAGGTGCAATAGGTGCAGGCCATTTGTTTTCATCAGTAAATTAAATGTGAACTTCATGCCATTTTCCATCATGCTGGTGAGAGTCTCGAGAAGTCCGAGAGCTTGGTTTGGGAACAGAATCATTGACTTTGGATTCCGTGGCATTTTTCCTTAAAACTGCAGTTAAATGCAGCTCTGTGCCTGCACGCAGCTTATCAGAGGGGGCAACACGCTTCCCAGCCATGTGCTCCCTTGCTGGCCCTTCCCTTCAGCTCAGTCCCCACCAGGTGTCTCTGTAAGGGGCGCCGGCCCGTTGCAGTTGCGGCCTCCTGTGCGACTCGGTGTCCACTGCCGCTGCCTGCAGTGTGGAGGTGGTACTTTCCCAGCAGGTGAGATGGCAGGTTTCCCATCAGATGGTGGGACATTCATTTAGGGTTTTAGCATCAGCATGTTTATTACCTTTTCCTCGTGTTTTCAAAATTTGTTTACAGAAAGTTAAATATTTTCTAATTCCATAATTTCAGATCTCTGAATTATTAAAATAGAGATGTTAATTGTACATATTCACGATGATACTGTGGTAAATGCTGCTTTGATTTTTTTTTGTCTTGAAACCAGGTCTCACTTTGTAGTTCAAACTGGCCTTGCGTTTACTCTGGAGCCCCGGCTGGCCTCAAACTCAGAGCAGTCCTGCCTCAGCCTGAGTGCTGAGGTTACAGGCATGCATGACCATGCCTGGCTCTGCATACTGAAGTCATGGAATTCGCCCCCTTTTTAATCAAAAAATATTTTACCAAAATGGTATTATGTGAAACCTAAGTACTTGAAGTCTAGTATTTCCATTCTCAGTTCTTGGCTCTATTTCAGGTTGAATCATGTAGCTGCTGGTCTTGTTTCTCCAAGTCTGAAGTCAGACACGTCTAGTAAGGAAATAGAGGAGGCTATGAAAAGAGTCCGGGAAGCACAGTCGCTGATCTCCGCTGCTATAGAACCAGGTAACACTTTCTTCACAGATACTGGCCTGTGGCCGAGTGGGAGGGTGTTGAACCCTACTCCTACATTTCCAGACTGACAGATTAGAGATAGGAGGCAGTGCCCCCACAGGTGGAGCAGCACCCAGAGTCTGAGGTTGCCACACTGGTGTTGTCTCCGGGGAGCAGAAGACAGATGTCGTGTCTGCTGCCGTGAGTAGGGTAGTCGCCAGGCAGTGGCTGACCATCAAAAGCCAGCAACACCCAGGGTGACATTTAGGCTCGTTTCTCTTCATTGTCTACTCCAGCATGGCCTGGTTTTAAGTCAGTTAGACCAAGAGAAGAAGGAAACTTGCAAAGTCTTTATTTTGTGCAGTCTTTGATGAAGTGACCTGTCTGTATGTGCTGGAGAGAGCAGCCAGGTTGCTGCTGCTCAGCAGCTGCTCTGCCCCTGCGCTAGGTTTGGGCACGGGTGGCCCTGTGCCGTCCATGTGTGTCGTCGGTCCAGGGGTTAATTACTTTTCCTTGTTAAGGTGTTCTTTGCTCTTAACTCCTTAGTGAATGGGAATGTTAGTATGTGTAATACTAGAACATTTTTTTTCTTTTTTATTTTAGAAGGAGACCTACAGGGTCTCACTGTGTAGATCAGACTTGTAGTGATTCTCTTGTTTACAGCCTCCCAAGTGCTGGGATTAAAGCTCGTGCCACTGCACCCCATCTCAATCACCATCTCAGTGCGCCCCGGGGTTGGGGCCAGCACAAGCAGGTCCAGGGATCGAAGTCCTGGCCCCTGCGTCTGCCTAAGCAGGTGCTTTAATCCTCTGAGCTGGCCCAGAAAACCATTTTTAATGGGAAAGCATTCCTAGTGTTTTATGTATTAAATGTTATTTAATTGATGCGATGTTTGTATTAGCAGTGGTCACATAGCTAGTAGTAAAATTTTAGATACATAGCTGGATCTTTGTGATCCAACACTTACACCTGATACTTATTTCCTTTGAAAATCCATGACTGAATGAATGTAGTTTCCTAGATTTTTGTGAACTCCTTCTTGGTAGCGACGTTCATAACAAACTGAGTGCTGTTGATGAGAAGAGCTAAAAGTGAAAGATGAACTCATTCTCACTTTGAAATCAGGAGGTGAACAATTCTGTTGTAGATGTGTGGCATATGCTTGTGTAGTGGTCTGTTCATTAGCCATTTGACGTGAACTTGGGTTCAGTGTATTTAGCATAGGAGTATAAAGTTCAGTGATGGAAAAGGAAGTGAATTCTGCCCTCACGCCCAGCCCAGATTCATGCGTGCTCACACATGGTGAGGTTGAAGAACATTTTACAACATTTTAAATGGGTATTTCAATTATAAATTTATATGTTCAATGTAGTTATCATTAAGTGCTGTCCGGAAGGTATTAGCAGTATAGAAACAGTAACAATAAAGTCTTAATCTAGTTGCATTGTAACTATATGTGAAAGACCCCAAAGAAAAAGAATTCATTTAGAACCTTGTACAGAATAAGTTAGAGCCAAAGAAGGAAGATAAACCTTTTTCTTGTTTTATAGAAAACACCTTGCAGCTTCCTAAGAATGTCAGGTGAGAGTCAGCAAAGGGAAGCTCACGCTAGCTGAGAACATGGAGTCTGCCGAAACCCCGATAGTGAGGGTCTCGTGAGCAGGCACCAGCACTGTGTTAGGAAAGGATCGCCTGCGACACTTCAGGATGTGTGTAGAAGATGCGAATTGGGATAGAGAAGTTCTTGGACTAACTCTTGAGTAGGAATAATCCTATTTGATGATTTCTAAGGATAGATTCTTTTTTGTTTCCTTTTAAATCAGATAAGAAAGAAGAAAAGAGAAGGCATTCAAGGTCCAGATCGCGTTCTAGGAGGAGGAGGACCCCCTCATCTTCCAGACACAGGTGAGGTTGCCTTTTATAGAGTCCGCTCTACAGCCAATTCTGTGCGCTGCAGTTTTTGTCATTTTCTGTCAAGTTGCTACCCGAGACCAGTGTCGGCAGACTGATGGCCCATGTGCTGCTTCAGGTGTGTGTTAGCGCTGAGGGCGCTGAAGGTTCACCTTGGAGCCCTAGAGAGCAGCGTGCCTTGGTGCCAGCTCCCTCATGGGAAGAGCAGAGACGACAGACACTTACGCAGATATGTCTGCATCCTGCTTTAAGCCAGAAACTCCGTGAGTGCTAGGAGCACACTGCAGGCCTACCCGTGCAGGAGCGCTGAGCCCTGGCAATGTCACTGGCAGTGGCAGCAGGGAGAGTTATGTAGGGAAGGATCATTTACCTGTTACTGTGGTGGGCTTTTTTCTATACAAAATGGAAAAATCAAAAAAACGATAGTTCCTGAAAGATAATTGTGATACAGAATGGGAAACCACAGAGCACCTCTTTGTATTGTTAAATTAAAGCCTGCCTTCACTTTGAGTAGGCCTTTAAAGAGGAAGAAGTTTCACTGTTTCGTTAGAGACCTCTTTCCTGGAGATGCGGCTCTCTTCCTTAGCATAGGGTGCAGGGAAGTGGCAGTGATTGCTAGGACAGTCCTCAGCCGCTGCTGAGGTTTGCGGCGACAGCATCAGCACGGAGCAGACAGCACATAGTAGCTGCTGCTTTGGAGATAACCCCAGCCTCCTACACCGTGTGCAGACGGGCGTGGGGCATCCAGGCGTTGCACTGGTACCAGCGTGAAGGATGCCGTGGGGGCTTTTCTTCCCAGCTCTTTCAGGCAGGCCTCATTTGGCTTCATTTCTAAGCTCCTTGCCCAGGTTCCCTTTGTTGTCCTCAAGTCCTGGCCTAGGCTACCCCGAGGGTGCACATACACTTGTAGGTGGTGCTCCTGCTTCACCTCGCTTAGAAGTTAGGCTAATTACTTGCTGCATTTTGAAAACATTCTGAAGTATTAATCTTTTTGTTAGAAAAACCTTCTGTTCTTGTGACTTGTTTTAATGTCTTAAGTCAGGTGTTGAGCGGTAGCCCAAGGGCACAGTGGGGAGTGCCTGAGCTGCTCCTCCCATGGTGCTGGGGACCTAGCAGAGGGAGTTGGGCGTCCTGAGCAGGTGTCTGAGGATGTGGAGCCCTTACTACGAGGTTGTGTAATGAGCAGTTTCCAGTTGAAAAGTGTACAAGTAAACATTCGTGGAGTTCAGTATGGCACATTGATGGCCTTCTTCTGCAGGGTGAGAGGATAATCTGTATGTCACATAGGTGCCCAGAGCTGACCTTGGGAGAGTCCGTTTCATTCACAGCCATTTGTGAGGTGGGTGGTGTTAGCTTTCTTCAAGTGCAGAAGTAACCAGAGAAGGACATCAGATGATGCTCTCACCGTGCGGGGCTTACGCATTGAGAATTGAGCCTCAGTCTCCCAGCTCCTGGTGTGTCACATAGTCTTTGTGAAACAGACAGGAAGTTGAGGCTGTACTGGAAAGGGCCTGCAGAAAGGCTACAGGTTCCCGAAGGTTAAGTCATCAGCACTAAGAAAGGAAGTTGGATGGGTTTTTAACAGCTCTTGAAATGGAGGAGGGAATGGTCTGAGGCAGAGACCTGGGAAACGTAGAAAGGCTATGCATGCCTGTGTCCTGGAGGGGCTCAGGAGAGGCTGACTGGACGGGGGGCAGGGAGGTGTGGCAGGGGTGCGGCGAGCAGCTCAGGCTGCATTGTGTGGGAAGACTTGCTTGCCTTGGAGTTTCCTAGTTGTGATATGGAAAAGCAGACAACACCACACAGAGCAGATAGCATACAGTACGGATATTGTGTCTACTCCAGCAACTCTTTCTGGGACTTGTCTGTTTGTAAAGTATGTTCCAAAAGTTTGATAATTGATAAATAAAGTTTAACCTGCAGTAGCAGAGAATTAGCTAAAAAGGCCTTATTAAGATCTAGTGGAGGGCTGGTCAAAGAGCTCAGCAGAAAGCAGGCGCAGAGGCTGGGGTCTCGATCCCCAGGCCTGCCGTGCCAGCCCTGCCCCCAGGGTACACTGAGACAGCGATTGGGCGTGGTGGTGCACACCTGTAATCCCAGCCCTTGGGAGTCTGTAAACAGGTGGATCACTTTGAGTCCGATCTAGTAGTGAGACCCTGAGCACCCTGTAGACCCTCCCTATACAAAATAAAAGTAGTTAGTAGAATTGTAACCAGTTATGGTGCTCCATTGTTATCCCAGCACTCAGGAGGCTGAAGCAGGAGGATTGCTGCAGGGTCAAGGCCAGTCTGAACCATCTAGTGAGCTTATGACCAACCTGCATTACATAGTGAGACCCTGTCTCAAAAATAAACGGAATATATGTCATGGAAATGTTTTTTTTTCTGCTTCCTTTCATTCCAACTAGTTTGGTTTTCTTTTGTATGTGTTATACTAGGGGTAAACCTAGGGTCTTCACACTGAACTGCGTGCCCAGCCCTTTGATTATTTCTTCAGGGCCTCCCTAACTTACTGAATTATCCAGCGGGGTTCAGACTTGGGACCTGCCTTCCTCCCAGAGTGCTGGCTGACAGCTGCGTGCTAGAACTCTTGGCTTCTAGTAGGACCTTCTGGGGATCTGTAGGTGTCCAGGTGGAGTAGCCCTGCTCTCATGGGTGTGGTACAAGATTGAAAGATGGGGAGCTGCACCCGGTTAAGCAGTTCCTAATTGTAACACAGCAAGTAGCTTCAGTCTGGATTCTACCAACAGCCGCTGGGAGGGCACTTGTGCTCCTCACTGCCCTTCTGAGGCTGGCAAAATATGTGCTGTTTGTCTTTTTATATTTACCCCACATGGGTGGCTTTTTTCATGATTAGGCGATCAAGAAGCAGGTCAAGGAGGCGATCACATTCTAAGTCAAGGAGTAGACGACGATCCAAAAGTCCAAGACGGAGAAGATCCCATTCCAGAGAGAGAGGTAGACGGTCAAGGAGCACATCAAAGACCAGGTACAGCAGCCCTGACGTGGGTGTGAGCCTGGGGTTTAGAGCAGTCCTAAGGCCAAGCACAGGGCTCCTTAATAAAAGGTGAGGTGGGTGGGCACAGGGACGGGGCAGTGAAAATTTCTCTGCACTTCTTCGCACTGGCCCTGGCTAATGTTTCAGGACTACCAGCCTCTCCTGGTGATGTGCCAGTACATGAGGCGCCCAGCTGGGCTTCGTCCTCAGTAATTGCTGGTCACACTTCATGCCATGCACTCCCACAAGCTCCGAGCAGCTGTGGTATGATCGGGCCGTGTGATCGTAGCACACGCCGTGGCTTGTGTATTACCTGCAACGCCGCCATCTAGCCCTGCGCCTTGAAGGGCTGCTGCTAGAGCACGCTGCACGCTGTACGTGGCACTGCGGCCCCATATGGACCCTGGGGTTCTGGTCATCTCAAGTTAGGTGGGGAAGAGCAGCAGGGGAGGCGGCGGTCACTGCTGGAGCTGGGTCCGAGGGCGGGCTGGAACACACGGCAGGGCAGAAGACTGCTGTGGAACAGCGGGAGCGTTACAGTCCCAGATTGCTAGGATGGGGCGTGAGTTAGGATGGGGTCAGAGAACTCATGCAGTGAATTAATGTATTAATCATTTACTCATTACATAGCTCTCGAGTAAGATGGTGTTACTGGAAAAAAAAATCACTGAGATTTAAGGAAAAATGAATTTATAGGAATTTGCAAAAAGATTTTGAGTTCAAGCATTTTGATGGGCTGTTTTTCTAAGAGCACCAAACAGACCAGAGCTTATAGCAGTGGAAAAGAAGCGCCCTCGGCTTGACCCTTGAGAGGCCCCTGGACTGGTGCTTTGGGAAGACACTGATGAGACAGGCAGGGTGCAAGGGTTGTAGCCAGTGCTGGAGGTAGCTCATGAGCTGAAGGCGAAAGGGGTGTGACGGGACTGCAGACAGGTGAAAGCCTGCTGAGCTCACCTCCCTGGGCCAGTGGGCAGCCAGCGTGCTGCTCGCCTCACGGGCTGCTTCGCGGCAGGCTTTTGAAAGCTGTCATTTCCCACTGGCTGTGCCGCAGAAGCTGTCTGCCTCAGCATCTAGCAAGAGCATTCGTATTCTCAAGAGCAGGAGTAAATCTGAATTTGCTTTTGTTTTTTATCTGTATTATTACATAACTTGGCATTAGCTTTCTTACACATTCCTAAATTGTATTCAATTAGAGACAAAAAGAAAGAAGACAAAGAAAAGAAACGCTCCAAAACACCACCAAAAAGCTACAGCACAGCCAGACGTTCCAGAAGTGCAAGCAGGTAATTAGGTGTTAGAAATTTTTAAATTTTAAACTGCAGAACGGTCGGTAGCCTGTGGTAGTAAAGGTGCTCCAGCACGAAGGGGAGTGCTTCAGTGTTAGGAAAACGGGTTTGGCAAATGGCAGAAGCTTTTGAAAGGCAGTTTGGGAAAAATAAGCTAAAGCTCATCTTTTTACTTAATATTTATAGAGAGACTGAAATGACATGTGACTTAATGCACATCGGTTTTTCTCTTGTCAGTTAAGTTCTGATGGCCAGCGCAACATGCCGGGAATCAAACCCCAGTCCCTGCGTCTGGCTACGCAGGTGCCTTAATCCACTGAGCTATCTGGCTGGCCCAGTGTGGCCCTTTGTTGGAAGGAGGCCTGTAGGTATCTGGGAAGTCAGTGAAGGGCACTCTGCATTGGTTAGCAGGGTCTCAGCCCACGCCACACAGGATGGCATTGCACTCACTGCGGTGCTCACATCCAGAGGATGGGGAGAAACGAGAACCCTGGGCATTGTGACCCCAGTAGAAAATCCTGCGCCTCCTTTAAAGGACTTAGCAGGTTTTTGATTGTGCAGTTTCTCTGTTACAAAGACATGGATACTTATCATAGGCAAGAAGTTGGCCTGCCTGCCCGCTGACAGACTGGTAAGGAATAGAAGGACACCCTGTAGCACAGAAAGAATGAGGAGGCCCTTGCAGATGCCAGGTTCAAGCAGCCAGTAGCAGCCAGCCGCCCTGGGCACTGCCCTGCATTGTATCCACAGCAGACAGGGACAGGGATGGGGCAGGCAGGTCCGCAGCCAGTGGGGTCAGTACTCAGTGGGGAGGGGCCGGATGGGCTGACTCAAAAGGCAACGGAGGTTTTTTTGAGGGTGATGGAAATGTTCACAAGTGAGCCTGTGAGGAAAGAAGTGTCAACACTTTCCTAGAGAATTGGGAGCGCAGTTACACGCGACAGCAGGTGAGCCAACGTCACAGCTGGGCAGCCAGGGAGATGCTCCCTACGTGCTGCGCGTCCCAAAGGAGTGCAGGGAGCAGCTTTGCAAGGACAGGCTTGGGCCTTTTTTTTTTTTTAAACTTATTAGGGTATACGGTCTCACTGCGCAGATTGGACTCATGGTGATCCTCCTGCCTCAGCCTCCCCAGCGCTGCATCACCATGCCCAGACTCAGTGGTCGGGGGCAGGGCTGGAGGTGAGGTGCACCAGGTCCCTACACTTGCCTAGCAGGCGCTTAGTCCGCTGAGCTGTCTCGCAGGCCCTCAGGCTTGGATTTTTAAAGTCACCGCATAAATGAAGTGAAAGCTGTTTCTTAAAATCAATTACTCAGAAGGCTGCCATGATTTAAATAGATACCAAAATCAAGTGACTAAAAAAAACAAAACAAAACAAAAAAAAAAAAACAGTCGCTCAGCATTGGTGGGGAAGATTTTACTGGGGTGTAAGGAGTCCAGTACAGCTCTCCGCTCTCTGCTTTCTGCATGTCATCTAGTGGCGTAGGCTGACTCTGCCCTTCAGACCCCAGCATTTGTCCTTGTTTGATTCAGAAGCCAGTTGCCGCAGTAATGGGTTGCTACTGATTTCTTTCTTGCAATAAGTGTTAGGTAATCAGTTTTTTCCATAGATTGATTGTCTCAGAGCTGGGGAGATAGCTCGGCAGTCTAAACACCTGCTTGGCAAATGCAAGGGCCAGGGTTCAATCCCTGGTACTGTGCTGACCTGGAACTCCCGTGTGCTGAGCTTTCTAGCAAAACCAGGCGTGGTGCTGCTCACCTATAATGCCAGTGTTGGGGAGGCTGAGACAGGAGGATCAGTACAAGTCAGAGCGCATAGCAGAGCCCTGCACCAAGTAAAAGATTGAAAGAAAGAAAAAGATTCTTTTAACTCAAAACGGCATCATGGGACGGCTCTTGTGTTACTAGAAGTGTGTAGTACAGGTTCCTAGTGGAGCGAAGTAGATCGTACTGTATTTTAAAGTCTAGTTTGCACGTTTGCAATTCCAGAGAGAGGCGAAGACGAAGAAGCAGGAGTGGAACAAGATCACCCAAAAAGCCTCGGTCGCCTAAAAGAAAAATGTCTCGGTCCCCATCCCCACGAAGGTGCGAGTGCGGTGAGGTAGCCCTGTCCTAGAAGTGTCACAAGTAGTGAGGTGTCCAGAAGTGTTAGGTGCCTTGCAGCTCTGCTCCCTTTGGGGGATTTCAGATGCTGCCGGCACCCGCTGGCAGACTGCACTTCCTGTACTGCTCCGGAGGTCACCTCCGTAGATCCACAGCCTAGCGCTTTTGTCTTTTTTTGGATTTTGGTGATGTCTGAGCACGTCAGCCCCTCTGTGCTGAGGGTGAGACTTCTCAGGACCCTGAAAGCACCTTCTCTGAGCGCTCTGACTGTTCTCATTTCAGACATAAAAAGGAAAAGAAGAAAGACAGAGACAAGGAGCGGAGCAGAGATGAAAGGGAACGATCAACAAGCAAAAAGAAAAAGAGCAAAGATAAGGAAAAGGAGCGGGAGAGGAAGTCTGAGAGTGACAAGGATGTGAAAGTATGTATACAGGCCACCCCGGTGCGGGTTGGGGCGGGCCAGGGCCAGGGCCAGGGCTAGAGCTGGGGATGCTCACTTGCGCGGTTCCCGGGAAAGCAGGTCACACGGGACTACGATGAGGAGGAGCAGGGCTATGACAGCGAGAAGGAGAAGAAAGAGGAGAAGAAGCCTGTGGAAGCCGGGTCCCCCACGGCCAAGGAGAGCTCCGTGGAGAAGGTGGCTGGCGACGCGCTGCGAGAGTCCAAGGTGAACGGAGATGACCACCACGAGGAGGACATGGACATGAGCGACTGAGCCCGCGGGCCCCGCCACGGCTCGCTCGGCCTGCGTGTGCCTCTCGCAAACACGCACGCAGCTCTGAGTTACAGGTGGTTGTAGAGCTCCTGAGGCTGATGTGCGTTCTTTACGTCCGGAAGCTTGTAGCAAATGGTACCTTGGTAACAGCTCTGGTCGTGGTGAGATCTGGCAGAGCAGCCAGGAGCCTTACTGTCCCCGGGCTGCTGCGGCACGAAAGTGACAGCTGCATGCGGCCACAGCAGGCATGGATCGTCTCTGTCGTGTGAGCTCCTTTCTTACGTATGTTCACTTATAGTCTCTAGAACTTGGTTCATTGCCGTACTAGGGCCATGTAGGGAATGCGCTGATTGCATGCTATTGTGGCAAGAATACCCTAAACGTCATTGCGCCCCTCCGGCAGGGCGGGTGGATCTCCTCTGGTCTTGTTTGTTGACATGACAAAGTAACACTCGTAGAGTCACATCTGGAAAAGAGCACCTGAAGTAGATAATCCTCAAACCTTGTGGCGCAATTTTGTGGCTTTTGTTTAACTTTGAAAGGTTATATGTGCACTAACCTTTTTTGATGGCTAATTAGGCTTTAATTACAGAAGCAAGGTTTCACCTAAAACTGTCTTTGGCAGTAAGTAAATTAGCATATTTTGAGGTAGAATTGTATACGTTTTCATAGGTGTTCCGGAATTTTTTTCCTGAAATAATTTATTCCACCTCCATATCAGTGAAGCTATCCACCTCTCCCGCGTATGCCTATAAAAC
The DNA here is from genome assembly GCF_000260255.1 of Octodon degus. NCBI lineage: Eukaryota > Metazoa > Chordata > Mammalia > Rodentia > Octodontidae > Octodon > Octodon degus. The sequence goes on from NW_004524633.1 coordinate 8,345,518, forward strand.
TTAATCTCTCGTCCTGATTTTCAGTTTCCCAGTTTATTGTTTTCAGCTCAGTGTTGGAAAAAAGGGGATAGTGCATCTTAAATTGATCATCATATACTTTAAAACAAATCTCCTTGATAATGTACTTCTATTTGATCTCAAGTTGTATAAAACCAATAAATTTGTGTTCTTATTACTGCAGTAGTAACCTTAATGCACACAGTGATTATCTGCAAAGTAGTTAGGCAACTGTTTTCTTAGTTACAGGAGTTTCAAGCTTTACTTTTGTGCAGTAAAAACAAAAGGAGGCTACAGTCCGTGCCATGTTGATGTACAGTTTCTGAAATTGTTTTACAAGACTTTGATAATAAAACCCTTAAACTTATGTTCATGTTCCTGTAAAACTGTACTTGTATTTATTTACGCTGTTGAATGTATGACACTGACCTCACTTCGCAAACCTCAGCCCTGCCCGCCCCTTCTGCACCCTGGAAGCAGCCGCGGGCCGAGATCCTCAGGCCGTGGCCTGCCGCCGGTGCTGTGGTCTGGTCGCCCCGTTTCTTATGCCTTGGATGTGGGAGTGGGGTTAGATAACACAGTGGACCTCTAGGATAAACAAGTGGTCTCACCTTCAACTACTAGCAAACTTGTATTTTCAGTGAAATAGAAATATTTGCCTCTTCTGAAACAGCGTAGATGTCAGCACTGTCTCTGTTGTACCATACTGCGTAGTGTATTTCTTCCCTTAGGAGGCGAGCAGTGCTTGGGCAGCTGGGCTGAACAGACGTGGAGCTGTAGCTTTTATCCAAGTTTTGAGTATAAATTGGTTTTTTCAAAACCTGTTATAAAACTGAAACACCATATAGAAAAGCAGTGTTTTTACAGTTTGCATTTAGCTTTTTAAAGATTTTATCCACAGGACTTTAGTTATCTAGAGCAAGTAAGTATAAGAAGTTTTACTAATGGGCTGAATAGTCACGGCATTTTTTGAATAGTTGGACACAACATTTGTGTAAACCTCCAAGAATGTTTTTTAGTAGATAAAGTTGAACCATGGGGCATGACCATTGTAAGTCACAGACAGGGGAGCCGTGGCACCTCCCGGTGAGCCTCGCTCCATCGCCCACGTGCAGGACATGGTCCCTGCTGGGGCCCGAGGAGCGGCGAGGCAGTGGGTGATGGGGCAGCCGACCGCAGCAGGGAGCCCAGAGCCCACCGAGCGCTGCCCCACGGTGCTGTTGTGTGTCTGCTAGGGAAGCAATTTTAAAATAAAAGTGGTTTTGTTAGAAAATGTTTGTCCTTATTTATTTGCCTGAAGTTTTCGTACTAAGTAAGCGTTGTGGCTATATGTAAGGCACCTTTTTGGAAGAAAAAAATTTTTTAATGTTTTGGTTTTTAAAATAAAGACGCCTATGTAGTGAAGGCTGTTCGCAGGCTGCCTGCCTCAGCCTCCCGAGGGCTGGGTTGCAGGTATGTGCCATCATGCTTGGCTGAGATGTCAGGAGTCTGCTATGATTACTAGAGAGGGATCGTACTGTTTGAAGACTGATACTCTTAAATTGGAATTTCAGTTTCTGCTCCTCAATCTCAAAACCAGCTAATGGTTCTCTCTGCTGAGCATGTTGCTCCGTCAGGAGTGTTTTCCTTATGTCAGGAGTGTCTGTGGGGCCTGTGCTGATACTTTTGTTTCCAAAGCATCCTGGAACACACATCTAGATGCGAGGTTCACCTCCCTTTGAAAGCTTAATAGTTAGTTTTGCAGTGCACCGTCACTAAAACTCTCATGACACTTTACAAGCTGGTCAGCTTGATGGTATGATTTGTACGCTAGAACTGAAGGCCTAGGTCACAAGCAATGTCCCAAATGCTAGTTAGCATTAATGCAATTGTTAGGAATTTTCTGCCCAGCATTTCAGAAACAAACCAACTTAGCTCCTGGAAACACACTAAGTGTACTTTTGATACTGTAACACTAGTGTACATGTGGAGAATGGTAGCACAGTGCTGTAATCCCAGCACTGGGTGGCTGAAGCAGCAAGCTTCCAAATTCGAGCCCAGCCCGGGCCAGCGCTACCTGAGCAGCTCTGTGGAGACCCAGGCTCTGCTGGTGGCCTGTGGCCACCGGTGCCTGCGATCTGGCCACACTGAGCAGTGAGAGCTGGAGGGCGTGGGCAGAGGCTGAGAGCGGGAAACGGGAGGTGCTCTGGTCAGCTCCCAAGTCCATGAACATGGAGGCCTGACAGGCCCTGTCCTGAAGGGCCCTGGAGAGACTGCGTCTCCTCTGCCCGAGGAAGCACGGGTGTGCAAATGGGCTGCATCCAGACAATGAGGAGATCTGAGACAAGAAACCTGACCCTGAGGACTTAAGGTGGCGCCCAGAAGGTGCTGCTCACTGCCCGGTATTGATGGCGTAAGGGTGCAGTTTTTTAATACCCTCAGACCAGCAGTGTGTGCTGTTGCATGGGATTTGGAGCTACCCCACTTCTCAAGACATTTCACTGCCAGATGTCTTTCAAGCCTGGTTTCTCAATAATTTAAGGATTTATTGCTTTATGTAATTTTTTGCTTTTGAGACGGGGTCTTGCTATCCAATTCAGGGTGGCCTAGAGTTCACTTTGTACCCCATGATGGTCTCAAACTCAGTGATCCTCCTGCTTCAGCCTCCCAAGTGCTGGGATAACAGGCGTGCACCTCCATGCCCAGCCTTTTATATAATTTTAGACGACATGATTGAAGTCACAGCATCTGCTGCATCTAACAGAAGGGCTACTGCATCCAAATTCATCAGACACCGACTATCCTTGCTACTCAATTTTAAACCCTCATACACAAGTGGGACGTGGAGTTCACCAGCGCTTTCTTCGCCAGCTCCTCCCCGGCCTCAAGGCTCCAAGAGGACCCTCAGGACCCGTGCTGCAGCTCAGTGGGCATTCGCCCCTCTGTGGGGTGCAGGCCCGCCTGCAGTGAGCGCTCGCTCCCAGGAAGCCAGCCGAACGGTGGGGCTCCACCTGGCTCAGCACTGTCCACCAGCCCGAGTGTCGAGAACGTCCCATGCCGGGGCCTATGCCTGCAGTCTGCAGGGCCTGCACGAAGGGAATCACGCATGCAGCAGCTGTCCCTCCAGAAAACCATTTCTCCAAGACAGGAAATTTCCTTTACACACCACACATGACAAAAACTGAGCAACTGTATGTGGCTGTTTTAAGAGACATGTCTCTTGGGTCACAGAACTTTATATAAGTATGTCCCAAAATCCTTATTTTCATGAGGTAAAAATACATGACATTGTGACATATACTCTTAAAAGAATATAGTTTCATTCTCAAGAGAATTTTAAAAACGTCAGGATTGGTGGGGCACTCGCTCTATAATCCCAACACTCAGTTGGCTGAGACAGGAGGATCATTACAAATTTCAGGCCAGCATGGGCCACATGGGTCAAGGCCAGCAGACAACGTCTAAAAAAAACCCACTTAAGTAAATGAATAAATGGCACATTTTGAAAATCTAATATCATAAAGTTTATTTGCATTAACATTTTTCCACCATCTTAAAAGATACATTTATTTGTTCTTCGTGATCAGAAAAAACACATTTTGGAATGGACAACGTGTTTCTACTATTCTTTAAAGGAAAAGGTAAGCTTTAAAACCAAAATCCAAGGGCAAAAATCCAGTAGTTGCCTGTCTCCAGTAAGCCCCAGTAAAATGCTAGGAAACTGATACTCAAGCTGAATCGCCTTCACTCTCTTCAGAGTTGGCTGCACTGAAGAAGAGCTGAACGGTTGTATCCTGGAAACTGCACCAGGGGTGGCATCCGAAAGCATGGTGCTCACTGCCACTCGCCTCAGACCTCATAACCCAGCGCCCTTCATCTAAAGCCTGCCTTAAAAACTAGTGAACAGCTGCTCAAAACCAGCTGAGTCATCATCAGTTCTTCCCTCAAATTTCAAGAGGCCCACATAAGTGGCCACCTCTTTGATTTTTCAACGATTACTTTTCTTTATTGTAAAATACTCAGGTGGTAACACACCCATAATCCCTGCACTCTGAGAGGCTAAGGCAGGACCAGCCTGGGCAACCCTATCTCAAAATTCAAAATCAAAAAAGGGCTGGGGCTGTAGCTCAGTGCCAAGGCCCTAGGTTCAATTCCCCAGCACCACAAAACCAAAGACACCAACCTATGCAATGTATGTACCAGTATGGAAGATGCAGCTTTAAAGATATTTATTACTGCTTTTGCTTATATGAGAAACTCAACATATAAATAATGAGCAAAATAAAAAGTGATGTGAAGCAGGCAGATACACCAGGCGATGGGACGGAGGGAAAGGGCCGCACGACTGACCTTGAGCCTGAGCAGTTACCACGATGGAGCCCCACAACGGACTGGGCTGTGTAGAGTGCGCACGAGCACGCACACACACACACACACACACACACACACACACACACACACAGTGATGAGAAAGGCGTTTATTATAAAATGTTAGGGCTGATACTTTGGATTCTTAAACACCATCTCTTCAATAAAGGTCTCAACTCATTTCAGATTCTCTAGGTTTCTGGAAGGAGTGTGAAATACTGGTCACTCTTAAAACCTTGACAGTAGCAAACTGGACAACACAACACTTTGTGCCTGTTATACATTATTCTCCCTAATTTATTTTCGTTCATGGACCGTCAAACCAGCTTGAAATAAATACCAAAATTTTAAGTGCAAAAATAAGTAATACATGATTTTACACTTTGGAAACAAATAAAATCAGTATTTTCCTGTGGCTGAAAAATACTAGTAGGAATCACCAATCTTGTCTATGCATTTGGACTTTAGCTTGTAACAAATCCACTGTGATGACAAAATGTGTCTTCCTCAGAAAGCAGTAACACGTCCCACAGGCTTGAGCCACCAGCAGTGACACAGGACCGTCCCATGGGGCGGCTTGTACCACTGGTACTACAGGTGGACCTCATCACTTTTGTTGTTCTTTCTACTAATGAAACTGGCCAAAAGCCACTCAAGGGGAAAGCCATGCATGTACTACCGGTGGTTCAAGGCACCCGGCGTGAGACGAATTACGCCCCCTAGTAAACGTGTTAAATATAGGGCTATCCAAAATACATGGGTTGGTTTTATTTTTTAAACTGACAAGAATGTACCCACATTCCGCTTAAAAATAAAATAGACATATGCACTAATTATTGGGAAGCAAGTTCAAAAATTTGGAATTGGTTTAAAGTGCTGAGATTTGGAAGAGGACAATCTAAGCATGCCATACCCTATGAACATAACAAGGACTCTTAAATGCAAGTTTAGAAAAAAAAAAAAATAGAGGTTCTATGAAAGGAAGATTAGTACCAAACATTTCCCATTGAAGAAATTATTCAGGTAAAAACAAATAGCACCACAATGAATTGCACTAAGGTGCTAAAGGAGGTACCTTATTCCCTGCAGTGAGCTCCCTCGGAAATGTATTGCAACACACCAATGCAATCGCCTATCGGTTACCATTTGGTTCATTCGTCTACAGAAAGCTGCATTCCTTCTAGTTCATTGTACTGAACACACATTCAAATTACTCAACTATACATAATGTTACATAGTTTACATTTTATGAAAACAAAGCTCCAAGGAGTATTTATAAATGTCACCTTGAATATAAGGTGACAAGTTTAAAAGGGTTTCATATCTCTTAAGACATTTACTTTATGTTAATGGTCCAGGAGTGTTAGATATAGATACAGATATATTTATATGCATATATATTTCAACAAGTGTGAAAATTTTTAAAAACAAATCAGCACTGATAGCTGCTTTACATACGAAGGTCATGGGATCAGTAAGGTGTCAACTATTACACTTAGATTCTAAAAAGACCAAAAATGGCACGATGGGAACCTGGCTGCACTGCTTCTCAGAGGCCCGGGTCTTTCTCGCTGTTCCTGAGGTCTGAGTTCAATGCCTGACGCCCCCCTGTCCACTGACAGCATCTGTCCCTCTGGTTTGGAATTGCTTTTCAGGTCTCTGCGTCCTCTGATTAGGAAACAGCATTTTTCTCCTCAGTTAAAGGTCAGGAAAGCGGCTTGGGTCTTCCTTGTAGTCTTCAGGTATGGTAAAGATGGAGCCATCGAACTCGTCATACCGAAACTCCTGAAAAGTCACAGTGGCCGTGATGGTGGGAAACACGGGAATATCTGGAGAGAGACGATCAGAGGGGACACTGAGCAGCCACGTCTGAAGACCACAGACATTAGCAGAGAGGGTGGGACTCCCTAGACTGGAAATAAACCTTATCTATACATGAAGGAACACACAGAGTAGGAGGAGCAGGAGGAAGTAGAGGAGGAGAAGAAGCAGGAGGAGGCAGCGCAGAAGGCCGAGGCCCACCTCTGGGCCACGCTGGCTACACTATGCTGGAACGTTTGGCATCTTTCTATCACTTACAACACATTCACCACTTTACGCTGATTTATTTTCATTTTTACTAACTCATGCAAAATATATTGTTATTCTTTCAGAACACTAAAACTAATCCACTAAATATGTGGGATAAATACATTCAGCCTCTACTCAGCTGTGTTTCTGTATGAAGTGCTGCGAAGAGCCTGGGCTCAGATTTCTACACGTCATCTCTATGTAGAAGACTCCAGGATTCCATCTATAAAATAGTTATAAAAATGAACTCAAAAGTCTACCTAAAAAAAAAAAAAAAAAAGTCTGCTTAGTGCAAAAACTTACAAACATCAACTTGCACCTTTAGGGGCCTTTTCTTTCCCCCTCAACTTACAAAAAAGATTCTTGTGCCAAGAAGAAAAAATAAGTAAAACAAAAAACTACAGTAAACACAAAATAACAAAAATCAGCAAGCACACCTCACACCTCAACATTAGGACAAGTAGCCCCCTGGCGCTGTGGGAGGCACAGCGGAGACCAGCCCTCACTGCACTCAGGTGCAGGCGGGCTCTGCCCTGGGAAACTAAAGAGCTGGGGACCAGTCCGGGGTCGCTGCCTGCCCACCCACTCCCTCCGTCTAGTTCCCCAGCTTTCCTTCTCCCAAATCAGCTGTGACCGAAGTCTCCCGAGCAGCAAAGCCATGAGTGAGTCCACAGTTCACACGGGAGGGAGAGGCTGACCAGCAAAGGCGGCAGTCACAGTGACTGTGACCTAGAAAGTCCACTCCGCAAGAATGGTGGGTCCCGTGCTGGGGCCATCTGGGGAAAAGGGAAAGCCTCCATGTGGAGACTGGAATGCACGCGGGGCAATGCGGTCCAAGGGAGGGGGGCCCTCAGGTGCCCAGGCCTCTGCAGATGGGTGGGCAGAAGGCACGGGGAGGAGCGGCCGCGGGGTAGAAGGACACAGAGTCTCAGCTCGCTGGCTCATGCAACAGGGCGCCAGGAAGCTGCGGACTGCTGGAGAAACCAAGGCTGCGGAGAGCACAGCATGCCTGGGCTTTTTAAGTGCCCCAGGCCTCCTACGCATCCCCCAGCTTCTCTCCACTTTCTGAATTTAGGAACAGAAGCCAAGCAAGATGAGGCCAACCCAGGAACAGGGTTTTTTTTTTTTTTTTTACAAGGCAGCTAAAAACGGATAAATTATCAGACAGCGGTGAGGTGGTCCGCACCTGGCAACTGCCTATGAAGGGCCAGAGGTGTCTCCTCCCACCAGCAAATCAGTTCTTGTACAAAACTCTGGTTCTGTGGCATCCGGTCTGAGTTTGGAACTTGCAATGAGGCCCGCAGGAGGGGCGGATGGCAGTCCTCAGGTTCCAGTCGCCCTCTACCCAGGCCAGATGGAGAATCCAACCACGAGCCCTGCTGGAAGCACGCGCCCGCCCAGCCCTTCTGGCCCAGAGCCGCACCTAGGCACTGCAGAGTGACCCAGGGCCACAGGGCTTTCTGCAGCACAGCCTTCTTCACGACCTTTTCAGTCATTTACCCAATTGGTTTTAATGCAAAACAATGTTTTATGTCCAAGTCTGGAAACTGCAGGTCAGGTTTAATTCGCACAAATCATCAAGAGTAAAGCACGGCACCTAACGCCCACGAGCTGTGTCTGCATGTGCTTAGCATGCAGTGCAGCAAGGCAGATCCTATGGCCACCATCACGGAGGGCCGCGCTGCGAGAACCTGGTCCTGTCACCCTCCCCCGGCCCGGGCGCCACCCGGCGGGCACACGGCCCGCTCATAACCCACACCCTAAAATACCTCTTATTTGGCTCTTCCTTCTAGTTTTCCAGTATGTTACAAGGATAACTAATCACAAAAAGGCAAGGCTACAGTTTCCAAAGATGAATGCTGGGCATGAAATTAAGTGCAAGCATCGAGACTAAGTCAGGGCGTCGATGATCGCCTGCGCTTCAGCGGTGCCCGCCGCGTCTCCGCACCCTGCCTGCGGGCTCCTCGTGAGCAGTGCCACCGCGCTGCCCCACTAGTCCGGCTGCACCTTCTGCTCCCCACCAGGCAGCATCAGAAAACGCTTTACACATACGTCAAAACCCAAGGACCCAAGCTCTCGAGGAAGGTATAGCATGTGAGCAGCTAGGTGACCCGTCGAGCTGTACAACGCGCTGCTCATCTCACTCTGCATTCCTAACAGACGTAACTCTACACCCAAATGGTTTTCTTACCTAATTTTACAGGAAAGCCTGGAGGAAGCTTCATCTGCACAAATTCTCTAAGCTTGTTAAAGTGCTTGAAGGGAGCTATTACTTCTAAAACATTCAATAATCTGAAAGATGGAAGAAGAAAAATTATTTTTATGTTCAAACTGGTTTATATGTGTTCTCGAGCTTTAGACTGCAAGCTTAGTAGTGCCAGCTTCAAGACTTTCAGGTTGAGAAAAGAGCAACTTCCTGAGTGTGCTTCTGGTACCCTTCTCGGGAAGGAGGGCAAGGCGCGTGGCTGCGCCTGACGGTAGCACAACCGCCCAGTCATCGTTAGAGCCCTCTTCTTCAGAGATGGAGGCGTGCCAGCTCCGACAAGGTCCTCAGTGCGTTCACTGGACTCCTGGGGGTGGCCGCCGGCACTGCCGAGCACCGTCCGTGTGGAGAAATGAGGTGCTTACGCACTCTGGCTTCTTTTTCCGATCTTTCACAGGAAATCCGGCTCACGTGAATTTCAGGCTGTATTTATCACCTTCTCTAAACTAGTATTTCATGTGTGCCCCTTCATGTTCCGTTATTACCAGATATTAGGCTACAACTTCTCCACCTACTTGGGTCAATTTCACCAGAGTGGTGGCATTTCGCGTTCCACGAAGGCCTACGCTTGATATACTATAGCACCTGTTAAATTCTTGTTTTTGAGAGAGATCTTCAGTTTGTGACATCTTACCTAGATATGCTGACCTTACGATATTTGCTTTGATTTTATTGTATGTAAAAAATACTTTAAAATACATTATCAAGCTCACTTTACCTTTTTTTTTTTTTTTTTTTTAAGGGAAGAGTCTACAGGGAACCTTTCCTGCTAAATGCCTCTAGATTTATTAACAACTGAAACCCAGGGGGCTGGTGAGATGGCTCAGTGGTCTAAAGCACCTACTTAGAACAAGCTTAGCAAAGCGCAGGGACCGGTTCAATCCCCCAGCACCACATGCCAGCCAGCCCCGCCCCCTGGTGGGCTGAGCTGGCCACACACACACACACACACACACACACACACACAAATAAAAATAATTAAAAAAAAAAAACAAAAAACTGAAACCCAATACACACATCAGGCTAACTTTAGTTACTGACTATTCTCTATGCATTTTTTTAGAACCCAGTGTTATCCTATAGATTCAGTTGTTCCTTAAAGAAAACTTTTTCTCCTATGTTGAATACCATTTCAGTTACATTGCGGAGAGCACCAATGAGTCTAGTCTCATATCACAACATCTTCGCTGTGTCGTTTCCTCTGAGTCCTTTCGTGTGTTCTCACCCACATCACAGACTGCCAGGGTTTAACATTCAGCCATGCCTGCTGCTCCGAATGTGTGTGTTGGGCATGGCGCTGTTAGTGCGCTGTGTGTTCCACAGCTCTGCCAGCTTTTCAGCTCATTTTGCTGTCCCTCAGTGCGTCTCACAGTGGTTAAATTACTGATTTCCTTTCTTTATGTTCTTCCATAGTAATTACAGAAACTTTGTGTGTTCACTGACCAACCGGTCAGTCTTCTTGGCTCTTCATGTGGTGGTGGCTTCTTTTTTTGTGCTTCTGTGTTTGTTCCTAGATTTTCATTTTCAGTGGTACCAGACCTTGAACCTGGTCTGCTGGCCAAACGCTCTACCACTGAGCTACAACCTCGCTCCACTTTGAACTTTTTTTTTAAATTTTGAGACAGATTCTAACTAAGAAACCCAGGCTGGGCAAGAACTTGCAATCCTTCTGCCTCAGCCTCCTAAGTAGCTGGGATTTCAAGCCCTTAGCACCACACCAAGCTGACTTTTGTTATTTTGCTGTTTTTTGAGAAGAGTGATTACAAGTGCTATAGTTGTAAATACTAAGACGCTCACTTTTTTTCACCTAACACGTGTGAAATTGGAATTACTCTTAAACTGGTGTCATAGTAAGAGACTGCCCTGTGTACTTCTGTAGCAGGAAGCAAAACACAAAAGTAGCAATCACGGCGTGTCCTGGCTCCAAGCCCAGGTGAACACACAGAGGTATGCGTGACAACCTCAGCCCAGTCCTGTTTCCCAAGCTGACCTTGCTGACCTCATCTTTTAGGTGTGCAGAATTCTCTAGCCTCCTCTCTAAAGCTTGGGAACAAGCAAGTCTACGCTGCGCACACGAACTTTTGGAAAAACCTAGGTCTTACTTTCTTCCTAGAGAAAAACAGTAAGGTTTTAGGTTTCCGCTTGCTTTCCTTTTGTAGTGTATTAAGATTCACCAACTCCATGGCCGTCCCATGGTGGAGGCGGCAGCGCTGGAGTTCTAGAGGGGCCAGGTCTACAGGTGCTGTGGTGCATGCCTCTACCACCCACTACAGGGCTTGGGCAGAGGAATTACAAGCTGGATGCCAGCCTGGTCGACTGGGCAAGATCTTGTCTCAGGATGAAAACTAACACAGGTGGAGATGAAGGTCAGTGCAAGGCTCTGGGTTCAATTACCGGAAAAACAAATGAATGACTGATAAGAGCCCGCTCTGGCTAGCCATCTCCCCATTCTATCCATTTCCCCAAATGGATTTTAAAAAAAAAGCAGCAATGGATGATACCAGTCTGAAAGGATAATTTCAAAGACATTCCCTCCAGTACTGTTTATAATAGCGATGAACTAAAAATAGCTATTAAACACTTCCCAGGAAGGGGATGGAAAGCTGAATGATTACACCAGTGCTGTAACTCCAGAGGGAAAAGGAGGGTTAAAAAAATGCAGTTGCCATAAAAACTCCACAATACACTTACTTTTAAAAAAAGAAATTTCTCATTTTTATAAAAAGGCAAAAAAACATTAGTAGATCATTTGCTGTAAACATGTAAAAGAAAATTACCAGTTTTATCTATAAAACATCTATGCTTTAGAGTCTCTTACAAGCATGTACTCATGTATGAGTTTGAAAATGTTTCAAAACCGTTTGGTGTGTCCGGAGGAAACAGCGCTTCGCCGGCGGCAGGGATGCGCACCCAGCAGAGCACTCCACGGCACCACTCGGGCAAGCGCTTCCAGCCTTTGGCTGTCATAGCGCCTTCCCCAGGCGTGCGCGGCTAAGGCACACTTACGACTCAATTCCCAGGGGAAATTCCTGGCTCATGGCGATGGTGGCTTTGAACGTTTTCTTACTCTCTTTGCACACTAGTTCTCTACCCAGGTGAGGAGCTCTAAAATGAAAGCACACAACAAAAACAAAGAGAAATTTGCTTCATAGAACAATCAACAGATCAGTCTTTCCTACCAACTAGAGAAATACCATTATGCTAAACGGGAACAGAAAATGTATAAGCAAAAAAAGGAACAAAAGGTTCAGACTGTAAGTTCAAAAAAATGATCAGACCACAGCACTGCTCATCCTGCTGACTATGCATCTGAGTTCTACTAATTCCTATTTTGAGAAATCAAAAAATCAACAGGAAAACAGGCTTTAAACGTATCATTCAGCTGGATGCAGTGATACACACTTGTAATCTCAACACTTAGAGGAGGCTACAGCAGGAGGCTCTCAGTAAGTCTGAGCCCAGCCTAAATTACACAGCAAGACCCAGTCTTCAAAAAGAAAAGTCCTTAAAATCACTTGATTCTGTATCCTTTATTGTCTTAGTATTATCAAAAGACAAAACTATGATGCAATTAAAAGTCTAACCCGTTTTTGTTGTGTTCTGACTTATACCCCATGCTGTAAAACAGAACCTGGGTTCTGCTAGGCTGAGCGCTGGACACTGGAGGCTGGCTGAACAGACACCGAGGGGCTTAAGAATACAGAATAAAGCCAGGCGGGGAAGCAGGCTGGCTGCATCTGTGGTGGTTTCCTCACAAGGATAAAAACACAGGGACACCCTGAGGACACTGGTGGCTGCCGCACTCTCCCATCCACAGATAGCTGGACCGTGTTGTGCAATGGTATCAGCTATGCTCATGGCCACGGGACAGAAATGCTGTGCAGAAGCTGGACCCAAAAACTCCGCAGGAAAAAATAGTAAAACAATGACAACTTCTTCCTAAGCATGGGGTTGGACCCTTTTTTATTCTCTACCAAAAGGAAATGGACTGGCCAGAGGGGACACTTTCACTAACTCATCTGTTCAAAGCTAACCCTACCCCCGTCACCCATATTCTTTCACTTGAGAAAGCACACACTGCACACAAGCTGCGGGCTCCAGGCTGCGCCAGTCACACGGCAGGACCAATGCGCTCACCACGAGGAGGAGAGGCCCAGGCTGCCAACAGGGCACCTGGGAGGAGACAGACCCTCTACAGTGCCAGCTCCTACACCTGAGAACAGGAGAGCGAAGAACGAGGGTCCGGAACCTGTCCAGAAGGGCCCACACTCTGGAAGCCTCAGCACTTGTTATGGTTGTGTCTAGTTGTCCCCCAAAGCCTCATGCAGTCATGGAGTAGGCTTCCGGAATCTGTGATTAATTCATGATCCAAGGCTGGGATCATGGGTGTGAGTGCTCGACCCACCCCAGGGGCAGGCAGCCTGAGTGCAGTATGAGGGAGGGAGAGAGGCTGGCCTGCTGCTCAAGGTGCTGCTCCTCCCTTTGGTCTTTGCTGTTTTCTGCCACCATGAACTGCTGCCCTGTGCCACTCTGCCCTGGATCCAGCCAAGTATGGACTGAAACCTCCATTAACCTTGAGCTAAATATACCTTCCCTTCTTTAATCTTGGGTGGTGAGCATTTTGTCCTAGCAATGAGAGAAGAGTAACCAAGATAGCACTCATCACATACTTCATATTTTTAAAAGGTAAAAACAATGCTTCAGAAAAAAAATTCTAATAGTTATCTCTAAAATAAGCTACTGTACATAAATAATCACAGATGATGTTCTAACGAATTATTTTTTAAAAACATTGAAGACATAAACTAAAAGCGAAAGGAAGCAGGGAGGACACCTACTTTCCGTTCTCCGCAGATATGTACTCTTCCCAGGTGATAGTGTTCTGAGGAGGGGGCGTCAGGGACTGTCTGCGCACTGGCTGCGGAACACAAGTGGGGCGGGGGACAGAGACACTGTCAAGGGTTTGTAATTGTAAAATTAAAGCACACAGTCAGCAGAGAGAGGGCGACCTGCTCAAAGGTGGAATGTAGGAAGACTCCTAGGAGGACCCATGGGAACAGGGGCAAGGAGAGGACAAAGATGAGAAGAAAAAAACACAGCAAACCGGTTAAACAACAATCAACTTCAGCTGTTCAACAAAAAAAAATTTTTCCTTCCAAGACAGTCCGGCAGACTAAAGCTGCAACAGGAATACCGCTGTTTTCCTTTTCTACATCCCAGAAAGAACACACATGTCAAAGCAGCAGCACACACCCCTTGGAGCTCCAATCTCCCGCGCTGTTCCTGGAGGCAGCGGATACGCAAGGGAGCCACAAGAGCGTAAGGGCTCTGGCTTCCAGGGACTCACAGATCAGTTGGAAAGAAAACAACACGGAGATGAAAATTCAGCAGAAATTTCAAAACTGGGAGTGGAGGCACACCCCCATAATCCCAGCACCAGGGAGGCTGAGGCACGAGGACTGCTGCCAGTCCGAGACCAGCCTGGGCTAAGTGAGCTCAAAGCCAGCCTGACCTGAATAGTGAGATCCTGTCTCAAAAAGATTAAAAAAAAAAAAACCCATACATAATATGTATGTAAAGATTTAAAACCAAGAAGAAATAAAAGTGAAAACACCAATTGATTTACTTCAACCAGGGAAGAACGTTCAAAATGGAAATCAATATGCTCAACATACAGCTGTCTGGGCCTTTGGGCCTGTTTCTGTGAAATACGAATTTGGATTCCCACAGAATAAATAAGCACCACGGAAGAGCAGGAGAAATTAAACTGTCAGGAAAAGCTCCCAGGACCGGCTGTGGAACAGAAGCGCTAAGTAAAGGCGCGACGCAGACAACCAGATGAAGAGTGACATAAAGGCACTCTTGAAGGAGGGGCAGAGCCTGAACAGTGCGCACAGGCTGCTGCAGCGAGGCCGTCTGCTAGAGCTGTTACAATCAGCCTTTTAGGGCACAGGACCCGAGTGGAGGCTTAGCTCTGCAACCCACTGACTGTGTGAACGTGGGCAAATCATTTGCTTTTATGTTAACGTAAATACATACAAAATAGGTCTGTGTTCATCTACTTCACAGCTACGTTCAAGAAAACACAGGTAAAAGGCTTAGTGTGTGGAAAAAATAAAGAGGCCCAGTGACCCTTGGAAGTTCCCAGACAGCAGTTAAAGAGCAAAAAGAAAACAGAAAGGGTCTCCAGCTAGACCTTTACAGCAACAGGTGCTGTGACACTGAAGACCTGGAACATGAAATAAAACTTCACAGTGGGTTCAGGCTTACGGAGGACTGCAGCCCACGTGACCAAGCACAGATCCACATGAAGCACCAAGAGCCATTTGCTCCTTTTCTTACTCCTAGTAATGACATAGAAAAACAAAAGCCAGAACACAGGAACCAAACTCACGAGTGGATCTATGTGAAGTTCTCAAATTCCAGGAGACTAAAGTCCATCTGCCCTCTCCGAAAGGCAGTGATCAAGGAGAAGTAAAACCCATACCTCAAAATTCTGCTCCATGAGGTTTCCGCCCTTGCTCAAACTCTCCATCATGGCCTTATTTCGAAGGATATCTTCTTCACTGAGATGCTCTCTTCTCTTCCTTGACTCTAAAACAAGTCCATTCACCAGGTAAAAGTCTGCCAAAAAGTTTCCTACTCTTTCCTAAAACAAAATCAAACATCCCAAGATAACTAAGCTTGTATTTGATTTTTTAAAGTCTTGAGATGACTGTCTCCACAAACATGTAATATGCAGGTGAAATAAATATTCCTTTACCACCTGAATTACTAGATTACTTCACGTATTCTACTAGGTTAAAATACATAACACTATACACTTCCAATGTATAAAAGATTAGCACATACTGTTTTATCTTCTCGAAAAAGCCATCCAGTTTGGGCACGCGTGAAAGAAATTGATTTGGTTGATAAAGTCGCAGAGTAAATATCACTGCTCATTAGAATGTCAACCTCTTCTTCTGTTTCCATCTCTGATTCCTATGGAGGGCAGGAAAGTTACATTTCAGAGTCTAGGTTTTAAGTTATTAGAATTTGCTACATATGCAAATAGTAATACTTACAATACTATAATTGATTTCAAAAGACAAAAGGGGTATTCTTAATAATGTGAAGTGCTACTTATTCAAAAAACAAAACTTTAGAGTTCATATACCTGGTATCTTCTCTAATGTCAGAATTATAACTAATTATGAGTCTATAAAAGTGGACACATGAATGACACTATCCTTACCCTGTTACAGACGTGTAACAGCCTGAAAGTTACCTACTCCAGAGCCAGGCAGTCCATAAAGCAATCTTAAAAAGATTAAAATAGTGGTGACAGACCTGAGACAAAGTGCCTTAAGGAGGTTTTGCCTGCTTGCTTTTCTTTTCCTTTTTTTTTTGGGGGGGGGGGTTCCTTTTTGAGCCAGAGTCTTGCTACACAGTTTAGGCTGGCCTTGAGCTCATTTTGTAGCCCAGGCTGGTCTCAAACTTGCAACAATCCTCCTGATTCAGTTTGATACAGGCATGTACCACCACTCCTGGCTTGCTTTCTTTAAATATCGATGCTCTGACTTTAAGCGTTTTTTAATTTAGAAAGCCAGCATCACTGTCATCTGAGCCTTTCTTTTTCAGTGAAAGAGAGCAGGCATATGTCTTCTGGAAGTTTCTAACAGAAAGGAAAGAGATTCATGAATAGCAGCCCATGATGTCTAAATTTCACAGCAGCCTTGCTTCAGGTTTTGTCCTTTCCACATGCCCTAGTGCTGGTACAAAATAAATGAGCAGCAATGATGTGAGGGGAGAGGAAAGGAAAGTTTTGTGCTTGCCTCAAGGGCATCAGACAGTGAGCAGGGCAGGAAGGCACACTGGGAGATGAGGCTCCACCTCAGAGCAGGCAGGGAACCCAGAGCTGCCCGGCAATGAGACACATCGCAGCTCCCTAGGCGGGAGCTCTGTTCCCCACAGTTCTCACCTGTGTCTCCGCTTCTGAGGCCTACTCCATTCTGCACCACCCAGCTGTCACCAAAACGACATCCCTTCCTCAGGCTCCGAGTCCACAGGGAACAGGAGCAAGGACTTGGAACCTTATCATTTCCTCCCCCCTTACACATGGAAGATATAAAATTTGCCCTTACATGAGGTGAAAATGTAGGGCAAGGCAACATGAACTAATTCTGGACACACATTTTTCTTAGGAACAAAAAAAAAACCCCTTTGGCTAGAAGGGTTGACAAGAGCAAACATTGCCTTCAACCCCATGGGCCAACCTCAAGCCCTGTTCAGTTCTCTGCTCTCTTCCCTCCAACTTTCTGTGAAAGTTTTCTTCCTGTTTTAAAACAAAAACGTGTGTGCATGCACAGTGTGTGTGTGTGTGTGTGTGTGTGTGTGTACAACAGTCAACTAGAATTCTATGTATTAGCCTGGAAACAACATATACCATTGTCTATGAATAAATACACTTTAGTTTAAAATGCAATTTTCAAATACACACTTAGAATGCCAATCTGCAATCAGAAACCACCTCCTACCACACCCCTGAAGCAGGCCTGCTACCGCAGTACCGCCTGCCTCCTGGAAGCCTATGAGCGCTAGCGTAGTCATCCCCCTGGATCTGCGTGAGGTCGGCCCCAAACCCTCAGACACCAGACACTGAGGACTGCCACGACTCCGGAATGCGGTACCATAACATCCACATGGAATCTACGCACATCTTCCCAGATCTTTAGGTTATTCATAATACTCAGACACTATCAATGCTGTGTACACAGTTGCTACATTTTTTTACAGGACAATGACAAGAACAAAGTCTGCACATTTCAGCACAGATGCAGCTTTAACTAAACTGCCTAAGTACTGCTAACTGACCCTGCAGCCACAGGACATGGGACTGTGAAAAGACTATTGTATTTTCTGCCCTAAAATTACTGCTCAAAACTAGCTTTCCTGTGTCTCAGACAATACACAAACACATTAGCCCACTAACCATTCCTGTGAAGATCAATACTATAGCTCCACTAAACTCCCTGCCTTAACTGATTTCTCATTCACTGTCAGTTCCAGCTCACCTGCTGTCATTTAACATTCAAGAAGTCAAAGCACCTAGTAGGCATCAGAGTCCAGAACAGGGGTCAGCAATCAAATCTATAGACAGACCCGCAGTGCTACTGGGTCAGGCTTGGTTAGTACACACTGCCTGTGGCTACTCAATTCTAGTAGCAGCACAGAGGTGGCACTGGGCAAACCGGATGGCCCGCAGATACAGCAAGCACAACTGCCTTTTCAGGGAGTCTCTTGACCATGCAAGCAAAAGAAACCCATGTCCATGGAGGAGCTAGGCCACATACAGAGAGAAAGCTGCAGCAAACATACACTGCAAAGCGCTGCAAGTCCAGGTTTACTCCCGACACAGAGAAAGCAATGGTCACCTGGCAGGGGAGGCAGTGGCACTAAGAAGGTGGCCTTCGGAGTGAGATGCAAAGCAGGCATTCAAGGTCCAGAAACAGAAACACCGTGAACACAGAGAAATGAAGCTCAAAAAAACAGCTCAAACTAGCCTGGCGCATCTGGAAAACTGTGATAAATTCAGTGTACGGTGCTGAAAATACCAAGGTCACAAGAAAGCACGCCAGCTGAGTGGTGCAGAGCTGTGAGTACAGCACCTAGGGAGGACAAGGCAGGAGGACCACAAGATATCCTAAGGTAACTTAGCGAGAGCCTGACTCAAAGCTTACAATGGTATAAAGAGCTCCCAGCATGCAGGAGGCTGAGGCAGGAGGATCACTGCAAATGCATGGCCAGCCTTGGATACACAGTGAATTTCAGGCCAGCCTGGCACATACAGTGAGACCTGCTATTAAAAAACCAAGAAGAGCTGCAAAGGCCCTTAGCTCAATTCTCAGTACTGAAAAAACATTTTTTTTTTTTAAAGATTTAATTTAATTTATAAGAGAGCCAACAAAAAGTAAAAGTATGGGCACAAAAGGACAAAAGTGTGCTCTGGCATTGGGACCACTCATTATACAAGGAAGCCTGGCGTGTCTTAGGGAGCCAGGCTTGCAATGCGTCCAGAAGGAGCAGCAAGACCACCGAGGGGCTAAGGGATCGACTACCGTCCCAGCAGGGACTAGACAGGGAGTCATGAGACAGCGATGAAGTAACCAGACCGTTCAAGCTGGGAAACACAGATTACGAGAAAAGATGTTGCTCCAGGGCTCTGGCTGAATAGCAAGTGATAGCACTCACCGCGGAGGGGAGATAAGCACTCGGGAGATTCAAGGACCCAAGCAGCTGGGACCCCAAGCAAGTGCAGGTCCAGGCTGTGAGAGGCAGCAAAGCCTCAGGATGGCAGCCTGTCCTGTCGGTGTGCAGAGAGCAGCACACACAGGAACCTTTCAGGGGTGAGCAGAGAGGAGGACATAGGCAAAGGAAAGTAAGGAGAAATAGGGGCAACAGCTGACCAGGGGCAGATGCAAAGAAAATGAAAATTTCAAGACCAGAGTGACCCAATAAGAGCAAATACTTCAGAGAAGTCTACTAGAGCAGGTTGGACAAAGGAAGCACAAGGACCAGCCCTCACCTGACCCAAAGCCCCATGACCAGCAGTGCCACCGCCAGCTGCTGGTTGGGCTGTGCCACTCACAACAACTGTGAGGGCTTGTGCTTATCAACACACTATTCCAGTTTCTACAGCCCTTCCGGCAAAGCCGCATCCCTGATAGGCACTCATCACACCCATGCAGCCCACACTCGCTCTCTCGCAGTTCGGCCTCCTACAAGCCTGAGTCTGACTTTGCAGCTGTAGTCACATCTCAAGCCTCAAGCTCCTGTCTGTGATGGAGGTGAAGGCTTATCTGACAGTTTATTTAGGGGGCCAGGAGGAAAGCCACAGACACTTGGCTTATAATCCTAGCATGCTGGAGTCACTGCTTAATGCATGGTAATAACTGGCCTCACTATTAATATAATATCACTATGCACAGCACCTATGGGGTGTACATTTATTAGGCCCGTGATAAATGTTTCAGGAAAGACGAGAAGAACACTGAAAATATACACAATCATTTCATCTGAAGTTTGATCAAGCCAATACCTGGTTTAATAATCTCTAACACTGTAGCAGATCCTGCATCCTCTCAGGTCCATTTCATAACGTACCCTCATTTGATACAAGAAACCTCTCCGCACTCAGATAAATCTCCCTTCTGCTTCTCAAACAGACCGTTCTTCTATCTCCCTGTACTCGTTCTGTTTCTTCACTTCCTTCGTCTTCTCTCCTTTTCCTTTGTAAGTCCTCTCCCCTAGAGACCACATATCTCAACAGAGCGTGCACCAGCCAGCTGAGGTCGCTGCAGTAGATGCACTATCAGAGCACAAATCTGAGAAGTCCAAGGCAGAGGCCAGGGATGTGGTGAAGCAGGTATAACACGGGGAAGAAGTGATGAAAACCAAGGCAAAATACAACACCAGTGCCAAAATAAAACTGATTTAAAAATCACCTGTGGGTTGCAATGACACAGCTGCCAGGAAAGCTTCATGTTACAGCAGGAACAGGAACAAGGGTGAACACACAGGCTGTCAACGGCGACAGTGGAACATACAGGACAGATGATGTGTACATAAGAAGGGCACAGATGAAGACATAGCAGCCAAAGAGTCAGAAAGAGAAGAGCACGCAATAGCCAAGCTGTTCATACGAGGGACACAGCAGGTGAGTGATGGGCCAGGCCGAAGGGCCGGAGAAGGGAGGCACTGCAAGGAAGCCATCTCAGCTGCACCTCATCCTCTTGCGCAGTCCCAGGCAGCTGGGCTGAAGGCACACTGCTTTCCACCCTGCAGAGAAACACTGGCCAGAGGGGGTGCTCACCTCATGGTGGATTCGCTGGTACACTTTCTGCTCGTTGTCTAACACTACAAAAGATTCAGAGGGGGCCGCATCACCATTGAAAATGAAGCTGAGATCCCCTCGTTGGCACTTCATGTCAGTAAAGTCTATGAGAGTCGTGTTGAGCCTGCAGGAGAGCAGTTGGTAAGCAGCTGACAAGTGCAGTTGTGATACAACTTGGGAATGACCAAACAAACTTTATGTCTTTAAAACTCTCCAAGATGCTAACATCATATTTCAAGTTTATAGATAAAAGCTAAATTTAAAACATATTGCTTAACATTTACTTAAAAATATACTATGTTTCACTTTGTTAAAAATATACTTCATTAACCCAGTAAGAAAAAAAAAATCCCATTGTTAAAAAAATATCTCCCTTACTGTATCTTTACTTGCAGCCAATCCCCCACCACTCAGTGACAGTGACTTCCACAGGGAAAGGTGAAAAGGAAGCTGCTCTGTCTGAGACTCTCCAATCCCCTTACGACTAGGATGCCGGGTGCTGGCTCAGCAGAATGTTTCAGGTGAGCACAGCAAGATATGGGCCGCACCCTTGGATTCAGAATGGCCTTTCTGTCTAACCTGGCATCAAACTTTACTTCATCCTTCACCCTGAGCAATCACTTAACCTACTGAAAGCCTGGCCTTGCTGTTCCCCTCAACTCAGACTTGCACTCTCTGTCCAGACCGCCCTACGGATCCTGTTGCCAAGTACTTCTGGAGTCACGCTCTTTGGAGCCCCAGTCTGGCAAGTCTGACCAAATGGCTAGCCTCCGAACCAGAACAGAAAGTGTTACAAGTACCCTAAAGTGTGGCAGCATGCACAGGGCTTCCTAGATCACCAGATCCATGTGCCCTAGCTTATTGAAGAGGGGCTCAAACGCAGCGCATAACTCAAGAGGCCGTGCAGCTCCACAGGCACACATGCACCTGCTATCAATGTATAGGCACCGATATGTAAAGAGGAATCCTACACTAGAATCTACAGTTTACGTACATGTAATCAATAAATTTGCCTATTATCAGGCTAGAGATAAAAATGACAAAATAAAATTATGAAATGACAAAAATCAGATCCAAATGCCAATGTTAGTTATAAAAGGAAGAGAACAAGAGCAATTGGGCTGCAAGTCTTCACTAGTAGACAGATGGCTGAACAGATGGGCACACGAGTGGGTGAGCAGGGAAGCGAAGGGTATGTAAGAGATGGCGCAAAAGGCAAGAGCTGGGTCTTCCTTAGTGTGTCCCTTCGTCCTTAACAAACCTAGGATCAGAAAGTGACCATCTGAAATGTTAGATTACATCACAGCTGCCACTCTGCCTAATTTAGTCTATAGCTGAATAAAAGTTGTATCTTTGTTTTGGTCAAGATTTTAGGGATCACAACCCTAAAATGTATTACCACAAATGAGTAATGTATCTGAATATATCACAGCACTTACATTATTAAACACATATAAACTCTGATTACAAAAGAAAACTTCCCTCTAAATCTCAACTTTCCTTCACTCAGAAAAAAAAATAATTAAATCACCTTACCTGATATTGATACCTTGTTTGTATATTTTACATGCATCAGAAGGCAGAATTCGGGAAAGTAAAGGCACTGTATTTTTAAAAACAAAAGGTAAAAAGTACCTAAATTTTGAGACATTTGTAAGCTTTTAAATTAAAAGAGAAGTATAAAACATTTTACTAACTCAGCAAATTAAATCTCCTTTAAAATAGGATTTTTCCACTTAAAAATAAACATTTGGAGCACCCCAAGTGTCTACAACTTAACTGTAACTTTGGTGTAATGGCCACCCTCGGCTTATCCACATTCAAGAGCTAGCAGACTCAACACAATGCCACATTTGAGGACACAGTGCAAGACATTTAAACGAAGGAACAATACCCTAAGGTAACCAAACCCTCCTCGTGGCTATGCAAAAGGCACTTGCAGCCCTCCCCTCTCAGCTCACAGAGTGCTGGGATTAGAATAGGCTGGCACCATCACATGGCTTTTTTGTTCGTAATGTCTTGACGGGTAAAACAATTCTAAAAGTTCAGTAAAAAAGTACATCATCAAATCTAGTGACAGAAGTTATCCACCAATAGAGACTTTTGTGCCTGAAGTATCTGGGCTAGGTAGACACCAATGAAGTTAGTTCTCAGCATTAGCATTACATTCATCATAGCTTCGATGTCAAATCACTAAAATCACTTCAACAATAAAACGTGCTGACATTTTTATGTCAAAATTAAATTCTCAAAGAGACACTTTTGACAAGCACCTCAGGGATTGACTGTGTCATGAATTCAATTGAACAATGCTTAAATGTTATGTTTCAGGGGCTTTTTATGCCTAGAATCAAACTCAGTAATTTTTGCTTGCCAGGCAGATGCTGTGCCACTGAATTACATCCCCAGCCCCAATATTTTTAACAATGGTAGATGCAAATACAATTCAGAAGTGATTACATATATTTATGTCTCTTCATATAACTAAAATGTCATTTAAAATTTTGTGTAACGTTTTACTCAAGATAAGCTGACTGTGTTAGAATGTAATTCACTGACAGTTATGAAGAAAATCAGTTAAAGAGTCAACATTAGGGCCAAGGAGATAGCTCAGTAGAATAAGCGCTTGCCTGGCAAGCACAAGGTCCTGAGTTCAATTCCTAGTATCAAAAAAAAAAAAAAAAGGACGAAACAAAAAATTGTAAATAAAAAGCCTATCTCAAAAGGTTACCTTTGAAAACAAGAGCCAACATTATTTACGAGATAATGTACATTAGGACAACCAAGCAGGACTTTTATTTTTCCCTGAATCCAGGGCTCTCCACACACTACATTCCACACTTGGCTCACCCACAGCTCTGCACTGGGGTCTCTAAGAGGAAAAACAGATTAACAGATTTACTTGAGATCAATGTGACTGTGCCCTTCTGCCTACACAGAGATCCTACAAATGCTTTTTCTGTGCCTTCCAGGATGCCAAGACTTCTGAAAGATACACGAGGTATGAAGGCAAGTTAAGACTAGCAGAGTAACTAAGACCATCAATAATTTTCTTTAAGGGGCCAGGGAGATAGCACAGCATTGTAAGTGCTTGCCTTGTAAGTACAAGGTCCCGAGTTCAATCCCCAGCTCCACAAAAAAAGTAATAATAACTGTTTAAGCAAAAACTAGCTCAGTAAGCTAGAGTTTTAACAATGTGAGAAAGAACTGCTTACATTTAGAATTTAAAACTCTGAATGTAAGGATGAAATACACCAGGTAAGTCTAAGGAATGTAAGGATGAAATACACCAGGTAAGTCTTACTCACCATGCCATAGAGCATGATGCAGTGTTCAAACTATAAAGCACAGGTGAGCTAACATGGTTAAGATCTCTGCAGTGCAGGACGGAAAAAAGGCAACTTGCAGAACGACGCAGCGGGCCAAGCCCGTCGGGGACAGAAACCAAAGAGACAGGTGTTTGCACGCATGCACGCACACTTTCAAAGCACTGAAAAGGATGTCAAAGCATTCGCATTACACTTAGCAGTGCCCCTGGAAAGCAGTCGTGGGAAAATTTAAAATACCTGATCATCTTCTGTAATGTTCAAAACTTTCAGTGAGTTTTCTATTAAAAACTCGATATAGTCTGAGTGTAAAATTGCTATTAACATCTGAACTACATTAGTCAAAGATCAGTTAAGATACCAAACTTTGTAGGCTGACCTTCAGCTGTACATGCAAGTCGTAAGGCCAGTGTTTAAAACCGCTGATAACTTTGTTACTTGGTGGAAGTGTGGCTTCACAAAAGCTCCAGTGGGAGGCCGGGAGCAGGGGGCATTGGCTAAAAATACTATTAGTAGAAAACTTAGATATTATTAATTAAAAGATACATAAAAACTATCTTCTCAAGGTGGTAGAAAATTGTTTTTACTATAATAAAGAGAAGTGTTAGTGGATTTCAGATTTACTGCTGTATTTACTTCTTTAAAAAGTTATCAAAAGATGTAAAAGAATTAGAAGAAATGAGAAGTACTAAGAAAGTTTCTCAAGAAACTTGCCAGGACCTTTACTACTACAGGTATGCCATCCGATGTGTATTTTCTAAGTGATAAGTTCAAGCTCAGTTTTCAAACTCAAGGGCATTCTGACAATACTGTAACTTTATTCAAGGTTAATAAATATCACAATATGTTTCAAATAAAGTTATTATTTATTGATCTCCCAGTCATAAAAATTGAAATGTCCATTACTTTCCTTATTTGGTAGGAACTAGAAACATCCACGTGTAACAAGTAAATACATATAGAGTAATACAATAAGTTATATACTAAATTTAGGTACTGAACTATAAACATAACTCACATAATTATAATCTATACAGACACATACCTTATAGCTCCCCAAAGTTACATAACATACTTCAACTATTTCAGTTTTCTAATTCTGTGATTACTTGGGGTGCTATCAAAGAGCATTCAAATAACTTTATATTAAAAATATTATAATTGAGATGCTGTTAAAAACACATAAATTTACTATTCCTGTATCTTCATGGATTTGATTTTTTTAAATTTTTTAATTAAAAACAAAATTTCATTGTTTAGTTACTAAAACAAAGGTCACTAACATTCTATTTCCTGTTTGGGCACAGAGTTTTCTCCCCAGCTGATTTCATCTTTCACAAAGCAAAGAAGCCAGGTGTTGGCCGGCCAGATAGCTCAGCAGACTACAGCACCTGCTTGGGCAGAGCGCAGCGCCCTGGTTCAATCCCCTGCATGCTGTGCTGTCCCTGCCCCCGGGGTGCGCTGAGAATGAAGTTGAGCCTGGGTGTGGTGCTGTGCGCCTATAATCCCAGCACTTGGGAGGCTGAAAACAGGAGAATCACTATGAGTACAATCTACATAGTGAGATTCTATAGACCCTGCAGACCCTGCACTAAATGCATTTTTTTAAAAAAGCCAAGTGTTGTGCACATGCCTGGAATCCCAGCTACTGGGGAAGCTGAGGCAGGACAGAAAATCTGAGGTCAGCCTGGGCGAGTTAGGCAGACTCTGTTTTAAAAACAAAACAAACAGTGGGGGCAGGGTGGTGGTGCTTCAATTTTTCATACCATTTTTAAAAACTGAAGGGGGGCTCATTTTCCTACAATAAATCACTAACTCACTGTAAAGTACATAGATCAAAATTAACATCTTCCATACACAATCAGAACATTATATAACCAAACAGTATGTGTAAAGATAGTGGCTATAAAGTATATAAGTAGCAAAACGATTGAAAGATGACAAAATATAATCAAGCAGCACTAACCAAACTCTTCACATTTGAAAATCTAAGTACTGTATTTCCAGCTTTCATAAACAGTCCAATAATCCCACAATTATCTTCTCTGAAAATCTTTTACATTAAATTAAAAATTTTAAGCTCTATTTTAATGTTTTAAAAAAATTAATACAGTTCTCAAACTTCAGGATAAAAATTGCTAAATTTCCTTATAATAAGGATCAAATCTGCTATGTTAACGTATAGTCAAGCTTTTGGCCCTTATATCACTGCATGAATACTTATTTTACAGTAAAACAGCATACACTTACCCCAGCTTTGAAAATCCCAGTGAAGTTCTAGATAAAAGTCACCTAGCTGAAAAACGAAATGTGAGTAATTAGTAAAAGCAACTAGTTAACAGCTCATATGCCTGCTTATTATTTTGATTTTTAAAAAATTTTAGGGGCCAGAGAGATGGCTCACCAGAATAAGCCCTTGCCTGGCAAGGGCAAGGGCCTGACTTCATTCCCTGGTTCCACCAAAAAAAAACCTTTTAACATTACTGGTGTATAGGCAAGAATAAATAATAATTAAATTTTAATGTTCAGTATGAAACAGAAAATATAAAAATACAACAGTACGTGCTAACTGATTACAAAGAAAACATGCAAACCACAGGTTTAAAACGGCATTTAAATTTGTGTTAACAAAGATTCCATTTCTCAAAAGATATCAAGTTAGTCTTTCCTATTTCAAATAATGAAAAAGTAAATGCTGATAATATATATTACGGCAACCTAAATAAAATGAAGGGCTCCTTCTATGTGTCTTCACATAACTGCACTGCTGACTGCTGCTGGTCTACTGAAAAAAGCAGTTAATGTTTAAATTTTTTTTGTCTCTCCTCTTTAGTTTTTTATCTTCTTTTAACCAATTTTGCATACTTACATTTGCTAACCTGAACAACTAATTTAAATACAACAATATCCAGTATAACAACCACTGTTGAATTTCTATTACTTTGTTCAGTGAAATTTTGTATTGTTTTTAGACTTTTTTGTTTTTTACTATTTTTTATCCTTTAAAAACATATAGAGGGGGAAAAAGTAAAGCCCTAAATATATAAGCATTCCTAGCTAAAAGAAGCCAGGCCACTGTCATGTTGTCACATGGTCACCAGGGCAGGACATCAGGACCTCCTCCCTTGGGCAGGATGACAGGTCTCCCACAGCTCCACAAGCCTCTCATTTCTCAGGATGCGAGTAACAACAGGAAACGAGGATCTCTCCCTTCAGTCCTCACCCAAAGGACTGGGCAAAAAGAATGCTTCTTCTAGAAAGAAAAGGCAAGCTGCTGCCTCAAGCACAGGAGCTCCAACCAGGAAAGCACACTCCACTTTACAGGACAAGGAGGAGTCACTACCACTGATTACGACTACTATCATGGCGTACTCACCTAATTTGTTAAAAGTCATAAATCTTATCTTCCTCTTCAAAGAAAATGGGTGTATCTACGAAGATTGTGTGTGTGTGTGTGTGTGTGTGTGTGTGTATGTGTGTGTATATTTATTTGTTTATTTTATTTCTTTAATTTTAGGAAGGGTCTACAGGGTGTTCAGGGTCTCACTACTAGATCGGACTCATAGCGATCCTCCTGTTTACAGCCTCCCAAGAGCTGGGATTTCAGGCATGCGCCACCACGCCCAGTCTCAAACCCCGGCCCCAGCCCCTGCTTGCAGGCACTATAATTCACTGAGCTCTTTGGCTGGCCCACGTTTATGTATTATAATCATAGCATTTTACTATTTCAATTAGGAAATAATGCTTAACACTGTATTTAAAATGTTCTTTAGCTGGAAAATCAGCAAAGAAACACAACCTACCTCTTTCAGGGCTTTTAATAATCGAGGTCGTTTTTCTTCAACACTTTCCCTGGATTGCTGCTTAAGCTTCCTTAAAAGAGCTGTAACTAAAGTTTAAATTAAAGAAATAGTTAGCTGAAAGTAATTTTTACCATGTTAGAAAACACCATTGGCTTATTATATATGTAGACACAACATACATGTTGCATATGTATACATTCACGTACATTTGGACACAGCTGTAATTCCAATGTTTTAAAATCAGACATCAAAGAGCAATATTTAAATTACTGAAGGTCTCTGAGTAGCAAAACTTGAGACAGAAGTCTGAGAACATGAGATATATGGTATTTTTTAAAAAATATGTATGGGGGGCCGGGGAGATAGCTCAGTGGCTTAAGGGCCCGCCTAGCAAGCATAAAGCCCTGAGTTTGATCCCCAGTACCAAAAATAAATAAATGAACAAACAAACATATACGGGATATACACACATATAGACGTGTGTGTGTGTGTGTGTGTGTGTGTGTGTGTGTGTAAGAGAATAAATGAATCAAGTAAAAGGATATGATCCCCCAAGAAATAACAGAAGAGCTACCCAACAGCAACCTATACAATATTAGTTTTTCCTACTTTTTAATTATCAGTAAGGGTTTACCAGCTTTTTAAGATTTCTCAATGATGCTATACCCTGTTACTGTACTGACCTCAAGGAAAATCTAAAGGCCAGTACATCTCAGCAATCCTTTCAGACACTACTTTTCCAAAAGCGTGTATCCGTGTGCCTTTATTCTCAGGTGTATCTGCTTTTCCCACTGGAGCCTGTACCCTCATGTCATTAACACGGTATAGAGAAAGATAAAACACTGCCCTGCTACGACAGCGAAGAGTTACAAGAACCTGAAACAATCCAGAGTAATTTCTCACCTTTTATGAAATCAAGACTTCAGGGCCAGTGACATAGCTCAGCAGACTAAGTGCCTACATGGCAAACGCAGGAACCGGGGTTCATTCCCCACACTACACGCTGTGCCTGCCCCACCCCCAGGCATACTGAGCTGGCCACAAAGACTGGGCATGGTGGCACATGCCTGTAATCCTAGTGCCGGGGAAGCTGAGAACAGGAGGACCACTACAAGTCTGAGCTGTGTAGTCAGACCCTGTACCAAATACATTAAAAAAAAAAAAAAAATTCTTATCACTGGGCCTATAGTTAAGTAAACAAAAGTTCTCTCTACTAGAAGAGAGAACTTGTTTGGCTTGGAAAAATCAACAGATTAACCCCTACCATATATCAAAATTATGAAAAACATTACAGTTTAAGCCTTGCAAAATATAAAAAAATGTGTGTTGTGTATGTACATCAATATCTGCTAGTTTCTTCCTGCTCCTGACACTTACACACACATATCTTCAGAGGGCTTTCTCTATCTTTACTATGCTGTAGTATGCAGTTTTATAAACCATTTCAAGCTCCATGTGGAACAGAGATGTAGCAGGAGAATAAAAAGAGGAGGAGTGAGGAGAAAGCGGAAAACAAGGACAAGATGGGAGGGTGAGAGGAGGAGGGGTGAAAGCACAGACCAGATTTACTTTGTTCACTTAGGTTGAGTTAGGAAAAGCCCAGAAAAGAACAAGAAAAACAGAATCTACTTTGCTTTCTTCGCCACAGGTCGAACTATAACCTTAATATATTTTAAAAAGCCAAACAGCAAGGAACAATGTTTACTGGCAACCTCTTGAAACAGAAGCCCAGACACAAAAGCCAGGGACGGGGGCCTAGTTTCAGTTGCACCAGAACAAGCTTTTGACCCAGATCACTAGTTTCCAAGGCCTCATCTACACTACAGGGCCAAACTGTTCAAGTTTCCCCCAACCTGCAAAATAATTTAGTAAAGCTGAGAACTAGAATAAGTTCTAAATTATTTACACACACACACACACACACACATACACACACACACACACACACACACATTCATTCCCATGTAACGACTATTCTCCCCATTGTTTTTGGTTTCAAATCTTTATGAAAATGTCAATCACAGACCAAGTACTATCTGAATTCTTATAAATTAACAAGTTAATTTATAACTTGTTATACATGAAGTATAACACATACTTCTATATATCAGTCCGCAAACAAAAATTTTTCTCCACAATATATGAATCTGAGAACCAATGATACAGAAAATCCTTCAGAACCTCACAGCTGTTCAGATCTGACCTTCCTATTTACTGTAATTTAACATCAATGCTGCTCAAGTGTAGTTTGATTCCTTTTCTGGTTGTTTTTCATTAAAAACTCAAATATCTTAATAAATATTTACTCAATCTACTTTGCCTTCAGGTTGAAATGGGCTTCCACTGAATACAAAGGGAAGAATTCCTCCACAAAAAAGGTCTCTCCTAAGAAGGAAAAACCAGACAT
Source organism: Octodon degus (assembly GCF_000260255.1). Taxonomy (NCBI): domain Eukaryota; kingdom Metazoa; phylum Chordata; class Mammalia; order Rodentia; family Octodontidae; genus Octodon; species Octodon degus. Next base: position 8,375,606 of record NW_004524633.1, read on the forward strand.
TCTTCATTAAACTGATGTAATTTCATCAACATACTACAATTATATCTGTCTGAAAGTATTCAGTCAATAATAGAAAGGCATATCCTCATGAGCAAACATGATTAGATAGTGCCAACTACGACACAGTTCATGCACAGCAAGACAGCGAGAGATCCCCGATCCTGGAAGACGCTTGCTTATTGAAGCACACTTTCAATGACACAAAATTTCCAGTATTTCCAGTGCTATATTGTAGGAATCTTAGTGAAGATAAATTTTTTACGTTTCTCAGGATTTAGACATAGAATTCATACACAACTCCTCCTCCCACCAAGTTTTCAGTTTATTTGAGCTAAATCTTTGGAACTAACTCCTCTGCTCCAAAGATTCCTTAAGTCTCTGTCCTCACCTCTGCCTCCTAACCCTGATCTATTTCCTGCTTCCTTCTAGATGCACAGAGGCTGACGCAAAGGCCACAGACCGGCAGAGCTCAGGAAGCCCCCACTGCCCCTCCTCCTGTGCACCCAGGTCTACTCTGGAGGTCAATCTCATGCTGCACTAGAAGCCTGGGCCTTCAGAGTCCTCCATCACAGGACAGGCTCAGTTATCTCCCCAGCCTCAAAATTTTCATTTTGATACAGGGTCTCAAACTCTGCAGCTGCCCCTAACCTTGTGGAACTGGGGAGCCGGCTGCTCAGTCTTCTGAGTCACCAGCACTATGGTGGGTACCACCCACACCGAGCTGCAATTTTATCCACTTATTGGCCATTCACTGAATACTCTGCCAAAGATTTTAAAAAGTGAAGAAGTCAACATACTCATGTCTGAGTTCTCTGAGAGTGTCTATCATCAGGATAGAGGAAGGAACAAGCACTGAACAACTACTTATGTGAACTAAGATGCAAAAGCAAGGAGGGGATCACTCTAAGGATTTGTGACAAGGAGAGAGACCACAGTACTCCAGGAGCTGAGGAAAGGCATCTCTCAGAAATGAAGATGACGCTTGCTCGCTGAATATGAGGCTGTGAGCCACAGGCTGACAAAATTCCCAAAGCTACTGGAAGTATGCTGCTACAATAAGCCCTATAAGCTCCTAACTCCTAGACACAAGGTACACAAGTCCCAGGGTCGACCAGAAACCAGAGCTGCCTCCATCTGAGGGAGGCTAGGGAGCAAGTGGGGGGGACAGCAATTCCAAACAGACTCAAGTTCCATCCATGCTGTTTCAGGTCCCCCACCATTCACCAGGTAACCACTGAGTGGCAGAAAATGAATACAAGTATTAAGTAAAATGCTTCTGAGCAGTCGTTAATCAATAGTCTAGTTAGCACTGCTTATTCTATTAACATTAAACATCAAACACTGCGTATTCTATTAAACATTGACAAAATTATCAGATATTAGACAAAAACCCACACACAAATAGCTTTCATTAATAATTTGTATTAGAATATCTGATTTATTAAAAAGAATTTTAATGCCCAGAAGATTTTAATGTAACACAGCTAAATAGTAAAGACTTTTTTTTTTTTTTTTTCCAGAACCAGGGATTGAACTCAGCCCCTTGCACTTGCCAGGCAAGCGCATATTCTACTGAGCCATCTCCCAGCCCCTAAAGACTTTAAACCATACCATTTCAAATCATTTCACAGGACAGAGGACAAATGCCATTATAAATACATGTACGTTAGGACCTCTTTGCAGGTACCACAACCCGTTCCATCAATCACCCTTTAAATCAAAGTTAAGTACAGTTTCCTAGCTGGGAGACATGAGTACACAGCACCCCACAGCCCAGGGCTGTCAGCGCACGCTCGGAGGCCGCCTGCAGGCCACCCCCCAGGGGGGCCTCTCTTCTGCACTGAAATCCATCACTAAATGTCCTGTCATTGAGTTTTCCATGAAAATTTTCTTCACCTTAATAGATTAAAATTCCTAAACAGCAGAAATGTTTTTATTCTGTACATTTTATTTATTTTTTATTTTAATGTATTTGGTTGTTGCAGTCTCACTACATAGCTCGGACTGGTGGTGATCCTCCTGTTTTCAGCCTCCCCAGCTATGGGATTCCAGGCGTGGATCACCATGCCCTGGATTCTGGTCGGCTCAGCCAGCCTAGGGGGCCCGAGCAGCATGTGGTGCAGGGATCAAACCATGATCCCTGCGCTTGCCTAAGTTTGCATGAGCAGGCACTTCAGTCCGCTGAGCTACCTCACCGGCCCCTATTCTGTACATGTTAATATATCAAAGAATCTTGACAGTCACAAAACTATCAGTGTGAGTCAGAAACCTAGGAAGCCCACCTAGTTTCCCTCCACTCTAACTCATTAGAAAAACCAAAGAAAATCTCAAAGTCTCACCTTTATTCTTAATATCTTTTGGATCTGTACATTTTCTTTTTCCAGACATAATCCACTATCAGGACCATTTCTTATTCTCACAGAGTCCCTGAAGTTTGTCCGAAGAGGATGACTACCAATGCCCACTATGATCCCAGAAGGCTGCTCAGAAGGCTGAGAATAGGGGAATGCTGCTGGAGGCCAGCCTGGACAGCTTAGCGAGGCCCAGGCTCCACAGGGGGTGGAGGCTGGGGTCAGGCCTGCGGCTCAGCAGCACAATTCCCCTGTTGAACCCCAGCACCAGTAAAAAATAAATTAATTCGTCTCCCTACCTCTGACGTTGGAATTTAAAATATCCTTATTTTATCTCTTAATTTAGGCCTAAAAACAATTTCACTCTTAACAGTTATTCAAAGATTTGGTAAGTCTATTAAAATATAATGTGTGATACACAGAGACTAAATCATACAGAATTGTCCAGAACAGCCCCAAATTTAATAGCAAAGTAAGACTAAACACACATAACAGGCATGCACCACACAACATCATGGGGTATTCAAGTGTATACATTTAATAAAACTGCCAATATTTCTTATATCTTATACAAAAGTGATATCTGATCGGTTTTCCTCTCATCAGGCTAGGCTTGAATTTATGTACCTCCTACCTCAGCCTCCCAGAGCCTGAGATTATAGGCACAGACCAATGTCCAGTAGTTTTCCAGAATTCAAACTGGTGAGGCGTGTGACAGTACACATTCCTAATCTCAGCATCCCAGAGACTAAGGCAGGAGGATCACTGTGAATTCAAGGCCAGCCTCAACCACATAGCAAGAACCTGACTCAAACAAACCAAAATCGATAATTAATCAATAAATAAAAAGAAAAGACAGGTGTCAACTTTTTTTTAAAAAGTCCTAATATTAGTAGGGCAGAGTGCTGCAAAAGGTGAGAAATAGCTGTCTTTTTAAACATGATTCTTCAACTCTTCTTTTGTGCTCAAGTGTTAAAGTTCCTCCGTGACAATTCACCTACAAGTTTACAGATAGCTCAAAGGTTCAAAGTGTGGAAATGACAACAAGTGACCACCACCTCACAAGGACCGCTTCGCTGCGGGCTCTCCAGCACCCACGCCCACCACACTTACTCATCTGTCTGTCTCCATAGCTGATGGCTTCCGCCAGAGGGCTCCATCCCTGAGCATTTTTCACCTTTACTGGAGCATTGTGAGCCAGAAGTAAGTGGGCACATTCTGTAACCAGAACAGCATGGGCATCAAATACCACACAACTTTTAGTATTGCCAAAGAAAAGCATCATGCAGAAGTTTGAGACAAATTAATAATGCATACATTTGTAAAATACTGTATAAACAGATACTTAGGTTATTTTAGACCTCCAGATTTAGAAGCATTCATCCTACTACCTAAAAATAAAATGGATCTCTTTACAAAGAAATGTATTATGCTCCCTAACAACTGTCTCCAGGACCATTCTGAAAATATTTCCACACTCTAAGATAACCTACAAACCTCAAGACTAATTTACACCCAAACATCTATATAACCCATAAAATCCATAAAGAGGATCTGTGTGCTGTCGTATCAAAGGAAGCTCATTATTAAAAAAAAAAAAAAAAAAAAAAAATCAGCACTACTTCCACAAACCCTAATTTTTCAAATTTTATAATTTTTAGTTGGAGCAACACCCCAAAAGGGTAAAACTCTGCTTATAAAAGTACAATTTTCCAAAAAACAAAAATTAATTATTCTATAGGCTGAGAAATCTATTTCTTCTTTCTTTTTTTTTTTGGTGGAACTGGGGATTGAACTCAGGCCCTTGTGCTTGCCAGGGAAGTGCTTATTCTACTGAGCCACCTCCCCAGCCCCTATAGGCTGAGAAATCTCATTAAAAAGCAGAAGTCCATTAATAAAACTTAGGCAGTACAGTCACACACGCATTCATTCACACAAGCATTCATTAACCGTTTCTCAAGTGTTTACATCCTGCCATTTCTAAATCCCAAGCACCAGATATAAGCCGTGAAGCGGGAACACTAAGGTCTTACTACCAAAGGGCTTATATCCAACGTTGGAAGAAAACCAGTGAACAAAAAAATCTAGCAAGTGCTCTAAAGGAAATGCAGCTGCTGCACCAGTGTGGTGCCAGGGAGGCAGAGGAACGGCCCGACTTTGTCACTATTCCTCATGACAGAAGGAAAACCTCTACTAGCACTACAGTGTACTGGCATAAAGTGAGGCACATACCGAAATCTCACAGATGTGTTTCACAAAGTCTGTTAATACAGAACTACCTAAGAGCATGTATAGGATGTTTATTTTAGGATTGTCTTTAGTGGCAAACATACTGAAAAAGATTTTCTCATGCATAACAATAGATTAACATCTACATTACTGGAGTAATGTGGCACCTATGTTTAAGCAGCATTGCTGGTGCAGGGCAGGATGGCGCATGCCTGTAATCCTAACACCTGGGAGGCTAAGGCAGGAGGATCCTTGAGCATTAAGACTAGCCAGGGCACAAAGTGAGCTCAAGTCCAGCTCAAACAGCATAGTGAGACCCTGTCTCAAAAAGACAATAAATAAATACATAGCATTGTTTCAAAAGGCCACGGAGCCAGCTAGAATGGTCAGTCAATGTTCAAGTTTGAGAAACTGGGCGTGAGAAAGTGTAATAGCCAACTAGTTAGAACACAGAAATAACTGAAATTGAAAAATAAAAGCAGGATGAGGATATAGCCCAGAAGAATTAAGTACCTACCTGGCAGTGCAAGGTAACAAGCTCAATCCCTGGTACTGACAAAAAACAAAAAGAAAAACAGCAAGAGGCAGCTGGCCACGCTGTGTAGCCCAGCACTCTGGTAGGCGCAAGCAGAGGGAGCGCAAGTCTGAGCCCAGTCTGGCAACTGAGACCCAGTGAGACCCTGTCTCAAGAACACAAATAAAGTAAAATGGTCTGGGAAGGCTGGTCAGAGCAAAGGCCCTGGGTTCAATTCCCTACACTGGGAAGATAAAGAGGTAGATAGACAGATGGTCTACCTAAGACAGTGATGAGTTCCTTGCAGAATAATGTAATTCCAGCTTAATAAATGATAAAATTGGAAGACAAGTATACTACAGCATCCAGTATAATAACACACTGAGGCACAACTTCTAAATGAACGCTAAAGCCACTAGGTTAAAGTTATACATTGTAAAACTGGATACATACACAGTACCAAAGTGCTGCCCATTACTCAACAATACCAGAAAAATACTCCTGGGTAGTGGATATACATAGAGAGCACTAGCAAACATCCGTGTAGCAGCACTGATAACGGAACAGCCTACATTGTATGTTCCCTAGCGGCTTGCACACACAGCTCTCGGCATCACCTGTGAAGTGCTTTTTCCAGAAATGTTTAATCTCAACAAGTCCCCATTGCTACTTCTCAATTTACAGAAAAGATAAGTAACTCTTAAATGAGAAAATAATCAGACATATCCAAGCTAGAGAACATTCCAAAAGTTGACTGGATAAGTTTTGAAAAGTTCAGACATAATGAAGAAAATTGGTGCACAACCTGCTCTATGTTACAAAAGAGACATAACAACCAAATGTGACAAATAAACTTCATTTGGGTCTTTTTTTTTTTTTTTTCTTTTTGCGGAACTGGGGATTGAACTCAGGCGCTTACAGTTGCCAGAGAAGCACTTATTCCACTGAGCCATCTCCCTAGCCCCTTGGGTCATTTCTTAATATAAACCACCCAAAAGACATTTTTGGAATAACTGCAGGTATGTGAATGTGTACAGGCTACAGGGTGACATTACACTACTACTATCGGTGTTCTTCAGTGTAACAATAATGTCACTATGAAGAACGTCCTTATTTCTATATGCTGATGTATACAGGGGTGAACTATCCTATCACTGCCTTTTTTTCCCTTTTTTTCTGAGCTAGCGCCTTACTATGTGACCCAGGCTGGTCTCAGGCTCAAGGTGATTCTCCTGGAAGCCTCTCAGGTGCTGGGATGATAGGCATGCACCACCACACTCAGGTAATGTCTACAATTTTTAAATCATACAGAAAGAAACATAAAACATACAAAGATAAAAAGATAACACAGACATGATCTAGTACTACCATAACTGAGCCTATCTGAAGGGTATATGTGTCCACAGATATAATCTATCAATTTTTCTGTGTATTTAAATTTTTTACAACAAAATGTTGAATTAAAAAAGGAATAGAAATGTTTTATAAATATGAAAAAAAGTGTTCGCTTCGGTAGCACATATACTAAAACTGGAACGATAGAAAGAAGATTAGTATGGCCCCTGCCCAAGGATGACATGCGAATTTGTGAAGCAGTCCATATTTAAAAAAAAAAAAAAAAGTCAGAAAACAGGGCTGCTAAAGCACCTGCTTAGGCAGAGCGCAGCCTGCCATGCTGGCCCCACCCCCGGAAGTGCTGAGACCACATTGAGACTGGGTGTCGTGGTGCATGCCTGTAATCCCGGTGCTTGGGAGGCTGAACATAGAACCACTATGAGTCCGATCTACATAGTGAGACCCTGTACTAAACACAAAAATAATAAATAAATTTTAAAAAAAATACATTAGAACTATCCTAAGAGATTTAAAGGAATTTTCAAAGAATAACTCATAAAATCTACCACAAGCAGAAAAGCACCTCATTTCTTTAAAGTCTAAAGAATGTATCATATACATGAGCACAATGTCTTTACACAAATACATATTTGTATGTAATTAGCACAGTGCAGAACTGGAAGAACATTGAACAAGCTCTATTGAGGGTTGTCATGGTTACAGGGAACAGATGATTAGTAAAAATGGACAGCCAGGCTAAAAAGAATTAAAAAAAAAAAAAAAGGACTAAAAACACATGGACCAAAAAAAAAGGACACTCACTCCAAAAACCCTACCACTGACTTTTAGGAAAACATACACACATGTGTGTGCATCAAGAAACTAAGGAAAGGCAAGCACAGAGGAAACCACAAGTGAAAAGAAGCTATTCCAAAGTGCTGGGCTGTGATTCTGCTTGAGAACGCGGGTGAACCCCCTCGTTAAGAGGAAAGAGTAAGGCACAGCAGGTCTGTGTAGCTCCCGGTACTGATCACGCCAGAAAAAGAAACAGAAGATGCTCCTCTTTCTTTACACTGTGTTATTTCACTGTTGCAATTGCATATACTAATAACAAAAGAATCACTGACAAAATTTTAAAAATTTAAAATATTAAGCTAAATTTAAAGTATTAAAATATTAGTATTAAAAGGATCCGTAAGGGTATTGTACCCATCTAAAGCAACATCCTAGTTATATCAGGCTCATGCACTCCGCAAGGCACGCTGCCTCCTTTGACGCACCACGGAAGCTCAGAGCAGGTGCCCGCTAAGCACCCAGCTAGTTCCACTGAAGTTAAGATGAGCCACAGCACAATCGGAGCTACGCTGATTACACTGCAAGTGCTCTACTACATGAAAAATAGAAAACTGGATCAACCCAAAGTTCGTTCTCAGCAATGTTAAAAATGAATAATAAGAAAACGAGGCAGTGAGCTGGGGAGATGGCTCAGTAGAATAAGCGCTTCCCTCGCAAGTGTGAGGACCTGAGTTCAATCCCCAGTTCCATTAAAAAAAAAAAAAAAAAGTAGATGATAAGTTTAAAAAAAAAAAAAAAGAAAAGAAAATGAGACAGATTGACACACCAGAAGAAGAAATGGAGAGACCAATGGCACTAAGGCACTAAGAGTTCACCGAATGCGTAAACACTCCAGGAAGAAGTCAGGACTTGAGAACTAGGCATGGACAAACTGAAAGCACAAGCAGTAAAAATCACACACAAAGAAGCAAGTGCTGTAAAGGTGATAATATATGGAGTAAACTGTTGGGTGTGTGGTATATGCCTGCGACCCCAGCGCTTGGGAGGCTAAGGCAGAACTGTTGAGAGTTCAAGGCCAGCTTGGGCTATATAGTGAGACCCTGCCTTAAAACACACACACACAGAGTAGATGGGATAAACAGCATAAGTGGAAACACAACAGGCCATCCAAAGATCTTCATGAGACTGAGAAACTTACTAATTCTATATTTATTGCAAGGAAAAAATAAAAAAATTCACCAAAGACAAAGAATTAAAACATGGAACAACTAATGTAAAGAAACCTTCTCTTACGTTTCTAATCTAAAGAATGAGAAGTAAAGATTTATTTCTGATTATACCTCCTAAAGATTTATAATCTTCCTTATGCAAGTATGTTTCTCATTTCCATGTAAATCCATAGTTAAAAATCTCCAGATAACATACTAACTTTTGTCAGTGGGCTCAGAAGTTTAAAAAAAAATTGGAATTCTGTAAAAAAGCTGAATAAAGTTAATGAAGTCATTCAGTGGGTTAAGATGAATTACAAGGCTGGGTATGGGGGCACATCTGTAACCCCAGCACTGGAGGCTGAGGCAGGATTGTACAAACTGAGACCAACCTGGGTTACCAGTGAGTTCAAGGCCAGCCTGGACTACATAGTAAGACCCTGCCTCAACCAAGCAAAACAAATGAATGATAAAAGGGACTAAATGAGATATCTACCTCCCTCTCCCTTATCTTCAAACAAGTAATATTTAAATGCTCTAAGAAACTTCTATCATGTTTACAAACAAATATGGAAACAGAAAGTGACCTTCAACAATACAGGCACTGAAGCAATGTCTCAGCAGATCAAAGTATCATAGACTGAACACTCGTACAACATACAATTCACAGAACCACATATAAAGATCTTTTTTGTTCTGTACATTTCAATCATACCACAGTATCAAAAAAATAAAAAAATCTCATTGGGGGGGTGCAGGACTGCGAAACTGTAAATGGATAAATACAGTATCTGTGGTTCCCACTGTACACAAAAAAAGACCCCTGAAGAGTAAATGCCCAAGTGTTTCCCACATTTCCCCCTCCTTCAAGGTAACTGAAAGACATCCAAGCCCCAGCAACTGTGGGGAGCCCTGAGAACCTTGATTCAATAGCTGCCCAACATAGACCTCCACGAGACTCATCAGCACATCCAAGTTCTACTGCTTAACCTTCATTAACCTGACATTTTTCAGATTAAAAAAATCTTGACACTTTTAATTTCCTCTAATTACCTATCCACAAGTCATTAAACTTAATACTTCAGGAAACATTTTGGAATAGGCTGATACAGAACATCTGTCTAAATTATAACACCTATTATACCAGGAACGGCAGAGTGTCAGTTCACCAACAGATCCTGCTAAGTCCACACTGCCTACTTGCAGGCAGACTTTGGAAAGACATCATACCAGAGACGAGACCCAGGAAGCTGCATGAGCACTCCTCCGACACAAACCAAACAATTCCGAGCGATGCTCGGCAGGAAGGCCAAGGAGAACACTGGGTGCGCACAGACAGCACGAGCGGTCAAGCTTTTGGAGCCGCACACTCCGAGCTACAACCAAACCTGTGCTCCTTACAGTAAGGGAACTGCTTATTCTTAGGGCTGTTTTTCACCTGTAAAACAGGGAAAACAGTCCATGGCACTAAAAGTTTATTAAATTTAACTGTTTTAAGAACAAGTTAAATCAAGAAACACACATAAAGCATACCAAGAAAAGCATTTGGAATATTATAATGATCGATTTTTTTTTTTCAGTACCAGAGATTGAACTCAGGACCCTGTGCTTGTCAGAGAAGTGCTTATTCTACTGAGCCATCTCCCGGCCCTCCTAACGCTATCTTCTTGAGGGAAAACAAAAGCTTGAGTTGTTACCTGATGGCATTCCTTGGGCTCCACCTGACACACCCCTAAAAAAGAAGCTGGCTGCAGCTGACCCTCCTCTAGCTGACTCTCCTCCAGCCCTTCCTGGGGCTCCTGACCCGCCCTCCTGCCCAACTCCCACTCCAAGACAGCCCAGGCAAAGCCAACCTCAATTTATGAGCCTGCCATGACCCACAATCTATGACATGGCTTCAATGAATCAAACTTTTTGCTCAGATATTTGGAAACATAAAAACCTGAGCAAGTTTCTTAATGTTGAACATCATTAAGCCTTGGGCTCTTATAATTCCTTCATGTCAATGTCAATTTCAGCAAACACAAAGTCAATCAAAAGGAGAACTCAGACACAGTGATGTGCACCTGCAATCCCTGCACTTGGGAGGCTGAGGCAAGAGGATCACTAGGAATTCAAGGCCAGCCTGAAGTCTACAATGAGCTCAAGAGCAATAAGAACTACACAGCACGACCTTTTCTTAAAAAAAAAAAAAAAAAAAAAAGACCACTGCAGGTATATAAAGAACAGCAGACACTATGAAAGACAAATAAATAAGTAGAATGGCTAAAGCCTTGAAAAATTCTTGGTTCATTTTCTTCCTGAGGCCTAGCTGATCGAAATTTTTTGAGTTCTATAATAAGTAAACTTTTAACGATCTTCTTGGGAGGTGAATGGCCCTAGGAATTGAACCCAAGACCTTTGCACTGACCTACATCCCCAGGTCCCCACCCACCCACCCTTCTGGAGATGGACTGGCTTCGTCACTACATTGCCCAGGCTAGATTTATTCTCCTGTCTCTGCCTCCGAGTCCTGGGATTCCAGATATGAGCCACCATGCCTAGCAAATGAATGTGTCTTTACTGAGAGGTTACTCAAATGAGTCCATCACTTCGAAGAAGGAAGGGGGAACAGAAAAGCAGGACAGGGTGAAGAGGAAGACAGAAGAGAAAGAAGGGAGGCCAGAGAAGCAGCAGAGGGAGGAGGAACAGATCATGCTGCGGAAGATAAAAGAGATCCTAGTCACCAATTATATAGAACTAAAAGCAAATAAAACTCTTATTCAGATTTTATACTCTACTTAAGCATGTGAGTTTAAAAAATCAAACAACAACTACTTTTCAGTTGTTAGATAGTGTCTAATTAACACCTTGGGAGCAATACCATTAGATCAAACATTTCTGCAAACTGAAGCATTCTGCCAGACTCCTGAGACCTTTAGGAAGATGGCAGTGGTGAGCAGCAGAGACAGAGCTTCTCCAAGATTTGGTTTCCAGGCTGGGTTGTAGCTCAGGGGTACTGTGCCTGCCTAGCAAGCATAAGGACCCGAGTTTGATCCCTGGTACCAGAAAAAAAAAAAAGTTATAACTGTTACTTAGGGGGTCCTGCTGGTTAGCTCAGTTGTTTAAGAGCTCGCTTATGCAAACTCAGTCAGGCTCAGGATACTGCTGTTTGATCCCCAGACCAACCCTTAAGACAGCCTGAGCCAAAAAAAAAAAAAAAAAAATCCTTCTCAAGATTTGGTTTCCAGACACAGAAATACAGCAATGTGAGGGAGAGAAGGAGTGAAGTGGTTCCCTGAGACCCATCAAGAATCTGAAGGGAGAACTGAAGCCCTCAGGAAGAACAAAGTGAGAGATCTCAATGAAGGAGAAAGTGGCAAGCAGCACGCTCTCTGAGCCCTGACTCACTGCACGGTAGGGATAGGATGAACCTGTGCGCGCGCACACACACACACACACACTCACACACACACACCGTGATTGCTGGCGACTCCGAGGCCTCCATGGAGGAATGCACCAGTAGAACAGAGCAGTGGCTGCAGTGGCTGCAGTGGCTGCAGTGGCTGCAGAAGCTGTTAAATTATTCAGGTTCAGGTGTCCCCCAGGAGAGAGTGATTGGCCAGTAATCATCTGGGAAAGGGGACAGCGGAGCCAGGAACTCAGAGCAGCTGTGGGCTGCCTCCAGCTGGCAGATGCCAGTGTCAGGGTGAGTCCAAGTCAGCAGGAGGCCGAGTGGAGGCTGGCAAGAGGCACATGGCGCGCTGTAGGCTGAACAAGTAAGTTGCAGCCTCACGATCAGAAGCCAGCCTGGACTTCAGTGGACACAAGGGTGCCCAACTGCTGGGGCAATCCACTGCCCCGCCATTATAAAAGTACTGCTGGCCTGCTGGGAGTCACACCATGAATCTGGACTAACAGCCCACTCTGTCTCATGAAAGGAACATATTTTTTCTTATTTTCTTCTTCCTCTTTCCTGTTGTTTTATTTTCTTTTCCTTGTTTTTATTTGAATGTGCACATTGCTTCTAGTGCTTTTCTTGTTGGTATTCTATGGTGTTCTTTTTATTTCTTCCTTCACTCTCCCTCTTGTCTTCTTCACCATTTCCCAAAGCTTTTCCTCATCTTCTTTTATCCTCTATTCTTGCTCCTAACAGCTTCCTCTTCTTGTATTTATTTTCCCCCTAACGCCTTTTACATTTTTTCCTGAGGATAAAATCACTACACTGATGATACAGTGACTATATACAATTTCCTGACTTGTTTTAGATTTCTTATATAATCATAAATCTTTTATTCATACAGTTAAAAATGACAAATTAATAATTACTATCGTTTGTCATTTTCTAGGCTGTTTGACACGATTGTTCTGCTAACGGTACTTCTGATCCGAGGTGACAACTGTTCTAATAAATGCTTTCCCTCAGTCCCATGACCTAAGGGTCATAAAACAATGCTATAAGCCAGTGCCAAAGAACCACGAGCTAGGCCAAACAGGAAGCCCAACTTACCCCTAATAAATTGCAGAGTTAGTATCCTACCTGCCCCCCCCCCCCCAGTACTGGGGATTGAACTCAGGACCCTGCGCTTGCCAGGCAAGCACTTATTTTACTGAGCTATCTCCTCGGCCCCTAAGAGTTAGTATCTTGCAACAGATTCAAAAGCCAAAAGCCAGTTTACACCTGTAAGACAGCTCTGAAAAGTAGACAGCACCTAAGGATGCCACACACTAGAAATAAAACAATTGCCATGAGCAATTTGTAAGCATCAACACAAGAACTAAAGAAAATGAGAAGACACTTAAGCAAGATACAAACTGAAACTTCAAGCTCACCAATGGCAAAACCTGGGGGCAGTGAAGTGGAACAATTTGAAACCTACCCACCTGGACTCTCTGAAGTGGCAACAGCAGAAGTAACAAAGCAGATGAATGAAGCTCCAGAAATATAACAAGTCAGAAACAATTTCTCAGTTACAATGAAGACATGATTAGCGACTACTCCAGAGCAGACAGAGATTTAAAAAAACAAAAAACAAAAAACGGAAGATTAAGAAAATGAGGGAAACCATGAATGTCTAGCGTAAGAAAGGAATGGAATCCATGAAACAAATTCAAATAGATATACAGGAGATGAAAAGTTCCACTGAAACTGTACTGTTATGGTGTCCCCCAAAGCCTCATGCAGTCATAGGGCTGTCTCTAGTTTGTAATTAATTCATGATCCAATGCTGAGATTATGGGTGTTAGTGCTACACCCGCCCTGGGCAGATAGCCTGAATGCAATACAGGAAAGTAGGCTGCTGCTGCCATGCTCCAATGCTCCTCCCTTTTTCCTCTTACTGTTTTGCTGTTTTCTGCCGCCATGAACTACTGTCCTCTGCCATGTGCCACTCTGTCTTGGAGACAGCTGAGTATGGACTGAAACCTCCACAAACTATGAGCTAAATAAACCTTTCCTTCCTTAATTCTGGGTGTCAGGTATTTGGTCCCAGCAATAAGACAAAAGTAAGGGAGACATACACACAACAGAACGAGCCAGTGTGAGAACAGAATATCAGACCTAGAAGACCATACTGCAGTTAGTTATCCTGAAATGATTTCTTAAAAATACCAAGGGACCATGAGAAATCAACCCAGCAGCTGCTAGACAATGCAAGGAAGAATGGGCTAAGATTGATCAGAGTCAATAAAAAAGCAGGAGGTAACACAGACAACATTAAAGGAAAAAAAAAATTCTCAGAAGTAATGGCAGAAAATTTTCCAAGCAGGGAAAAAGAATCTGATATACAGTAAACTGAGGCACTATCTTATTTTTTTCTTTTTGCTGAAACTTCTGAACAAATGGACTTAATACATGTCTACAGTATTCGACCCCACAACGAAAGAATACACATTCTTCTCAGCTGCACATAGGGCATGCAAAATAGACCACATACTAGCTCACGGAACATGCTTCAGGAAATGTAACAGAAGGAAGAAATGATCCCATGCATATTATCAGACTATAGTGCAATAAATTTGGAAATCAATGGCAAAAGAAACCACAAGAACTTCATATACACACAGAAATTAAATAATACCACCTTGAACAACCAATGGGTCAAAAATGAAATCATAGTTTCTACAATTAAATGATAATACCAGTACAACATACCACAACTTACAGGAAGCAATGAAAGCAGTCCTAAGAAGGAAATTTATAACAGTGAATACCCACATCAGAACAGAACAAGCTCAAATCAACAACCTAATGTTGACCCTCAAGCTTCTATTAAAAAGAAGAGCAAGTCAAACCCAAAATTTACAAGAAGGAGAAAGTTATAAATACCAGCGCAGAAATTATGGCAACAGACACTAAGAAAAAATTCAACAAATCAATGAATCAGAGTTGATCCTTTGAAGGGGCTGGCCAGATAGCTCAGTGGACTAAAGCGCCTACTTAGGCAAAGCACAGCCACCTAGGTTCAATCCCCAGCCTGCCATGCCAGCCCCAGTCTTGGAGCACCAGCGATCGAGACTGGGTGTGCTGGTACATGCCTGTAATCCCAGCACTTGTGAGGCTGAAAACAGGAGAATCACTACTTAGTCTGATCTACATAGTGAGACCCTGTAATAAAATACAAAAAAATAAGTAAAATTTTAAAAAAAGAGTTGATCCTTAGAAAGAGTAAATAAAATTGACAAACACTTAGCCAACTTTATTTTAAAAAGATTCAGATCTATGCAATTAGAAACAAGAAAGGGTAAAATTAAAATAGATCCTGCAGAAATCCAAAAGATCAGTATCTTTGGGAAACTATCTTCTAGCAAGATGGAAAACAAAGAAGAAATGTAGATTCCTAGATACATCTAGGGGCCTGGGGGATGGCTCAGTAGAATAAGTACTTCCCTGGCAAGCGCAAGGGCCTGAGTTCTATCCCCAGTTCCTTTAAAAAAAAAAAAAAAA
>NW_004524633.1:8392027-8414180 GCF_000260255.1 Octodon degus
AAAAAAAAAAAAAAAAATCAATAGCATTCCTATACACAAACAACAAACTCACTGGGAGAACAATTAGGAAACACCACCTTTCATAAGAACATCCACAAAATTAAACACTTAGGAATCAATCTAATGACCATATTTATAGAGGCACAGTCTGTCATAGCTAAACCTTGGAAACTTCCCAAATGCCCATCAAAAGATGAATGGATAAAGACGACGTGGGGTTTTTTATATAATAGAGTACTACTCTGGCACTGAGAAGGGTAAGTTTGAGACTTTCTAGCTCAACAGATACACCTTGAGACCATTCTCATAAGTGTAATAAATCAGACACATATGTGCAAATATTGCATGGTTTCTCTGATGTAAGAAACTGAAAGCACAAATAAGCACCAAAATGTGTATTACATATTGGGAAATGGGAAGAAAACGTTCAAGTAAGGGTAACATAGGAGGGGAAAGGGGAAAGGATAAGCAAAAAAAAAAAAAAAAAAAAAATGGGGAAAAAAGAAACAGTATGCCATATGACAATAAGAGATGTTCATGGGGCTGGGGAGATGGCTCAGTGGAATAAGCGCTTCCCTGGCAAGCGCAAGGGCCTGAGTTCAATCCCCGGTTCTGCCAAAAAAAAAAGGGAGATGTTCATAACAATACTTTAAGATCATTAAAAACATTAAATTTATTGGCCTGTAAAAATATAAGACTGAGTTTTTAACAGATTTTTACCAAAGATGTAAATTTTAAAAATCTAGCACTCAGAAGGCTTTCAATCATCTATCTGATATCCTCAATTTCCAGAATAACTACAAATCCAGGTAATTAAAATTGCATTACATATAGAAATAACATACAAGTGTAGGTATTTTTTTCTTTTTCTTCTTTCTTTTCTTTTGAGACAGGGCCTTGATGTGTACGTCAGACTGGCCTAGAACTCACTATGCAGTGCAAGCTGTTCTCCAGTACCCTGTGATCCTCCGGCCTCAGCCTCCTGAATGCTGGGATGACAGGCGTGTGCCACCAAGCCCAGATCAAACGTGATCTTTTAAATCTCCTACCCATGAATTTATTGTTTTAGGGTTTAGTTTTCTTTTTTAAATATGTAAGCAACACACTTTTACAATCTAGTTAAAATACTAAGGTCTTAGCTAATGAGTTGAGACATACCAAACATTAAATTTTTAAATTTAGATTTCTTACAAAACTGTTCTCATATTAAAAGTACTATAATATAGTTAATGAAAATTAATTTGGACATAAAACCTCTAAAATTATAAATGTGTTTGATAAAATAACCAACTAAGCAGAAAAAAAGTTTTAAATGACATGAAGGTTAGTACAAGATCACCTCTAACTCTTTTTTAAAAAACAGGCAACGGAAAATGAGGAAATGCTAATTTTAACATACTACAGGCCATGCTCAATTACAGACAGAATAACAAAAGGGATCTTAGAAATCTTAAACTGACTAAACAAGCATGAAGTTGAACATAAAAAAGAAAATACTAACCTTTATTTCCTAACATCACAGCAAGATGTAAAGGAGTGTTTCCTAAAATTAAAAACAAAAATGAAATTAGAAGTTGTAACAACATGAAAAACATTATCTTCACAGTGGTTTCCGTCCCCTCAGAGGCCTCACCGGCAGATCCAAAGTTGGGGAAGCCCTTCCCAACCCCCAGGACGCACTCTACCTCCTCCACACCTTTCTAAAGACTTCGGATGCTCCTGGCTGCCACCACATCACCCTTTGCTCTTTTTGCAAACAATTTAAATATCTACTAATCCTCCTCAGGGTAATCATGAAGACCAAATCCTAGTCTTCAAGTTATTTAGAACTCTTCAGACTAACATGGAATAAAAACGTATTAGAAAAGGCACAACATGAAAACGGAACACAGGACAGAGCTCCTAACTTTGCCTAGGCAGAAGGAAATAAAAAAGAATGTACCTCACTGAAATACGCCTTAAAGAATGAACTAGAAATGTCATCCCAACACTCTTGGGAGGCTGAAGCAAGAGGACTACTGTTAGTTCAAGGCCAGCTTGGACTACACAGAGACCCTGTCTCAAAAAAAGAAAGAAAAGGAGAAAAGGAGAGGACAGGAAAGGAGAGGGTGTATGTAGAGGAGCAAAAACACTACCAGTAAAAAAATCCATTAAAAAAATTCAGGCTAAAAGAAGAAAGAAAAGGGAAGGGAAGGGAAAGGACAACGAAGGTCCCCAAAGGCCATGTGAATGGGCAATGTGTAGCTGACACTAAACAGTGAAAACGGAAAGATGAGACATGACAACGGAGACAGGAAGCCTGCTGTGGCGCTGGGTGACACAGAATGGCTTCAACAGACACCTGAGCAGCACTGACAGCCTAGGAAGCAGTGATTACACACAAAAGGACACCAATAGTAATACTTAAAAATAACGTTGAATAAAATGTATACATATTAATTCAGATCTAAGTAGCTCTACAGAATTCACCAGTTAAAGAATGATAAGCTGAGCTTTATGGAGCGGTCATGTGCACCATGAAATAGGCTGAACTACATTTTCTCAGAAGTCTGTGTGAGAACTCTCCCAGTATCTTACCCTGACAAACCCTTCCACTGGGAGGAGTGCTAGGCCAGCCTAACTGCCGTCCCTGCATGCCCTGCCTGAGCCTCCAGTGCACAGAAGTCACTGTGCCCAGCAACTAACTTTTTTTTTTTCTCTCTCTCTCCCTTCCCCCCACAAGGTAGAATAAAATGCGAACCATTGGCAATCTCTGTAAGGTGCCATTCTGAGTCAAACTTAGAAAACAACACAAATGCATGTGCTAAATTTAAAAACAAATGGTCAGGTTTTAAAAAATGGAATTACAGTAAACCTCTTGATTTTAGCTCTTAGCAACAACAAAAACAAGGGGTTAGCAATAAATTCACATTATATTTTTGAAACCTATGAATTGGAAATTCAAATTTCCATGAGTCACTTGGCCTACACAGGACTTTTGAGTTTTCACACCTGAGAACGCTTCCTAGTTGAGATATGGAAACCACAATAATATAAATTGTTAATAAATGCACACTGAAAAAGGTTTCCAGAAAAAAAAAAAAAAAAAAACTGCTCACAATATTATTTGAGTCTAAACTGTTGCATAAGTATTGGTATAAGCTATGTTTTAAAAAGACAAACTTTGATTCTCCCAAAAGTTTAATAAAGTCCTTTATTAAACTTCAGGTATCTCCTCAAAAGGCTGACATAATGTTCACAGAATTTATCTGGGTAAGAATAAGAATGTAAGGTACATGAAAAAAGTATTTTATTTTAAAAAATCATTGTTGATTACTAGCTTAATATGGAGTATACAATGAAGGAAACATTTTCATTGAAGATATTTTTATAAATCAACTCATTTCCTTCTGTGCTTATGCTGAAACCAATTACCTATTTCCAAAGACAATAAAACTCGATGTTAGTAACTTTTCTCTTTAACTTCTCATAAAACTGTAAGATTAGGGACTCTCAGTTGAAAACTTTAAATCAAGGCCTCAGAGCAGTTTTTCTACAACTACTATGTGCCATTCAAACACTTAAGTGAACAAAACACTTATGAACAATTTTAAACACAATCATCCACTGGGCATGATGCTGCACACCTGCAATCCCAGCACTCGAGAGGCTGAGACAGGAAGATCGCTGGGAGCTTGAGGCCAGTCTGGGTTACACAGTGAGCTCAAGGCCAGCTTGAACTGCATAGCAAGTCCTGGACTCTAAATAAATACAATCACCCACTCATAACAAATCAGGAACCATTAGCTCAGTAAACTATTCTAGGCCTTCAAGACCTTCAGCATAATACAAAGGGTAAACATACCAACGTGGATAAATATCAATTCCTAAGCTGCCTGGTCTCAAACGAAGTCGTCTTCCTCCTTAGAAAATACTGTAAGCTAGGATTGGTGGCCCAGGCCTACACTGCCAACCTGTGGGAGGCTGAGGCAGGAGGATCATGAGGTGAGGCCAGCCTTGGCTACACAGTCCGTTGAAGGCCAACATAAACTACACGGTGAGACTGGTCTCAAAAATCCGACCCACTTCCCCCTCAAAACCACCTAAACTTCCTAAGTCTGCACTCACATTCCATGACCACTTACCAAACAAAAAACATTTTATCAAAAAGTTAACTAAAACTAGGGGCCGGGCAAATAGCTCAAAAGATCCCTGGGCCTGGTGTGCCGGCCCCACACCCAGGGTGCACTGAGCCTGCAATTGAGACTGGGTGTGGTGGCACATGGCTGTGGTCCCAGCCCTTGGGAGGCTGTAAACAGGACAATTACTATGAGTCCAATCTAGTAGTGAGACCCTGAACACCCTGTAGACCCTTCCTTAAAATACAGAAATAAATAAATAAATAAATAAATAAATAAATAAATAAATAAAAAAGAAAAAAGGTTAAGTAAAACTAACGCACAAATGAGAGCCAGAAGCCAAAGCTCACTGAGCCCCAAGCAAATGCTTCCATACTGCTGTCCCTCCCCAGGCAGGGCTGTGGGACGCTCCAGCTCAGGTGCTTACCATTCCACCCAGATACCTGCAGCAATGCCAATGGGCTCTCAGCCTCCAACCTCCTCTCTAAAGCTCTACTGCAATATTTTACAACAAAAATTGGGACATTACATTTCCACTTTCCATCTTTACCATGGTATAAAAAAAGTTTAAAAGTAAGTTCTCTTTTTTCATTGTCTTTGCCTTAGCTTTCATTTAAACTAAGTTCTCCCATAAGCAAGAAGCCCAGCTGACCCTGCCTGCTGTCTCACACCCATGCCCACCCTCCACTCCAAACACACACAATGCTTTCCTCTTAAGGCTCAAGTTAAGGGCCAGCCCTTGGGAGAATCTCTGTTCTCCTAGGTAATCAGATGATCCCTGGTTCCGATGCCAGTGCCAACACTATTTACTCACTTCATTTCACTTTAACCATACCTATTGTCCTCTATGTCTCCTTTGCGGGATGTACAACTCTGGGAGACATGTATTTTATCAATGTGTAGCAAACACTTCACATATCTGTGAAGTATTCAACACATCTGACATTCAAGATACAGCCAAGATAGCCTGATGGGGTAGCACATGCCTGTAATGCCAGCACTCAGGAGGCCGAGTCAGGAGGACTGGAGTAAGTGTGAAGCCAGCCTGTGCTACATAGGGAGGCCCTGTCTCACAGCCAAACCAAAGGTGCATTTGTTTGTGTTTTGTTTGTTTGTTTTGTTTTGTGCAGGATCAGGGATTGAACTCAGGACCTTGCGCTTAGCAGGCAAGTGCTTATTCTACTGAACTATCTCCTCAGCCCCAAAGGTGCATTCATGAATGAAGAAAAAAATGTAAATATAACTATCACCGCTAGCAGCATCAACAGCTGGAATCCTGGTAATTAAAATGCAACTGGTGGGGCCAGGAAGATAATCTCAGAAATTCTAGCACCTGCCAGGCAAGTGCCAAGGACCTGGGTTCAATCCCTGGTACCACATGCTGTGCCAGCCCCACCACAGGCCCGCTAAGTCAGCCAATGAAACTAGGCATTGTGGAGCACGCCTATAATCCCAGCACTGGGGAGGCTGAAACAGGATGATCACTCCAAGTCCAAGCAGAGTAGTGAGACCCTGTACCAAATACATAAATGAAAAACAAATGCAACTGGTATCAGCTTATGTAAGAGCAATAAACACAAATGTTTTCATAACTTGATGACTGCAAATGTTTTTCTGGAGCTAGGGATTGAACCCAGGGCTGTAACACTGAACTATAATCTTAGCCTTTTTTTGACTCAGTTTCTAAGTTACTAAAGCTGGACAGTCTGGATTAGAACCTGTGAATCCTGCCTCAGCCTATTGGAGTTCTGGAATTACAGGCAAGCGCCAGCACACACAGCTGAGGTGATTATTCCTTAATGCCTGGACTGCATTCATAGAACCACCTAACCTAGAGTTTTCCTTTGAGACATTTTTATTAGTCTCTAATAATTAGTGTACTTATGTTTTTTAGTGATGGCAACTGAATCCAATGCCTTGCACATGGCAGGCACACTGCTACTACCATGTTGGTAATTCCTTATGCTCATTTTGACAAATTAAGTATTTCTATCATCAACTTATCTAAATCTTTCACTGGCATACATTGTGTTCACAACATTCTCATGATGCATTGACATTAAATTTTTTTTTATTTTAAATGTAGTTTAATGATTTTTCTCATTAACAACACTCTCTTCAAGTAGGTTACAATTTATACCTACAGCAGACTAGCCAGGATAGTTTCAGGATCTTCAAATTCACTGTTATATTTAAAGAAACATTCAAGCCACGGTGAAACCATGTATCAAAATGAGAGGATCATTTCAGCCTGTCATCCTGCAGGTATACTTCTAAAGTACTGGAGAACAGTTGGGTTTTAAATGCAAATCCTGCCAGTTCAAGGATAGCCAGGACTGTGCAGCAAGACACTGTTGGCTTTCTTGCTGTTTTTCTAGTTTAATAATGCCTGCTTTTTGTTTCATTTGCATGAAATAAAACTTACATTGGGAAATGAAGCGTATTATGTTGCTCTTTTCTAATTTCTTTAAATTTGATGACTGGCTTTTTGGCCTTTTCTGTAGTATGCCTATCATTAACTTCTAGTTTATCTGCGTTGGGATTAGGGAATTGACTAGGTATAACTTCAGCTTCCTGAAACACAGAAATGTTTTAGGGCCAAGTCTGATAAGCCTTTGTAAATGCTATGTCCTGCCGTGGCTAGTTAACTGCTGGTCAGCTCGAGTGGGAACGCACAGCTGCCCGGGGTTAGTGTGTCCTGGGCAGGTAAGACCCCAGCTGTGGGTGGTGACTGGCAACCCAGAGGAGACCCCAAGGGGGAGGCCACATGCTGCTGCCAATTCCCTTGGAGACCCTTGCCCTGGCTAACTTTCCTGGCCTGAACTGGGCTGTTCCCATCGGAGGAGCTGAGTTCTCACTGTTGCCCACAATAGCTGAGGTCTTCTTCCAGGGAGGTCGGTCCACCTTGTGTGGTTCCTGGCCTCAGTGCAAAACCCCTTGGCTGTGGCACAGATCCATCACCTCACAACCACCACAGGCCCTTGGGTTTCTCCATGCATATCCCCATCAGGACTTGCATGACACTGCCCCGGGACCTAGGGCCTCGCTGGACTCCTCAGGTCTCCAGCATTTGGACGGACTTCTGACACTATTCTGCATTTAATTCTGGAGTGAATATTATAACGTAATCCTATCAAGTATGGTTCTCTATTAAATCTGTTCCCTTGCAAACCCTAACACTTGGAAAAGTCCTCTGTTAGCTACTGTGAATGTTTCGTGGCAGTCTCTACATCCAGTACCCTTTTTACATCATCTGATTTCTTTTGTACTTGGTGGTGGTGGCTTTCGTTATACAAATGGCAAAATCACCCAGAGTGGCTGAGGATTTCTGGGTCTTCTTGTAATTTTAGCAATTTCCCTTTGATGTAGTTTCAGGCCATGTTACCAATTACAAATTTAAAATCTTTACACTTTACTCATTATAAGGCACTCGCCTTTATCTCTTTTTTCTGATTTAAAACCTATTCCAACATTAGTACAATTTTTTGGATTGATATCTACATAGGATACAATTTTCAATCCTTAACTCCCAACTTTTCTCTACTATGTCCTAGCAATGTCTCCTCAGCCTGCGTGTGGCTGGAGTACTGGTGAGTACCTGGCTTGCAACTGAAGCACTTGGTCAAGTCTTCAAGAACCAATGATACACTGAGGACTGAATCTACCATTCCACTTGCGTTCTTTGTCTTACTCGTCCTGTGCTCCCTGCTCACATCTTTCTCTCCTACACTATTTTATCATTCCATTTTGCTTCCATGTTTAAATAAAAGGTATACACTGGTTATTTCCCTATTCTCCTGTGTGCCAGGCCTATGCTGAATCTCCAGCACCACACAAAAATGGCAATCTCTGAAATGTGGCTTTCCGGACTGAGAGGTGCTGCACATGGGACTCTAGAACAAAACTTAGTATGAAAAGAAACATGTTAAGATAGGTCAGTATTATATTGATCTTCTTGCTGAAATAATGCTCTAGATACACTGAGTTGAACAAAACACATTAAGTGTTGGAGACATAGCTCAGTGGCAAAGTGCTTGCTGAGCATGCATGAGGTCCCAGAGTCAATCCCCAGCATGCCAAATAAAACTCTATATACCCATAGATGTGCATGTATTGAAAAGTATTTACTTTGATTTCTTCTCTATCTGTGGCTGCTACAGAATGTACAACTACAGGCAAGACTTACAGTATTTACATTCACACTGTCCTAGGACTTGCAACTGACACCCACTTATCAGCAAAGTTCAGGGTGCTTTTGTGCTTTTCACCCTATTCCAACGTCAGGACCTCAAAACACTAATCTTTTCCCTCTTTTGGAAACTGCAGGCCACTAAACCTAGTCCCATGAGTTTTGGGTCCTGCCTTAAAAAAGTGTTTATGTAAGATTGTTTTTGTTGCTGTTCGTTCCTGTCTACACCTCTTATGTTCCAGCAGAAGCAACCTTTCAGTGCTTCTTTCAGTAATAAATTCCCTCAGGTTTTTGTAGACTATGCAACTTCAATCCTAATGAATCTTGTACTGGGTTATTGCTTACCTGATGAGTATTTGCTTCATCGTCCTACATGATGAAGGATGTTAACAGTATCCTTTCTGTTGCTGAAAAGTTCTAATTCTTTCCATTACCTGTTTCACAATGACTCTTTTCCTGGCTGCTTTTAAGATTTATTCTACTACTATTCGGCTAAACCATTCTGTCAAAGTGTTTGCTTTTCTTTTTCGGGACAGGGTTTCACTATGCAGTTCAGGCTAGCCTTGAACTCACAGCTCCTCAGTCCTCCCAATTATCCTGAGTACTGGCATGACAGGCTCTGCCACTATGCCAGAAGGGCCAAACCATTCCAATATGTATTCTTTTCTTCATTCTGTCTGGGCTGGATGTCTTGATTGCCTTGGTTACTGCCTTGCACGAATTCTGTAAAATTCTTCAGTTCTTTCCAAATACTATCTCTTCTCTCCTGACGTTCAATTAAAGAACAACTCTCTACTGCTTTTTTTTTCTTTCTTTAAAACTTCCTTTCCTCCTCCCATTATTCATTTTATCAATATAGGAGAAAGAAACTTA
Organism: Octodon degus; assembly: GCF_000260255.1. NCBI lineage: Eukaryota > Metazoa > Chordata > Mammalia > Rodentia > Octodontidae > Octodon > Octodon degus. The sequence continues at coordinate 8,401,208 of NW_004524633.1, forward strand.
CAAACTAAAAGTTACCAGGGATGAGTTTGTAGTCTTTGAAACTGAAGAATGAATTTTAGGCACAATGGAGGTTAAGAGAAGAATATGTATTTATTCGGGGAAAGAAAGCTTCTGTCCAAGAGGAAGACAGAAGGGGACCCAAGTGAGTTGCCAAGGAACTTGCCTTTTCTCAGAATTTTTATAGAACAAATCCACAAGGCCAGGTCAGTCCAACATGGGAAACATGAGAACTCACTAGGTGGGCACAAGGTAGAACAAGTCTATGGTCTAACAGTAAGACTACAAGTACAATTGCTCAGGTAAAATTAAATCAGGATCAAATGGGGAAGTGAGTCATGTAGCAAGCAGGCATGAATACACAATGGGAGCTTTTCCTGTAGGGGGTTGGGTTATAAGTCTTTGTGGCTTTGTAAAGATCACTGATACCCATTCACAACATCAATCTCTGATGTCCATTCCTAGAGGTATGTGGCTGCATTTGCTTACTCTTTCATCTTCAGGTCTGGCCCACAGCAGAAGTACCTGTTTCTCCCACAGTTGCAAAGAGTCTTGTGTTCCATAGTGGGTCCATTGAGGGCCCAGCCCTAACTCAGCTGCCTACAATAGTATCACACAAATACTTTTTCTAACAGTTCCTAGCTCATGAATTCCATCTTCTGCAAAGCTCTAGACTGTTGCTGAGCCCACTTATTTAGTGCTTTTCAGTGACTGCATTTTGTCATTTGAGAATTTCCATTTGATACTTTTTCCAAATCTATAGTCTCAATCCTCAAGTTTCCAATTCTTAACTAAAGTAATTAATTTCTGGAAATTCTCAAAACTTGCTAAGTATTGTTCCATGCAGTTCTCCTCAAGTAATACAGTAATTACAGTACAAAGCACTGACAGGTCTGTTTCTGTTCTGGTTTTCATAAAGTGTCCAGTTTCGTAATGCCAACAATCTTCATTCATTAGACTTGGTATTTAACTATACACAGGAATTCCGAAACCTAAAAAGTACTTCTGACATACAGCTGAGGCTCTGAGAGTCCAGATCACCCAATCCAGGGGCTGTCACTGTTTTCTAAGACTCATAAAGAACCCAGAGATATACTCAGTCTGTATAGATGACTTTCAGTTCAAGCAGTGCCAAGGTGCAGCTCTCCCATGCTGCAGTCCCAAGAGCCGTAGGTTCAAGGGCACCCCATACTCCCTAGGCCCTGACCACCACCCTTTTGGCCTTATCACTCAGGGAAACTCCAAAAGGTCTCTCTCAGCCTTTTCCCGGGATTGCAGGCGCCAGTGAGGCAAAGCACACCGCAACACTGACTTTTGTCTTTGGAGTTCCATCTTCTGCCAGAGGCTGTGAGCTCCCGCCTGGTGGGCACCCCAAAGCCTGTACGATCCTGGGCTCTTCCTATTCCTGAGATTTTACACTATCTGGGCCACTGTCGCAGGAGGCAGAAATCCAAGCTCAGTTTTATTTCTAATATTCTGCTTCCTATTTCTTAGGGGTTTTGTTTGTTTTGTTTTGTTTTGTTTTTTCCAGAACTGGGGATTGAACTCATGCCCTTGTGCTTGCCAGGCAAGCACTTATTCTACTGAGCCATCTCCCTGGCCCCTCTGCTTCCTATTTCTTGCTACTGTCAGTGCATATTCCTATCAAAATATACTCTCAGCACTTTCCAGAGTAATTTTTATCTCAAATTCAGTTTTATAAGTAATCCTACCATTCACTCCTACTTTACCAATAACCTGAATAAAATTTTCATTTTTTTAACCAATCTCCTTCAGGTATGTCTATGAAACCCCTTTTCTAAACAGGTAACACGGATATTTTAGGGATCCATGTATATTTCAGCCTGTAGCTTTCTCTTAGGGCCATGCCACTACCTCAAGTATATGAGCCAATCAGACCCAATCTGTTTCATTCTGAGTTAGAAAATGTGGCCAGCAAGGGCGTAATTCCCACCAGGTTCCAGATCATTTTCTGACAAAAACCCCCCAGAAAGGACTGAGGGAGGGAAGCCTGAAGCCAGAATGAAGGGTTCCTTTGCCACTGTAGTCACAGTGCCCTCAGTGTAGTGAGATTGCACACTCTGTACCACACAGATCAGTGTGCCACCCAGGAGCAACTAAGTCTCCTAGGAGGCATCTGGGAACGTCGGTCTGAAAACTGCAGTTTGAAAGCTGGGCAGTGGGGGTTCCCATGCCATCTGGAAGGCACAAGCCAGGGATGCTGAGAAGCATCGAGTAATAGAAAAGGCGGTGCCCCACAGAGAAAAAAATCATACACCAAAACAACCAAAGCAGAGGCTGAAAAACTGACGCACAGCGAGCCCAACCAGAGGAGAAAATCCACATAATAGCAGAACAGAGAGACTAGAAATGCCATGACAACGCTGCCAGAGCTGTGGATGCAAGCATGCTCAAGCTGGCTCCTACCCTACCCTTTTTATTTCTGAGAACTAAAAGATAACCTTTGGGCCAGTCAATGCTGAATTTCTATGACTAATTACAAAAGGCATTACTAACACAACACAGGAATATCCAGCTTTGCCTGCCGTAATTCCACAGGCATTTCTCTTTTCCTCAATGCCTTTGCTCTCCTTCTCCATTCTGCAGGTCTTCCTGTCTTCTGGAGGTGGGCCCCAGGGCCTCACATGCAGCCACCATGCTGACCCCTGAGCTGCACACCCAACTTCTTCTCTAGCGGTATTTCAACTATTTTTATTTTGTCACACAGAATGTAGATAAAAGTCAGTTTCTATCTGAAACAAATCAGCTTTTTTTTTTTTTTAAATGTATTTAGTACAGCGTCTACAAGGGTCTCACTACACAGATCGGACTTGAAGTGATCCTGTTTTCAGTCTCCCAAGTTCTGGGATTATAGGCACACACCATCACACGCAGTCTAGAATCATCTTTTTTAAAAAGGCACTTAATTCTTTTTTTTTTTTTTTGAAAACATAAGCATTAAAAATAGACATGTTGCTTTTTGTCAGTGCAAAAATAAAAAAGCACTCATAAATATTTAACTTTAAAAAAATCATTATTTCCTTTCACAAAAACATTAACAAGTTAACAGTCCTTTTTCTCCCTTTTTCTCATGCATCCACTTTTTTCACTGATTTAATGAATGGCTGCAAAATTTCCTTACACTTACACAATAAATGATTAACATTTGACACAAAAAATATTTTGGAAACTTGCTCTTTACTATAACCCACAACTAATTACTAGAATTAACTTGTTCAAAGTCCACTGTCTCCGCTTTCCAACATCTCTCCCTCCCCAGTCATCTCAATTTCATCACCTAATGTAGGACAATTTACCATTTTCAGGAACATCGTGCTGACTGCTCCATTTCCCAGACTATATGTCCTCAAATATTAGTATCACTTTTATGAATGAAGACATGTAGAAAGAATTCTAGTTTGAAGATGCTGTAGTAACTACACTGCCATGTTGGAAGGGCCCAAGACCAAATTTGGGCCATCTATTTTATCCATGGGCATTACTTCACACTGCAGTATTCTTCACTAATTCCAAAACATTACTAAGATATAATCTATTAAACATCACAGTCCCACTAATATGTACAATTTTTATGAATCAGTTTAAAATAAAAGTAATTTTAAAATTTAACAAACCTATAGGGAAAAGTATATGTGAAGCATGATTCGAGACTCCACCTTGGGTCAAGTAAACAAGAATGAATGCTACAAAGGCCATTATGAGAACAATTAGATAACACAATTCTATCCACACTAAATATTTTGAATAGGATCATTCAATTGTGTTTACACAGAAAGGTTGCTATGTGTACAGTAAACTGATACATTTTTAACTTAAGTCTCAAAGTTTCAGAAAATAAAGCAGTTATAGCCACTGCTCAGGGTCCATGGGTGAGCGGTTCCAAGAACTGCCACCACAGGCAGGACAACTGAAGATGGTCAAATCCTTTTCATAAAATAGTTTGCCATCTGTTTATAATCAATATACATCCTCCTATATATTTTAAATCACCTCCTGATTACTCACCTATAATAATATAAATGCTAAGCAAACAATTAATATGCTGATTAAGGAGTAATGATAAGAAAAAAAAAATCCATGTGGATCCAGCACTGGTGTGATGTTTTTCTGCGTCTTTGCAATCTGTACCTGAGTCTACAAATGCTAAAAGGCAGACATGGCGGGGGTGCACACACGCACACACATGTGTGAGACAGTGTTAGAAACTAGTAAAAGGTGTTTCACTGGGCTTAGCAACTTTACTGTAGAATACTTCAAATTAAAAACAAAAATCTTCCTGGTCCTGCAGGAAGCACAAGTATCGCCCCTGGGGCGCACTGAGCAGGGGATGGAGTCTAGCCTCGTGGCACATGTCTGCAATCCCAGCGGGGGGGCTTAAAACAGGAGGAACACTAGAGTCTGAGCTGCATAGTGAGACCCTGTCCCAAATACACAAAATGAAAAATAAATAAACAAAACTATTATGAAAGATAAATCTTTTCACTATTTTTTCTGAAATACCTGAGATCTCTCCATCCCTGGAATCACCTCTCATTTTAGATCAAGGGAGTTTTCTTGCCATGGCCCTGTCTCCTCTGGGGACACTCATCCAGCACTGTCCTCCATGGGGACTCTGTCTTTTATCTTTCATTTTACTCTTTATGCTATTTCTTTCCACAGGCATTTTTTTTAACATCAAGTTCTCTACACCATGAAGACATTTCTGTATTTCATTTACATTTTTTAAATCTAGTGACAGTATTTTTTTAAAACCTTCTACAGGCTCTTTTCTCAGTTTGGCCTACTTTCTGCCCATCATCATACAACAGAGTTTTCAGTAACAAAATATACTTTTGTTACTGAAAAAATAAAGGTATTATTTGTTAAATCTTTTCCTTGCAGCATATGCAGCAGCCGTTCATGAAGCGAGCTCTTCCCCTCAGAATGATTATGCTTTACTGATCCCAAGTGGACTTTTCTACTCAGCCGCCTCACAAAGGTCTAGAAGGGGACAAGCAGCTGCGCTTCTTCTCAGTTTACTCAAAGAATGCAGAGCAGAAACTGCTAGATGACAGCACTTCCCTAGGGGCTCCATTCTAGTTCTTTAGAAAGAGTCCAAACAGCTGGTCAAATGAGCAGCTGCTGCACAAAAGGAAAGATCTAAGGATGCTGCAAAGAGCACACTCTGCCCTGAAAGGCTAAGGAGGAGGATCAACATGGGTTTGAGGACAGCCTGGGCTGTTCCGTGCATTCAAGGCTGGTCTGAACTACACAGCAATGCCTGTCCCAAAACAACAGACGAAAGTGTTCTTTACAAAGGACTCTGGGCAGGCCCCTTATTCTGCCTCAAGAACAGTCTGCTGTTAGTACTAACTTCTTTCTCTGAAATAAGTTGCCAGAAATAGCTTTATTTTTTCCACTGTTAATGAGTACACAGGATACTAACAAAGTGAAAGGAAGTAGACTGTCCTGAGACACACTTGCTCCTGCCATCTGTTTCCGATGGTTCAAGCTTCCTCGTCCCCAAGTCAGAGAGGTGGGCATGCACCCACACCCACACGTGGAGCCTGCGTGGACTGTGCACACTGTATGCAGACAAGGGTGCAGCTTGCAAGTTTACAGCAGTTCCCTCTCTTGCTCCTCAATTAAACACTTGCAGACACTGTCCCGATGGGCAAAGTCTGGGTTCTGTAACAGTCCACCCATCACTCATCAATGCAACTCCCATATATAACCCCACGGTACTTCCACAATTTTACTTTATTATAGTTTACTTGGTTCTAGAATAACTACTGTACTTTACTACAAAAAACCAGGACAGGTATTTGGAAATCCCATTATCTCATTCATCTTACTCAGGAATAAGAGCCATTCATTTTCACTCAATAAACATGATCTGAGCTTTACTATGTACTCAGGCTGGTGTCAAACCCCAGAGGTCTGATCATTCACAAGCTAAAAATAATTTCTATTCATGAATAAATCCTATTCCTATACTCAAAAAAAGATTTTAAAATGAGGGGTCAAAATAGAGGTAGTGAGTGATCAGAAAAGGAATAAAAGGTTAGAATTGAAAATAATCATGGGAGACAAGACTCTTAATACTTTAGGCGGAAAGAAATCTCTCTACAGAGATGTTTTAAGTGCAATCTAAAAGGTAAAGAGAAGCCAAGAAATCTAAGAATGGGAAGTATTGCAGAGAGAGGCCAAAAATAACTGGGCCTTCAAGGAACTGAAAGAAGAACAAGTGTGTCACAGCAGAGTAGGGCTGAGAGCCACACAGGACAGGGCAGTGAGGCAGCAAGCACAGGAGCCCGCTTTTCAAGGAAGGAAGGTTTAACAGGATCTTGAGCAGGAAGCTGCACCATACAAAGTAGGTTTTATAATTTTTCCTTTAACGACACAAGAGTAGACCAGAGAGAGACGTATAGCTGTTAAGTCTGATACTACATTCCAGGGAAAAAAATAATTTTTTAAAAAAAAAAAAAAAGGCTGGTGCCAAAGTGAGGGCAGTGAAGGCAAAAGCAGACAGATTTAAAACAATTTGCTAATGCCAAGCATGGTATCACACATCTGTAATCATAGCAGTCCAGAGGCTGAGGCAGGAGGATCACCACAAGTTCAGGGCCAGCCGGGGGTACAATGAGTTCATGGCCAGCCTGAACTACATAGATCCTGCCTGCAAATAAAACCAAAATAAAAATAAAAGACTTGGCAGCCAGGCAGAAGAGGTAAAAAGAGAAAAAGAAAAACAAAACTCTATTACGTTTAATTATGAAATCCCAATATTCTCCAATACAGATGAATTATAAAATACAGAACACAAAGCAAAAGTCTAGTCAAATATAAACATGATAGTAAACAAACATGCTTAAAATCAAACAAACTACTGGATATCTACTTTTGTTCTAATAGCATTTTAAAGATGAAAACAAAAAAGTACTATACTCTCAATGGTAAAGGAAGAGAACACCAGGAACAATGGTTCCTGCGGGGAAGGCGAACTGGACAGGAGATGCAGACACTGGAGGGAAACATATTTTACACTGTGTCCTTTCATAATATAGGAAAAGCCCCAACCCTTGCAGGGCTCCTGACTCGAGTGTCTGCAGTCCACAAGTACTAGAACACACCTTCTCACCGCCCCTCACACTCCCGAAGACACACACTGCTAGGGCTTTCCAGCACGGGGGTGCAATCTGTCCAAAAAGTAAGTTAAGGAAAATCCACCAGAGTAGACGGAGCACCCAGGTGAAGAAATCAAGGTATTGATGCTTCTAGACCATTACTGCTTTATTAAGTCCTACAGGAACATACAGAAAAAGTGGTAAACACATCAGTTCATATTGAAGTTGCAAATAAATCTTTCCATGACAAGCCACATTATTAATCACATTATAAAAAGATGAATGAGCCAGAAATGACTGAATTCAACAATCCAATCTCACATCATAGGGAAGAATATAAGCAGAGCTGGGCATGGTGACACATACTTGTAATCCCAGCATACCAGAGGCTGAGGCAGGAGGATCACTACAAATTCAAGGCCAGCTTGAACTAGACGGTAAGACCCTAGCTCAAAAAACCTAAAAGAGGAAAAAACTATAAACATATATAACATATACATACATATATTATATGCATATATATGTATATATATGGAGTTTATACTATAAAAGATGGTCAAACGCCATACTAAATTAATATCTGGAACAGCCACATGACGTGTAACATCAGCATCAATGGCACAACCCAGGTAGAGGAACTCGATGCATAGACCTCAGGCTTTCAGTCACTGCAGTCACTACCCCCAGTTCTCTGGGTCTTCAAGGTGCAGCTGAAGCAGCTCACCAGCTGTCTGTCTTCAACCAGATGTGTTAGTGGATTTGCTACATAAAAGATACTAAAAACTATCATTACAATCAATTTCTCATATTTTTAAATTTCAAACTGGACACGTTCTTTCTTCATTAACCAAACTTTTTTTTGGAAAAGTAAGTGGAAGAGACTCCAGCAGCATTAAGATGACATACTGAAAGCTTCACCCTAGTGACCAGGATGAAAGAGACAGACACAAGGTGAGCAAGCCCCTTGCTGTACCTCTCACCCCTTCCCTCCCTCAGCGCACTAAAAACCATGAGAGAAAAAAATCCCCGCTTCATCGGTGGGAAAAATAAGCACATTATTTTCCAAAATTACATTATCTAGAGAAAGGAAGAACTGTGGCTCTAAGATCTGTACTATTGCTACATCAGCAGTTTTCCGACACTGGGCTTCAGACCCTACCTACTGTAGACAATTTTTGAGACAGGGTCTCAATGTGCAGCCCAAGCAGACCTGGAGCCTGCAGGACCCCTGCCTCAGCCTCCCCATTAAAAGTATGCATCACTATGCTGAACTTGCTGCATACATATAAGAATCAAGAGAAAATCCCAACACCTTTGATATGGTCCATCTATTTCCTTATATGTGTCACCATTAGACAAATTTTAAATTTCATGTAGAAAAGGTTTATGTAAGCTACAACAAACCTATTATAGGCTAATATAAAAAACTTATTTCACCCTAGTTAGAATGACTATTATCAAAAAAAGACAAAAAATAACAAATACTGGTAAGGATGCAGAGAATAGGAATTCTTGCACACTGCTGGTAGGAATGTAAAAAGTGCAATCATTACGTAAAACAATATTGAGACCCCCCTCAAAAAGCTGAAAACAAATACCATATGGTCCAACAATCCCACTGCTGGGTGTGTATATATATGAAAGGGAAATAAAATCATTGATCAAAGAGCCTACATATCCACATTTACTACAGCAGCACCATTCACAAGAAAAGTGAAATCAACTAAGAAGCTTATTGACAGATGAATGGATTTTAAAACTGATACACACATTCATACATATACACACACACACACACACACACACCTGTGAACATGCATGTGGTAGATTATGTAGCCACAGAAAGATAAAAATCTTGTCATTTGTGGCAACATAGATGGAATCTAAGAAAAATAAACTGAGAAGATAAAGTCAACTACTACCTGTTCTCATTCATTTGTTGGAAGCTAAAAAATTTGCTTATGTGGGTGTGGTGGCACATGCCTGTAATCCCTGCCCTGAGGCTAAGGCGGAAGATTTGCCACAAGTTTAAGGCCAGCTACATGATGACACTCAGCCTAAAAAAGACAAAAAGAGCAAATTACACAGAATAACAAAATAAAGGCTAATATAGGAAAGATATTATTCACCTATGTAACACACCTGTGTACTTTCCATGTTTCAAAGATCATTTAAAACACTTTATAAACCAGTCGCACACCCTTACAGTCCCCAGCCCTGAGGAGGCTGAGACTGGAGGATTACCACATTCCAGGCCAGCCTGGACTACACAGAGAACTCATGGCCAGTATGAACTACATACCAGAGCCTGTCTCAAAAAGCAAAACAAAAAGTCATACGCCCTATGGATATAGAAGCTGGGGAGGGATGTTAATGTTTAACCTGAAGACCAGAGCTCTGATGGTTCTTGTCAAATATCCAAAGGGTTAGGTGTGGATGAGATCAAGTGGCCCATTTCTGTGTGATAGGCAGACAAAACATGACACTGATCAGAGTTCAACAGAAACACTGGACAGCTGTCAATGCCAACATCTCTATTAAGTATTAAATGTGACTATATTAAAGAACTGTGTGTGCTATGAATCAAAACACCTCCGTTATTGGAACTAACTTTGCTGCAACATGGCAGGTTTTACAAGGCTAATAATCAAGGGCTCACTAGTCTGGGCTATTAATTTCACTTCTAACTTTGCACCTTATACTAAGGATGTAACTTTAGTACTTCCCTGGCTCTCAGGGGTTCACATTTCTCATCTTAAAAATAAGGATAAATCTCATCTTTCAGGGTTGTTGTGGAGATTAAATGTAACAATACACACAGCCCAGGGCTGACAAAACATATTGCATCTGCAATGGTCGCAGGAACAACACTGTCATCATCACCTGCTGTGGAAACAATCTACCAGAAATATAGAACTCAGTGCTGCACAGTTCACCTGCCACTCTGGTTTGCTCCTGCAGAACTGTGACTTCCCTGCGAACCTATGGTGTTCTGGCAATCCAAGACAGCACACAGCTTGTTTTTATTTGGGAATTTAAAAGGTACTTATCCTTTTCAATTTTAAAGAAAAAAAAATCCTGGGGCTGGGGAGACTGCTCAGTAGAACAGCGCTTGCCTGGCAAGCGCAAGGGCCTGAGTTCAATCCCCAGTTCCTCCAAAAAAAAAAAAAAGGAAAAAAGTTCTTAAAAAATAAGTAAAGCGGGGCTGGGGAGATGGCTCAGTGGAGTAAGTGCTTCTCTGGCAAGCGCAAGGGCCTGAGTTCAATCCCTGGTTCCGCAAAAAAAAAAAAAAGTAAAGCCTCTCACCTAGTAATATATCAACAGCAAAAATAATCATTAGATAAAATAACAGCAAAGTACCTCACAGGAGAAAAGACGAAACAGCAGCTCTTCGTGGAGGAGAGAGAAGGGCTTTGGGGGGAGGGCTACTGCTCACAGGTGTGAGATTCAGGGTTACCCGTCATCAGAAATAACAACATAAATGTGGGTAAACAAAACAAAAAATTTCCTGTGGAAGCTGAACTTCAACCGCCTCAGGGTAAGAGTTTAAAGGTTTCCTTTAGCAATGTCTTCGTAACTACCAGACTAAAGAACCTGGAAGCCCAACAATCCTGCAATTCAGGGCCTTTGGTGAATGCTACAGCTCCCTCTTAAAGGAGTTAACCTCAAAAGAAAGTCTGTGTGTTTTCTGAGGTATTTCAAGGTAATGTAATTAAACTCAAAAGACAGTGGCCAGTCAGAAGGGCCTCACAAGCCTGTAATCCCAACACTCGCCCAAGGAAAGACAATCTCAAATTAAAAGCTGGCCTGCACAATTTAAGGAGACTGGCTCAAAGATAAAACAAAAATCACTTTTCTTGATGAGCATGGTAGTGTCCTGTCTGTTATCCCAGCACTCAGGAGACTGAGACAAGAGGCTCACTACAAGCTGTAGGCCAGCCCCGGCTCACAACACATACACACAAAAAAAGCATCAAAACTTTAAGTTTAAAAAGGGCTGAGGGCGTAGCTCAGTGTGAAGGTCCTGGGGTCAATCCAGGCAAAAACAAAAACAAAACAAAACAAAAACCGAAGGAAATCCCATAAATAAAAAGTACAATTATATGCAGACAAATCTGAAAAGCAGTCTAGTAACTGACTAGTAACTGGGGAGCCTTTGACAACTGTTTCCCAAAGGGTAGAATACAATTCTTATCTGGAAGCAACATTACACAAGTTACAATAGTGAAATGGTTAATGTAGGAAGGAAAACATAGGGACGGCTAGATCATGATGTATGATACTGTCACAATTATACTGTAAATTCAGAAAACAAGTGCAGTTGTTTGAGAACCATACAACTCTAAATGTACTTTTCAAATTTCAATTTTTATCCAAATTTTAGATAAAGAGCTAGAATCTAAGAGAATTATGGGAGCTTATTTGGAGCAAAGAATTAAACATATTCTAACTGAATACAGAAAACTGTCATGCCAAGTTAAAAGCAGAGTTCTCAACAGTATTTGTGCTCAACTTGAAAAATCAGCCTATTTAATAAATGTTAAAACTATATTACTTTAATTTACATGCCAAAAGAATACCCACCTCTGACAGGACTAAACAAAAAAAGGGGATACAAAGGAAAGATCATTTTGTATATATACAGAGTAGATATACAGCTATTTTCGCTTAATTCAATGAGAAGAGGTGTACTAATAGTGGTTGGACAGGATATCCTGTCTGCTTCTTGTACTATTGATAACCACTAAGAAGGCAACAATGTACAATGTATTATCAAAAATGTCCCATTAATCAGCTTTGAAACTGTTTCATTCATATTTGTTTCTCAATAAAACTAAAATAAAAAAAGTATTACTTTAGCTTTCATTAGCAAATGTTACTTAAGGCCCTGGGTTCAATCCCACACCACGTGAAGTAAAATGTAAACAAATTCACCATTGCTTAAAAGTCAACTAACTCAATAACTTTATTATTCTTCGAAAGAAACAAAACTCAGCTGACAAGATATGGCCAACGAGTCCTTCAACAACAAACACCCTACACTTCCCCAGAGACTATAATGAAGTCACCACAAAAAATCACAACAGTGTAGTTAGTCATCGAAATGAGATTACTGGCAATTATCTACGTAAAACACGCGAGCAAAATAGCTACTTTGAAGTCATTTTACATATTCTAGGAATCAACTGGCAACAAATTTCTACCGTGCGGCTTTCAGAAACCCAAGGGTTCTAAGTTCCTCAGACAGCAGACAAACTAGGCTAACAACTTGTTGACAGGCAGCGATCACAACCAGGCGTGGTCGCCTCGGGAACAGCCCCTGGCCAAAGAAGGTGGGAATTTGCGTGTTCAAAGATTCCACGCTAGGAAAGAGAAAGTTCTTTCCATAAAGGAAGAAAGGCAGGTTGGATGAAGCAAGCTAAACTCTGCTTGCTGGCGGTGGGGACGCTGGTGCCGGAGGCCCGGCTGGAAGGCAAACCCGACAGCTCAGGCCCCCGCGGGGACTGGCCTCCGACCGCCGGCGAGCTGTTCCGGACCGGCCGGGAGGCGCAAGCCCGGGCTGCAGGAAAGGGAGCCCGCGATCGAGGGCCTCCGGCGCACGCCGCGGGCTGGGGCAGCGAGGTGGACGGGGCAGCGCTGCTCACCGTGATTATCTTTCTGCCCGATGTTGTGCGTGCGGATGAGGGACGAGAGCCTCCGCACATCCCCCTTGAACACGCACTCGTGCACCGGGTAGTGCGCGGGGCCGCTGCCTCCGTCGGCGACCACGGCGATGGGGCCGCTGCCCGCGAGAAGGGCCGGGGGCTGGGGAGCGGCGGGCGCCGCGTTGTGCAGCGGCAGGGCCGGGG
>NW_004524633.1:8414280-8419777 GCF_000260255.1 Octodon degus
CGATGTTGTGCGTGCGGATGAGGGACGAGAGCCTCCGCACATCCCCCTTGAACACGCACTCGTGCACCGGGTAGTGCGCGGGGCCGCTGCCTCCGGCGGCGACCACGGGCGACCACGGCGATGGGGCCGCTGCCCGCGAGAAGGGCCGGGGGCTGGGGAGCGGCTTGTGCAGCGGCAGGGCCGGGGCGCCGAGGGCGCCGGAGGAGGCCGGGGCCGCCTTCAGCGGCAGCCGGTGGTGGTGGTTGCTGAAGATGCGGTGGTAGGCTTTGCCGCCCTTGCCGCCGGCGCCCACCCGGCCCCCGGGGAAGGCGCCGCCGAGGGCCGCCGCCGCCTCCTCGTCGCCGGGCTCCAGCAGGTCCCCCTCCTCTTTGCTGGGCTTGTGGTCCCTGCGCAGCGAGCGGATCTTCTCCCCGGTCATCGCCGCCGCCGCCGCCGCCGGGGGCAGGGAGGGGGCCCGGGAGGCTCGCCGCGGGCGACGGAGCCGGCGCTGCGGCGGCGGGAGGTGATTAGAGCGGCGGCCAGCGGCGTCGGGCGCAGCATGGACTCCCGGAGCGCCCGCCAGCCCGGGACACACGCATCTCCCGCGGCGAGGAGAGCCGGCGCTCGCCTGGGCTCCGGAGGCGCGCGCTAGTCGGAGGAGCTAGAGCTCCAGTGCCCACGATACCAGACTGCAGTCACCACCGCCGCTGTCCCCGGCGCCGCCGCTGTCCCCGTCAGCCCCCGCAGTCGCTGCCACCGTCTCACACCGAAAATCAGGGCACGGCCATCTTGCCTCTGCTCCTCTCGCGAGAGTTCCCGAGCATGCGAGCTGGGGAAAAAGCATCGCGAGAACTGAACTGTTCCCGCTCCCTCCCTCCTTCCCGCCCTTTTCCGGTTGCCCCAGGGCTTCGCGTTGCCTCCCACCCTGAAGGCTGCGTGTTCTCCCTTAGATGGTGTATCTGAGTCGCAGGACCGGGACCCACTGGTCCCCGCAGCCGCGCCTTTTGTGGGCGCTCTGAAACCTTGGCCTGTTTTGGAGAAATTCGATGCGCGCTTTAAACGCCGACTTAACCTCGTCGACATATGCGGCTCCCGCGGAGTTACGTCACTGCATACCGGAAATGACGTCAACGGGATACCCAGGTCCTTCATAAACATAAGCCAAGCGTCTAACCTCTGGCCACGCGGAGAGCTAGTGCGCTCGAAAATGCGGCGCCAGGGGCCGGGAAGATAGCTCAGTAGAATAAGCACTTGCCTGGCAAGCACAAGGGCCTGAGTTCAAGCCCCAATTCCGAAAAAAAAAAGAAAAATCATCGAAAATCAAAGCACTGCTGAGAAGGAAAGACCGACATACAATTGTGGGTGTAATATTTAACTATGTCAGAAACAAAGCAGAGGGGGCGCTGTGTCGCGCAAAGCAGGAGGGGTCTTTTGTCATGTGCCAGGAGACTCCATCCTAGAAGTAAGAGGCTGACCTCTGGAAAAACGATGGGCTGTTCGGACAGCAGAAGGGAAGTCTCTCAGATCCCTACATGACTGAATTTGGGGCAGGTGGTCAGAGATAAATGTGTCAAGCGTTCTAGTATGTCGGGGACAGCGTGAAGTACGTTGTCCAGTAACTGCGTAGAGCACCACAGCCTCGACCCATTGCCCCCTTGTACAGAAAGGTAAATGGAGCAACTAAAAGTTTGACAAAGTAACAAGCTACCCGGCGCTGAGGCACAGGTATGTGGGGAGAGACTGCAAAAACTCTCGAAGTCTTGGCGGGGTTACGAGCTGCACACCTGTAGTCCCAGCACTCGGAAGGCTGAGGCAGGAGGGTCATCATGAGTTGGAGGCCAGTGTAAACTGCATAGCAAGACCCAGTATCAAAAATAACAGTAACAACAAAAATAATAAAGCCCTTTGACAGTCATGCCTCTCAAATCTCTTCTTGAACTTTATTAATACCTGTACTTCCCAACCCCCACAAAAACAGGGCTCCTTTGAAAAGAAGTTATTAATTATACCTGGAAGAAATAAAAATTACATCAGGAAATCATTCTGGTGCGGTTAATACCAGAACTGTTTAAATTGTATGTCGGTTGGCCAGTTGAGCAGAGGGAAAAGACGTGGGTCATAATTCTAATAATCGCGATTGTTTATTTAGAGTTTAGCTCGCATTAAAGGAAGCAATCTGTCGCCATTCTGGCCTGAGCACTGATCACATTAAACCTCCCCTAACTTGCTGTGCTTGTGTACCTGCTGGACATGCGTCATCGTGGGTTGGCAAGGCCCAATGGCCACAGCTACAGTCCTTCGATCCATTCATTATTCAGCCTTGTACCTGAAATAGAAGAATGATCTCGTAATGTGATGCCAATTTCTTTTTTTTTAATATGTATTTGGTACAGAGTCTCACTATACAGCTCGGTTTTGAAAGTAATGATCCTCCTGTTTCAGCCTCTTCAGCACTGAGGAGGGATTACAGGCAGGCGCCACCGCACCTAGTTTGTGCTATTAATTTCTTCCAGGTAGAATTAATAATCTCTGCTTTTTCTGCCTTACTTTGAGAACTTATGCAATTCCGATTCTTTTTTTGGATTTTTTGTCACAGGGTCTTGCTTTGTTAAAGCTTACCTTGAACTCACTATGTAGGGATTTGTGCCTGAGAAATCATTACTCAGCCTTGAGCTGATAAGTAACCACAAGTCCCTGTGTGTTCCCCAGCATGCCCCTAAAAGGTAACCAACCCCTTTTCACTGAACTCCCCACCCCCTATGCCCATGACTAGGAAAAACCCTATGGTCCCCAGGAGAGTAAGACACTTTGGTCTCTAGTGTGTTTTAAAGTAAACCTGTCTTATGAACTTACAGCTTTCCTTTCTCTTTTTCCTAACAGTAAGTACTGTTGCAAGCACATCTTTAAACATTTGATTTTTTTTATTTAATTTTTATTTATTTGGGGGGGGGGCAGCTCAGCCCACCAGGAGGCGGCACTGGCTGGCATGTGGTGCTGGGGGATTGAACCGTGGTCCTTGTGCTTTTGTTGCAAGCACATCTTAAGCACGAATTTAACCATTGTGACTCCAAGGTACTCCCCATCCCTACTTGGCAGATGAGGAAAGTGAACTAGAGAAAAGGGCAGCTCAGCCAATCAGGAGAACTGAGAATATAAGATGATGTTTGAGAATCACTGGAGCCAAGGAAGTGACAGGAAAAGGAGGGGTCTCTGAGATGAGAAGGGGAAGCTGTGGCTTCCTCATGAAACCCGACTATAGGAAACGGGTTCTCCAGGCTCAGGCTGTGCCACGGAGATCCAAAAGATTTCAAATGCAGGGAGACAGAATCACATTCTGTTGTAGTCAGCTAAATTAGATAGAATGTAGACAGGGCCAAGCCCTCAAGGGCAATATGGAAGATAAGGTGACTTTGCAGCTTTGGAAGAGAGAGACACTACTGCTTTGGGCCAGACCTCAAAACAAAAGAGTAAACAAATGCAGCCACATACTTCCCTAGGGATGGGCACCAGGGATTGGTATTCTACATAGGTATCAATCACCTTGGAAGATCCCAAATGAGTCACTAACCCAACCCCCAACAGGAAGAGAACCTGTCTCATGCTCTTGCCTGCTAGGTATACAACTAGCTTCCTCATTTGATACTGGATCTAATCAATATTACCTGAGCAATGGTGCTTGTAATCTCATTGGTTGACCACAGTTTTGTCCCACCTCATGCCCACCTAAGGAAGTTCCCGCATTCTCTACCACCTTAGGCCCACCTTACTGCATGGCTTTCCCCCTATAAAAGTCCCTGGAAGAGACAGCTTCCCCAAGACCACCTGCTCGGAGGTCCCCCTCCTGTCCCTCTCTCTGACAGGAGTTTTCTTTCCCCCAATAAATATTTTTCCCCCAATATATATATTCTGCTCATAGCCTCTGTTCCTAAAATTCATTGTTTTGTATTAGAGAACACGAACTCATCCCAGGTACCCTTCAGGTTGGGAATTTCATTTTTCCCGTACATCAATTTCAGCATCATAACATACAATCACCTGTGCCCAAATATGTCGCCAGTCTTTTCATTGCTAGCCCTCACAACCAGGTAGCTGCTGTCAGCCCTCGCCTTGCCCTCCACACAGCGCACGCGCTGCCCATTGTGTGGGAACTCACTGCATTTCACACCTAGGCAATGCCTTCTGTCTACCAATAATTGTACAAATATTCTCTTTGCACAAGGTTTTGTTTTGTTTTCTTTATTTTTCCACTTGGCATAGAAGTCTGGACCAGGAAATGACACTGAACTAAACCTCCAAATATAGTTTAGTGTTTCCTGCTATTTTAAATGTAAGAAACAAACCACAATCATATCTGCATTAGCAGGATTTATGGCTTTGCAACTAAAAGATACCATAGGTGTCTTCATATTCCATAACAGTTGCTGCAAATAACTCAAAATACCATTTATATTCATTATTACTAAAAATTATGTTCATGGTGCCCATTAGATTTTTTAATGCATCAAGCAAAATACATATATATATATATAACAATTTTTAAACCACAAATTTGGTTTTAAAACATATTTGATAATAATTGCAAGACAATGCATTCCTTTGTATTTGAAATATTTGTGATGCATTTAGAGGCAGCATTGTTTTTTGTTGTTTGTTTTGGTTTCTTTTTTTGGCAGAAATGAGTAGAGGCAACATTCTAAAAATGAGTCACTAAGGTTCATCAAAGGGTCAAAGGGGCCACCGATACTCCAGTTTCCTCCTGTGCTGGTCTTTTGAGTATTGACCAATGGAGCTAAGTGTCTTTGCTGTGCGCAACATACCTGACAGGAAATATTTAAAGTTAGTAATAAGAGGTTGTTGAATTAATCATTTAGAACATAGAATCCCAAAATATCTATAATGTACTAAGACAATTCTAACCTCAGTGACGAGATGCTACCTGAACTTCTTAAGTAATCCATATTAGACTTCACTGATGTTGAATATCACTATCTTGGATTCTTATTAGAAGTCCAAGAGTAGATATATTATTATTTAGTAATGCAGCAATAATAATACTTCTTAAAGTAACAGTAGAGTATATTCAAGTGGAGGTGGCATGAAAAGATGTATCGACTCACCCAGTGGAAACAGCTTAGACGAATCTTCAGGAATGGCTCTGTCCGAATGCTTGGTCAGGTGCATAGAGCGTCGCTCAGCCCATCTCTCTGCGTGGAGCATCCTCCAGGGCCACCACCACCAAGGGCACATCTGGCTGGTCCTAGCCTCTCCTACCACAGGAGCAGGGTATCAAGTTTGGATTTTGATGGTCACAGGGCAACCCTATCCAATTTCAGGTCCTTCAGAGTGCTGATTGGCTCAGACCTAAATTACAGGAACAAACCTTGGAGAGGCCCTAGCCAATTAGGACTCAGCTCTGAGAAGGAGGTGGGCCAAGCTCTCTACAGACCAGAACTATTCCATAATGGGCAAAGGTGCATTTGAATGGGGAAGGCACAGGCATGTGCAGTCCACAAGAAAT
>NW_004524633.1:8420717-8422507 GCF_000260255.1 Octodon degus
AAACTTATGAGTGTATTTTACAAACACAACAGACCTATAAGTAATTATGAATCTTGCTCAATTCCCTTTCCCTTGCCTTATGGTCCTAGTGTGAACAGTAGCGCAAGTTTAGTCTATATTTTTTTCTTCTCTGAAAATTTGTATTTTACATTTTCACATACAAAACAAATGTAGAACGTGGCTTCCAGTTTCCACGTGGGTTGAGTCAGGCCCAGGAGTGCCTAAATGGGCTTGAGGACACAGGCTCCTGGCTGATGCGGTGCTCCTCTTCAAACCCTCTGGACAACTGCCACACCAGATCCCTGACAAATGTAGCAGTAAGCCATGCAAAACGGCATTTCTCACACAGTTATTCCCATCTCCCTAGTCACAGTAAATTTATCTCCTTTAATCTACCTACCTCCTAGCTCAGAGGGAGTACTGGGAAGTTTCCTTTCCTTCTACTATTTTTGTCCAGTGGCTATTGATGATTCAGACAGATTCTCTTAAGCAATTAAAAAAAAAAAATGCCAGAGGCAGGGGTTGCCATGGAAACCAGAGCCTGTTGTCCCCAAAGGAAGTAGTTCCTGTGAGGCAGATTAAATCTACAGAGTGATGCGAAGAGACAGGAAGGAAAGATGCCAAGGTATAATGAAAGCGTAGGTCAAGAGGGGGAGGAAGTGCAACACTGATAAATTAAGTTAGGTTTAGATCACAAAGACTTCGAGCAAGATAATTATAAGAAGGATAGGAATGGGTTTTTGAAGAAAGAGATTAGGACACAGTCAGTAGCTATGTAAAAGAACTAATAGCACACACAGATAAGGATTGCTGCATGCATCCAAGGCTGCATTGATCTATTTTAAATTACTTCACTGCACCAGTCAAGGTGAAGCATGCTGAGGTGGGAGGCTAAGGCAGAGAATTGCAGCAAGTGCAAGGCCAGCTTGTGCTACATAGTTCAAAGCCAACCTGAACCATATGGCAAGACCCTGTCTCCAAAACAAAAATAAAGAGATAAATAACTTCATTACCCAAGAATGCATCCAAATACATTCTCTATCAACTTGCCTAAATATTCCTCAAGATCATCCAACTCAACATGTCCAAAGAGGGATTCACCTCCATCAGCAATTCCACTGACTATAACTGTATTTTACTTTCATTATCCAAAAGTTTTTCCCATTCTCAACCTCACATTCAGTCAGTCAGCAAATCATGAACTTCCTTCTTATTGGGGTCAAAAATTGAATCATTTTTCTAGGTTTTGCACCAGCCATTCTGGGTCTAAAGTACTGTCTCTCAAGACTGCCAGGAAGCTCTTTTGGTTCTTGTTCCCGAGCTGTGCCAACGCACAGAGAACTCTACATATGCTCATTCTTTGCATTGCCAGATTTTTTTTTTCAACTTACTGTGCAGCCAAGGTTAGCCTTGAACTCACAGCAATCCTCCTGTTGCAGCCACTCAAGCGCCGTGAGTACAGGTGAGCCCTACCACACCCAGCAGAGCTACCAGATTTATCCAATAAAGTTATAGACTATCCAGTTAAAATGGAATTTCAGATAATAAAGTGTGAGAATAAACACATTCCAAGTATTGCATGGATACCCACAACACTTGGGGTGTATGTATACTAAAAAATTATATGTTGTTTTATTTGGAATTCAAATTTAGCTGGGCATCTTATGTTTTGTCTGACAAACTTACCTCTTAATCATTTGTTAGAGCTGTTTAGAGTAATATATGTAAAGCACAAATCCAAAAAAATTTAAATGCAGAATACTGGTATGAATGGAGCATGAAGTAGCTCC
>NW_004524633.1:8431746-8432461 GCF_000260255.1 Octodon degus
TGCTTTGCTAAGCTTGTTCTAAGTAGGTGCTTTAGACTACTGAGCCATCTCACCAGCCCCAGGGTGCTCTTATCTATAATGGGTTCGCCATGGTCTGTGATCTGGTCCTCAGTGAGAGAAGAAAAGAAATCTAGTTTCATCCACATGCTAACAGTAGGCCCATTTTGCAAGATGGGCTTCAGACAGGCAGGGATAAAAAAAAAAAAAAAATCAGAATTCCAGCCTAACATGAATAGTTGATCACTTCTCAGCCTTTTGACTAAGATCAAGTGCAAAATGCATGGTTGAGTGGACTGAGCCCCCATCTGCGTATCTCTGTTGACGAGTTGCATCCGAAGCCAAACAGCCAGAAGGCAGCTTGCTGAGCATCATTCAGAGTCAGAAGGGTTGGCTGTCTGAATGTAGTGTTTATTGGCAGCATGAGTTGAGCTCTTCTTCGTATGCCCTGCTCCACAGGAGGGAGATTTCCATCAGTGCAGCAAACAGGGTCTCACAAGACAGGAAGTGCACAGATCCCTGCAGCCACACCCCATGCAGGGTGGTCAGGGCCAACCCCAGCCTGTGCCACTGTCTCTCCTTGGCATGGCTGCATGAACAGCAAAGGCATCTGCTCATGACTTTCTTTATATATAGACTAAAACCTAGGACAAATACTGGACACTCGAAGGAAGGAAAGATGAATCACTTAATTAAACTTTTAAACTTCTCAAGTTGA
>NW_004524633.1:8433483-8445540 GCF_000260255.1 Octodon degus
TTTTTTTTTTTTTTTTTTTGGCTGTAGAGTCAAGTGCCTGGATTTACGAGCACCATTTATGTGCACAATTTTTTATGCAGCCACCATTTTGGAACCTGGTTGGCTGCTGCCTCTATGTTGGAACGTGTGGCTCTGTGGCTTTCTCTTGAAAGCAAAGTCTCTCACCCTTGTGATTTTGAGGCTACAAAGGGCAAGAACCTGTAACCTCATGATTGACCTCATGAGGTCAATCTTTTTAATTTTGTTTTTCCTGGGCAATGGAGATCTCATCTCTGTCTTTGTAGCCCACGGTGTATGCCAAACTTACAATACCTTAAATCATCCTGCTGGGTTCTTTGTTTTTGACTCTCAAATATATCTGACTAAAAGCCCCCAACAACAGCCATGCCAGTGCCTCAACACTTAACTGCCTTGAGTTTTGTTTTGTTTTGGTTTTTTTTGTCAGATTCTCTAGTCCACTGTGTTTAATCTTAGTCTCAGGCAAAGTCTTTGGACAGAAGAAAAATGTAGAGAAACTTTTTGCCAAGCACAAGTCATCTGGAGTCCAACAACCAGTGTGGTCCTTCTTCCCAGCAGAAACATCCCCACCATGTGCTTTACAGGCAGGATTTTTATCAGCATTTTGGGCTTGTGAACTCTGACCAGAATCTCCCATACAGAAGAGCCAAAGGCGCTCCAGCTCGTCACTAGTAGGTGGCATCTCTAGACAGTTTCTATCTCTTCCCATATGCCATTCTCAAAAGCTCTTGAACAACTTGCTCAGGTGGTCACCGCAACAGCCACACTCCCAGTACCAAATTCTGTCTTGGTTATTTTTCCTCATTGCTGAGGCAAATACCTGACACCTAAAATGAAGGAAGAAAAAGTTTATTTAGCTCACAGTCTGTGGAGCTTTTAGTCTATACAGGGCTGGCTCCCAGGCAGAGTGGCACACGGCAGAGGGCAGCAGTTCATGGCAGCAGGAAATAGAGAAGAGCAAGGGAAAGGGCAGCAGCTGTGCTTCTAGCCAGCCTCTCTCCCTTCCTTATATTATAAACAAGCTACCTTGGGGCAAAGTCAGGGAGTATAATGCCTTCTGCCTTGCCTTTGTCGGCCAGGATTGCCTTTGCTATTCGAGGTCGTTTCTGGTTCCAAATACATTTTAGGAATGTTTTTGCTAGATCTGTGAGGTGCACTGATGGTATCTTGATGGGGAGGGTGGAGAACTCACACAATGTCCATGCCCTCCTCTTGCACAAGATGAAGAGGTCTACAAACTAAGAATCTTGGCTCTCTGCTAAGTCACTTAATTAAACTTCTAAACTTCTCAAGTTGACGCAATGTATCAACCAGCACACTGTTAAATGTTTAGATCTTTAACCCATTTTGACTTTAGTGCATGGTGATAGACCCAGGTCTATATTTAGTTTTTAGCATGTAGAGAGTGAATTTTTCCAGCACCATTTATTAAAGAGGCTATCTTTCTTCCAGTGAACATGTTTGGTCACTTTATCAAAAATAAGGTGGCTAAGTGTGTTCGTAGTTGTATCTGCATCTTTTAATCTGTTCTGTGGATCCTTGGGTTTATTTTGTTGTTGTTGTTTTGTTTTGTTTGCCAGTACCATGCTGATTTTATCACAGTAGCTTTGTAGGATAATTTGAAGTCAGGGAGCTTAATGCTTTCTGCCTTGCCTTTGTTGGCCAGGATTGCCTTTGCTATTCTAGGTCTTTTCTGGTTCCAAATAAATTTTAGAAATATTTCCTCTAGATCTGTGAGGTATGCTGATAGTATTTTTATAGGGATTGCATTAAATCTGTATAACAATTTTTTTCTTTCCTTCTTTTCTTTTCTTTTTTCTTTCTTTGTTTCTTTTTTTTTTTTTTCTCAGAGCCAGGGATTGAATTTAGGCCCTTGCACTTGCTGGTCAAGCATTTGTTCTACTGAGCTCTCTCCCTGGCCCCCATACATAACAATTTTGGGAGTATGGCCATTTTCACAATGTTGGTTCTTCCTATCCAAGAACAAGGAATATCTCCATTTTCTGAAATGCTCTTCAATCTCTTTTTTCAGAGTGTTGTAATTTTCATTGTATAGATCTTTTACTTCTTTTGTTAGGCTAATTCCTAGTATTTCATTTTTTGGATGCTGTTGTGAAGGATATTGTTTCTCTAATTTCTGTCTCAGTGAGTTTGTTATCTTTCTAGAGGAATGCTATTTACTTTTGGGTGTTGACTTTGTATTCTGCTATCTATTGAATTTGTTTGTCAGTTCTAGGAGCTTCTTGGTGGAGTTTTTTGGGTCTTCCAAGAGTATCATGTCATCTGCAAATAATGGTAGTTTAATTTCTTTTCCTATTCTTATTCCTTTTACTTCAATCTCTTGTCTAATGGTTCTAGCTAATGATTCCAGAACTATATTGAATTGGTGTGGTGATAGAAGATATCCTTCTCTTGTACCTAACTTGAACGTAAAAGCTTTTAGTTGTTCTCCATTTAGAATGATGTTGGCTGCTGGTTTGTCATAGATGACTTTTATCAGATTGAGGTAGAGGCCATCTTTTCCAATTTTCTGTAGGGCTTTGTTCTTGAATGAGTGTCGGACTTTGTCAAAAGCCTCTTCTGCATCTGTTGAGATGACCATGTAGTTTTTGGATTTGGCTCTACTGATATAGTGTATTAAATTTTTAGATGTGCACATGTTGAGCCATCCTTGCATCCCTAGGATGAATCCTACCTAGTCATGTTGTATAATCTTCTTGATGATTTGCTGTATTCTATTTGCTAGTAATTTATTGATGATTTTTGCATCTACGTTCATGAGAGAAATTGGTCTATAATTCTTTTTTGGTTGAATCTTTCTCTGGTTTTGGAACAATACTTGCTTCCAGGAATAATTTTGAGAATGTTGCTTCTTTTTCAGTTTCACTGAAGAGTTTGAAGAGTATCGGGATGACATTTTTTCTAAATTTCTTGTATAATTCAACTATGAATACATCAGGACCTGAGCTTTCTTTGTTGGTTAGTTTTTTATTACATTTTTAATTTTATTGGCTTAAATTGGGTTATTCAGAGTTTTCATATCTTCTTGATTCAGTTTTTGTAATATGTTCCTATCTAGGAATCTGTCCATTTCTTCAGTGTCTTCAATTCTGTGAAAATAAAGATTTTCAAAGTAGCTATAGATGATCTTTTGAATTTCAACAGGATCTGTAGTAATATCACCCTTTCATTCCTTATTGCTTAGATTTGAGTTTTTTCTTTCCTCTTTTTAAGGAGGTTGGTTAGGGGTATATCAATTTTATTTAATCTTTCAAAGAGCAAGCTTTTTGATTCATTAATTCTTTGTATTGTTTTCTTTGTCTCAATTGCATTAATTTCCACTCTAATCTTCATAATTTCCTCCTGTCTTTGGGCTTTGGGCTTAGTTTGCTTTTCTTTTTCTAAAAGATTGAGGGTGCAGCTTTTGGGTATTTATTTGTTCTTGCTCTGTTTTCCTAATGTGTGAGCTCATCACTATAAATTTCCCTCTGAGAACTGCTTTCATTGCATCCTACAAATTCCTGTCATCTGTGTTGGAATTTTCATTGGATTGTAAATATTGTTTAATTTCTCTGTAACTCATTGATTGCTTGGGAGGGTGTTATTTAATTTCCATATGTTTATGGGGCTTTTTGGTTTCTTTTGTCATTAATTTTCAGTTTCATTGCACTGTGGTCAGATAATATGCATGGGATTATTTCTGTTTTCTTGCATTTACTTAAGCATGATCCATGGACTAGTTTGTGGTCTGTTTTAGAAACATTCCATGTGCAGCTGAAAAAAAATGAATATTCGGAAGTTGTCAGTTGGAGCACTCTGTATATGTCCACAAAGTCCCTTTATTCAAAGGTGTGGTTCAGTTCTGCTACCTCTTTGCTAATTTTTTGTCTGCTTGACCTATCTTTTGGAGATGAGGGGTGTTAAGGTCCTCTGTTAAGACTGTGATATTGTTCTGCAAAAAAAAAAAAGATTGTAATATTATTAGATTTTTCATGTCCATTAAAATTTGTCTTATATATTGGGTGCTCCCCTATTTGGTACATACATATCTATGACTGTTATCTCTTCCCTCTTGATTTTTTACCCTGAACAGTATGTAGTGACCTTCTTTATCTCATTTGATTGTTAGTAGTCTGAAGTTCAGATTGTCTGTGAATGGCATAGGATAGCTATCTCTGATTTTTTCAGAGGTCGTGGAGCATATAGTACAGTTTTCCATCCTTTGGCTTTCAGCCTGTGAATTTCTTTATGGGTTAAATGTGGTTTTTTGTATATAGCATACTGTTGGATGTTGTTTGTTTGTTTGTTTGTTTTTCTCTTTCTTTTTTCTTTTTTCTTTTGTATTTTAGAGAAAGGTCTACAGGGTGTTCAGGGTCTCACTACCAGATCAGACTCGTAGTGATCCTCCTGTTTACAGCCTCCCAATAGCTGGGATTACAGGCATGAGCCACGATGCCCAGTCTCAATTGCCATCTGAGTGTGCCCTGGGGGTGGGGCCGGCACAGCTGGCCTGGGCATTGAACCCTGGTCCCTGTGCTGCCTGCTTGTAGGCACTTTAATCTGCTGAGCTATTTGGCTGGCCCTAGATTTTGTTTCCTAATCCACAATTTATTTCTTTTAATTGGTGAATTAAGTCCATTTACATTGATGCTTATATTTGATATGCATTTATTTATGTTTGTCATGTTATTTTCCTGTTATTGTTTCCCTACTTTTTCTCCTGTGTTCAATTGTTTTTTTTTTTTTTTCATTGTTGTTCCTGGAATAGTGGTCATTTTGATTCCTTTCTAGAATATTTTTCAGTATTCTGTGTACGGTTGGTTTGGTCATTATGAATTTCTTCAGTTATTTTTTGTCATGGGAGCATTTTACTTCCCTGTTAAACTTGAAAAAGAGTTTTGTAGGGTATATCAGTCTGGGATGGAATTTGTTTTCATGTCAGACTTGAAATACTTTTAATTTCTTGTATATCTCTTTGAAATTGCTTCACGCATTCTATTTCTTTCCTATATTGCTCATTCAAGATTTCCATCATTTTTCTGTTTTCCTCTGTTTTTCAGTTCTCTCTCTCTCTCTCTCTCTCTCTCTCTCTCTCAACTGGGGATTGAACTCAAGCCCATGAGCTTGCCAGGCAAGCGCTTATTCTACTGAGCTATGTCCCTGGCCCCTCAGTGTCTTCTTTGGGAACACTTAGTAATTCTTTCATTATAGTTATCATTCCTTTTTTAACTTGAGTGATTATTCCTTTTTTCGTTTTTCTTTTCTTTTTTGTGGGGAGGCATTCAGGATACCTTCAGGGCAGGTCTGGTTTGGCTTGAGGATGAGGGGATCGAACCACAGCATCCTGAGCCTGACTGCCTTGTTTCAGCAGGCACTTAAACACCGGAGCTAATGGGCAGGCCCCTTTGGGTGATTATTTCTGATCTGATTTCTTCTGTACCCTTCTATAGTTGTTTCTTTGTTTCAGTTGCTACTGTTTCAGAGATTTCAGGTCTGTGACTTCCAATTTTTTCTATGCTGATGTCTCCTGGGTTTGTTCTTGGAGAGCTTGGGGTTTGAGATTGAATTTTGCTCCTTCTTTTGGTCATTTTCTATTTCAGAGAAAACTCTTTATCTTGCTTTCTGTGAAAGTTTGTTCATAGGTAGCTGTATCAGCGCAGTCAGAGCCTCTCTGTATAGGGCCTGTTCTTAAGTAATCTCTCATGTGCGAGAACTTCTTGTCTTGTGTGTGTCCCAAGATTTTGGTTTCTCTACTGATTGAGAATGAGATATTGGTTTCCATTTGGCACTGTCCTCTGTCCTTTGGTATAGAGATTATTATTCAAGTGCCTCCTAGTATTATCTCTTTTTTTTTTTTTTTAGTTTATGTATTTGGTACAGGGTCTCACTATGCAGCTTAGACTTATAGTGATCCTCCTGTTTCAGCTTCCCCAGCACTGGGATTATAGGCATGTACCACCATACCTGGTTTTGGTAGCCAGCTTAGCAGACCCAGTGTTCCAGGGCCAACATAGCATGCAGGACTAGGGATCAAACCCTGGTCTTTGCTCTTTCTAGGCACGCACTTAGACTGCTGAGCTATCTCCCTAGCTCCTTCCCTATATTATTAACCAAGGGGGAACATATGGTTAAGGCAGATATGGCATCCTACTTACAGTAGTACAATTAGCAATGCTAATTACAGCTAGTGATATTTAGAAAATGACAAACTGTTGTAACTAATGGTTTTGTACTTTAGACCATAGGCGCAAACATTATACCTATATAACAATGTAAATTGGAAATTTGTATTTAAATTAGTTCCCCTGAGTTCTGTCTGGGTACTTCCCCTTGATGTACCTGGAGTCTTTCACATAGACTGTTTCATCCACCAGCTGTTGCCTCCATGCTGCGAAGATCCTTACCTTAGGCCTGGGTCTCCTGCCGCCTGGGCCCTGATGGGCCTAGCAGTGTGTTTCAGCTCACCGGGTCTAGTTCTAGCAAACTCGAACTCGACTGGCCAGGCCTGGCTTGGGCCTGGCTGCGGGGCTCAGGGGCTGCTTCTGGCTCCACCTGTTGAAGCGGACTGGCAGCTGGGTCCCACTGGCTGGCTGATACAAAATTTCACTAAACAAAGTAATAGGAATTTAATAACGGTTACTGTATTCCATGATGTTATCTTCAAATTAGTTGTGTAGGTTACCAGATACAACCACGCAAAATTGTTTTAAAACAAAACAACAACAAAAATGTTATAAGAAATAAAAAAAAAAAAAGAATAAAAAGAGAAAAATTTGAAGCATTAACTGCTCCTTTCAAAAGACCAGCAGAAATTGGCAGTACAATTATCCAAATCATTACCTTTCACTTCTAAAGTTCATGTCTGAACTATCAATGCCAGGTGCTTACCAACTTTATTTTTACTTAAACATATGTATAGTCAGGGAGTCTGTGTCGGGCCCGCTGAGCCTCATTGATTACACCCCTTAGGAAGAAGGCCTCAACAGATGAATGAGGTAAATACTCATAGTTAAGTAAGCAGGATCAGTGTACAAGTCTCCCTGCTAAAGCAAGTGGGATTGTGAGCACTTGGAGCCTACACGGCTACCTTTTGCTGAAGGGATTTAGAAAAGCATTAGTTGCTTTTTTAACAACTTCTTTAACACTATGCAGACACTTAGCAAAAACCTTTGTGGTATTGCGTCATAAATCTGTTCACCTGGCCTTTGTCCTTGAGTGATTTCCTGTGTTAGTGTGTGCATGTATGTAATTATACGCCATGTTACAAATATGCATATGGCATGCTGCAAATACTGATTTGTCTGGTTTTCTGTTGTCATTCTCAAACTATAAAAATAAGCATGTGAGGGACCGGGGAGATAGCTCAGTAGAATAAGCGCTTCCCTGGCAAGCACAAGGCCCTGAGTTCAATCCCCGGTTCCGCAAAAAAAATAAAAAATAAAAAAAATAAAAATAAGCATGTGATTTCTAACCAAGAAAGATAAGACTTTTTATTACTTGCAACACTGAAAATTGTAACACTGGCATTTAAAACAATATCCAGTTGCCACTTATGTACCCCAACCACATTCCATCCCCCCTTCCCTATAACAGCTCTCTGACAGTACGTCTCAAACCATCTGTGGTAGAAGACCAGTTTTGCTTTATAGGCAAACTCTTTGGAACGATTAATTTTGTAAAATTTAAGCAAATGTTAGAAGAGTGACAATTGTGTCATATAAAATTTTATTAGATTGAAAAGATGCAAAATTACTCTGCTGAATTTCTGCAAAAGCTTTTGTTTGTTTGTTTCAGACAAGCTCTTTATATACTCCAGGATTGCCCCAAACTCCCTGAAGAGTGCAGGCTGGCCTAGCACT
The DNA here is from genome assembly GCF_000260255.1 of Octodon degus. Classification (NCBI taxonomy): domain Eukaryota; kingdom Metazoa; phylum Chordata; class Mammalia; order Rodentia; family Octodontidae; genus Octodon; species Octodon degus. Next base: position 8,441,361 of record NW_004524633.1, read on the forward strand.
CGCGGCAGTGCCTCTGTCTGCCTGGCTATCAAAGCTGCTTGATTTCTCTAATGAGTACTAATGCACAGGCCACCATTGAGTAGCACGATCCTGAAAAAACAGAATGCTTATTTCCACTTTCTGGTGTAAAAAAATCTGAGACTTGAATAAATAATATAATTAATACATTCAGGTAAAAATGGTGGACACCAAGTTCCTACTTTAGATTGATTCCCTATTATGAAATTTTAAGTAAGTACCATATACTATTTGATTGTAGCTCAAAGAAAATTCTAAACTTCTGCTGTCTGATGTGGACGTGGCCAACCACATATGGCTAAGTTGAATTAATTTAAACTACATGAAATTGATTTTGTTGACTGAGTTCTTCAGTTGCAAGCAGCTGCCATATTGAACAGTCTGGACAGAGAGGACTTAAATCTCACAGGAAGTTCCACCAGACAGTGCTGCTCTAAAATACCAGTGTTCAAAAATATATTACCTCATAGAGATCATGTGTAAGTTAGTCTTAATTTTATTTTTGTTTTGTTTTGTACTTACTGCAGGGTCTATGGGGTCTCACTGCACAGAACAGACTCACAGTGATGCTCCTGTTTCCAGCCTCCCAAGCACTGGGATTACAGGTGTGCGCCACCATGCCCAGCCTCAATTGCTGTCTCAGCGTGCCCCAGGGGCGGGACCGGCGCGGCATGCCGGGGATTGAAACCCAGTCCCTGCGTCTGCCTAAGCAGGTACTTTAATCTACTGAGCTGTGCGGCTGACCCCCTAAGTTAGCTTTAGACACATTCAGGTTAACTGCCAGGCACACAGTGACACTCCTCCTCCTGTAAGAAGTGGCCATTGTTGCCATTCTTTCTTCCACGACTGTATCCACTACACCAGCCATGAACACACCTCAACCCAAATGAATGTAGTTTTTACCTTTTCAAGAAGGTGCACATAATCTTAAAGCGCCTTACTTTGGTGAGAAAGAATATTTATAACTTGCTAAGCCCACATGTTTTCTAAGAGAAAAGGGAATGCTATTTAAGATGTGTAAAGGGGAACCTGACGTGGACATCCACGAAACACCCGCCCCATACCTACCAACAAGAGCCAGAAGGTGAGCCTGAGTTGCGAATCACGGCATACTTAGCCGGGCAACAGGGTGCAAGTATTTTAATCCCAACATTCATGAGGCTGAGTCAGGAAGATTTTGGCAAGTTTGAGGCCAGCCCGGAGTACTCAGTGAGTTTGAGGCCAGCATGAACTACATATTGAGGTTTTGTCACAAACAAACAAATGAAATGAAAAGCTTGTTGTACTACCAAGGACAGTTGACAAGAAAGAGGAAATGATCATAGATTTGTAGCTACACCTGTAGCTACCATTGGTTGCAAACTTGCTGTCTACAAAATACTTTCTAAAAGTTGTTTTAGGTTTATGTTTTATTTCTATATTTTAAAGAGAATATAAAATGATAATAAAAAATTAGAAATGAAGTAATATCACTAAACAATGTGAATTCGACAGCAATTATACTGCATAGTGTTGTCTTTAAATTGTTTAGATTACCAGATTATGCATGCAAAATTGGAAAAAAAATTATAAGAGATTAAAAAGAGAGAAAAAAAAGCATTAACTGCTCCTTTCCATAGACCAGCAGAAATCAAGAGTACAATTATCCAAGCCATCATGCATACATACATAGCTATATCTCTTTCCCACCTCCTTCCCTCTCTTGTCTTTCTCCTTATCTCTGTGTTTACTTCCCTTTGAACAGATTCTTTCTCTTTTCACAGTATCTATGAGAACTTTCAAGTGCTGGTCAAATAGCTCAGTGGATTAAAGCACCTGCAAGCAGGCACAGGGGACAGGGGTTTTATCCCTGTGCTGTTCCCACCGCCGGGGTGCACTGAGATGGCAATTGAGACTGGGCGTGGTGGTGCATGCCTGTAATCCCAGCTCTTGGGAGGTTGTAAACAGGTGGATCACTACAAGTCTATGAGTCCCATCTAGTAGTGAGACCTTGAACACCCTGTATACCCTTCCCTAAAATAAAAAAAAGAAGTGCTTTCTTCTATTAGAACTTTCAGATTTTATTTACTCTTTCATGTTCTTACATTAGTGACACAATACAATATTTGTACATGTGGGTCTGCTTTACTTCCCTTAAAAGAATAGTCTCTAGTTATATCCATTTACTGATAAAAGCTTCAAATTTATCCTCTTTTATAGCTGGTTAATACTACATTGTATAAAAAAAAACACATCTTTTTTTATACATCTTTGATTGATGGACATTTGTGTTGTTTCCAAGATTTAGCTATGACAAATTGCACTGCTATAAACATGGGTGCATATATATCACTGTGGTATGATTAAGAAAGATACCCAGGAGGGGAACAGCTGGGTTGAATGGGACCTCCAATCCTAGTTTTTTGAGGAATTTCCACACTGATTTCCATAGTGGTTGTACTAGCCTATGTTCCCACCAGCAGTGGAGAAGTGTTCCTTTTTCTCCACATCCCCTTATTACAGGCATGCGCCACCACACCCAGTCTCAATCCCCATCTCAGCACGCTGTGGGGGCGGGGCCAGCACAGCAGGCTGGGGGATTGAACTCCTGGCCCCTGCGTCTGCCTAAGCAGGTGCTTTAGTCCACTGAGCTATCTGGCTAGCCTTCCAGGGTGTACTTTTATCATACTCTCCTCTTACTTGGCTGAAGCTCATTGTGGGAGTCAGTTTCTTCACTGTTACATTTTACTGATAAACATAAAAATTGGGCCAGATCCCCTGCAAAAAGTGTTTCACCTTCAAGAACAAGGACAGAAAGGAACCACCAAGCAGAACAAGTAACTAAACGCTGTTTAAGCGCCTAATCCCAGCGCTTAGGAGGCTGAAGACAAGAGGATCACTCTGAGTCCAATCTGTGTAGTGAGACCCTGTAGACCCTGTGGACCCTGCACTAAATACATTAAAAAAAAAAAAAAAAAAGACCAAAAGTACATCCTGGAGGACACAGGGCAGGCTTCTGTGAGGAAAGCTGCACTATTTTAAACCTTAGAAAAAAAAATTAAAAAGGCACTGTCTGGGCATTTCACATACATTATTTATCCAGAGGTCCAAGTGATCTTTTGAATAGACCAGTTTTATAACTGATGCAATGGAGGCAAATAGACTTCCCCATGCAGGGGTGTAGGTAGAAGTCACAGTGGTTGCTGGGGCCTTCCGCCTACAGGCGCAGTAGTAGACAGCAGCACACAGAGCCGAGCGGGAAAGGGAATTCACTCCCTCCCAGGGAATGATTGTTTTCTAGTTTTGCACCAGAAGTGACACAGTAGTAACAGCGTCAGTAGCACTGTTGACTACACCAAAATTCATGTGTTGCCTTAATAGCCAGAGTCTTGTCCCTAGTACAGATATGTACAAGTTACATATTTCATACAGGGTGGTCAGTTCTAAGGCTCAGTTCAGAAAAAAAAAAATGTAAATAAATAAATCTCTATCTAGCTAATTATTATTTATTTTTGTTATTAAACAACAAGAAGAAGAATCTCAAGGATATTAGCAATGGTGTTAAAAGAGCAAAAAAGACATTTTACAGGAGTTTCCAGCTGCCAACTTGTAACTTTGTTTCAAAGTTATTTTTAGTGCAGTGTGTGGTCCAGGCCTCTAATCCTGGCACTGGAGGCTGAGGCAAGAGGACTGCAGTGAGCTTGAGACCAGCTTTGGCTACAGTGTAAGTTCAAGGCCAGCCTGAGCTGCATAGTGAGATCTTATCTCAAAAAGACCAGCACCGAAAAAGGAAAAAGAGAAAGAATGAATAAAACTCAAAATTATTATGTTTAGGGGGAAGGGGGAGGAAGACAAGGTGAAGCAAAAAGATTTAAGATGTGTTATAAATATATTTACCAAATCTTCACAACAAAAGTAATCATTATTTATTGCAGACATGTACTAGGAAAAAAGAAATGGGATTTTTTGGCACCAGGAATTGAATTCAGGACCTTGCACTCACCAGGTAGGCTCTTATGCCACTGAGCTATATCCCCAGTTCTAGAAAAAAAAAAAAAAAAGTTAAAACAAAATTATTAGTTATTGGGGCTGGGGATTTGGCTCAGTGGTAGAATGGTTGCCTAGCAAGCTGGAAACCCTGGGTTCAGTCCTTGGCATCAAAAACAATAAATAAACCTCCCTT
>NW_004524633.1:8445640-8451136 GCF_000260255.1 Octodon degus
AAAAACAAAATTACTACCTATTAATTGGAACAAATTGAATATATAAAGCCATCAGCAATGATACTGAAAAAAAGAAAGTATAATAAAAAAAGAAAGTAAAATGAAAAAGATAGTTCAAATATAAAAGGGTGAATATAAAGAAAGATATCAAATTTTTATCAATTTTAAGAAAAAGAAGTGTTCCTGTGTAGGTGTGTTCTGTTTATTCTATGATTTGTAGAGATGTGATCCTCGTGTATAAAAGCAAAGTGTGACAGCCTTAGGGAAAGCTGAGAGGGTCAAAGTTTCCCTGAAAGAGTAGGTCCTGTGCCTAAGCCAAGAGGTGGTGGGGGGATCAACCAGTGGGAAATAAGTCTCAATCAGGTGGAAAGTGATACAGCAGTTTTATGTATGTATTATGTATGTATGTATGTATGTATGTATGTATGTACTTATTGAATTTAGGGCAGGGTCTACAGGTCCACAGGATCTCACTACTAGGTCGGACTCGTAGTGATTCTCCTGTTTCAGCCTCCCAAATGCTGGGATTACAGGCGCGCCACCACGCCCAGCCTCAGTCTCTGTCTCAGCGCACCCCGGGGGCAGGGCCAGCAGGGCACTCCGGACGGACCCCAGCTGCTGTGCTCTGCCAAAGCAGGCGCTTTACTCCGCTGACTTATCTGGCCGACCCTTAGCAATTACATTTGGAGTTTAAAAAAAAAAAAAAAAATTAAAGTAGTTTTGCCACAGCCAGCCCATTTCCCATTTGTTCCTGCAGCCTGCATGCATGGGGAACCTACAGGTCAGGAGCTGAATTACTTCACTTTCTGCGTCATTTGCGGGTTTACCTATTCTCCCACGTTTCCAGCAGCGTTTCTTGAGTTCTTCCTATAGGTTTTGGGTGTATTAATACATCTACTGTGTACAACAAATTCATGAATTAGGCTTAGAGTTAGTTAAACTTGGCTCCAAATAATTAAAAAAAAAAAAATCTCAAGGTCAAAAAGATATAAATAGTGGAACCAGGACCAGAACCAGGTAGTCTGGGTTGGAGCGAGAGCTTGCCGCCGGCCGCACACGGGCCGGACGCAGTTTGTCCCGCTGTAGTGTGCGTTGGTGTAGCGCCAGCTGGCTGACACACACTGCGATGGGAACTTGGATGTGGAATTCGAAAACTGCGCGGTTGCTAGGATTTTCGTAGACAGGGGAGCTGCAGAGCGATTACCCAATTATAAACTACGGGACGCAAGAAAACTGACCCAAATTGTGCACGGAGGAGCCTTTGTGCAGTTTTAAGACAGTGCTCGCGAACACGGGCCCCGAAGCTCCTTCGGCTCAGCCCGCCTGGTTGCAGCAGGCTGGCGGCGCTGCCCTCGCCCCTCTGCCCACGTCACGTTCCCCTTCCGGCTCAGCGCTCTTCTCCTGTGGTCACGTTGTCTTCACACTTACACGCCAGCCAGCCCGTTTACTCTGTTGTGGTTTTTCTTGCGTTTTTAATATCCCTGGAATTAGCTGCCAGACACACTGTGGCTGCTGTCTGGACTGTCTGAAGTTTCTCTGGCGGTGTCCTTTTTTGAAAAAATGGCACTTAGAGTCCAGCTTCACATAGGTTTTATTTTATTTTCATTCTACAGTTCTGTAGATTGCAAGGGTTTTCAGTGGTAAACGTGTTATACGTAAGATTTTAGCAGCAACCTAAACATCTTGAATTAGTCATTATCTCAAACTTGTTTGTTTGTTTTGAAATAGGGTCTCGCTGTGTAGCCCATGCTGCCCTGGCACTCATGGTGATTCTCCTGCCTCAGCCTCCCAAGTGCTCCCAAACTTTTAATCATCTCAAGCTTAGCATTTTTTATCACCACGGATAAACTTTCTTTGTTATCAAGATCCCAGACTAGTTGGAATAAAAAGTAACACAAAAACACCCATTCCCACCCAAATGTTCATCATCTAAGAGAGCAAATATATCCATTCAAAAGATAAACACCAAGGTTTTTGAAGATAACCAAAGTAGCTGCTAAGCCAGTCAAGCTGGACCTTCATGATATTGTAGGAGAAGCATTAAACCTACACCGGTAACTAGACATCTTAGATTTGAATCTATGGTAGACTCTCTCGCTTGCTTTATGACTCTAGGAAATCACATAAATTTTGTGAGCTCTAGTTTTCTCAGCTTCAAAACAGAAATAATACCTGTTTTATAAGACCATACACAAATTAAATGAGTAATCCATATCAATGTGACAGACACTAAATTTGGTAATTTCTCCAAATGCTGAAGAGAGATCATTCAGATGTCTCAGCATTTTTTTAAGGTAGGAATAATTCTGACTGAGTTATTATCTGTATTTTGTAGTTATTAGGAGTAACTGGATTTATAGGTGTGGGCCATCACAGCTGGCTTTTTATTTTTATTTTTTAAAGGATTTTTTTTAATTTTACATTTATTTATTGTGTGTGTGTGTGTGTGTGTGTGTGTGTGTGTGTGGCCAGCTCAGCCCACCAGGGGGCGCGGCTGGCTGGCATGTGGTGCTGGGGGATCGAACCGCGGTCCCTGTGCTTTGCCAAGCTTGTTCCAAGTAGGTGCTTTAGACCACTGAGCCATCTCTCCAGCCCACAGCTGGCTTTTTAAAAAATTGAAATGCAATTCACATACTCTCTGACTTACTCATTCCACTTTCGTAACTGACTCTGTATACTTTCACGTCTTCTAATGCATTCACAGAATTGTGCATCACCATAGTCCTGCTTTGGTCATTTTCATCATCCTAAAGTGAAACCGTGACCAGCAACAGTCACTCCTCATTCTCCCCTAACTCCCTAATAAATGAAGCTAGACACCTGGGGCAATGCTCGGAAAGCCTGACTCTTCCTTCAGCTTAGTGCAGGACCTGCCACTTTTTAGAAATGTGGCTCTCTCATTCTGGAATTATTTGGATTGCTGTGTAGAAAATGGACAGAAACAAATCCTGTACCAGCTTCCGATCATTGACTCCAAGCACTGGTGGCGGTGAGAAGACGAAAGCTCCACTACTCTGTCTCCAAGTGGACAGAGGCCAACTTCACTTGATCAATGACTCAACAAGCACCTGAAAAGCAAGGGGATGCATACGGTCACCCATCGACAAATTGGCTCACACAAAATACACATTAACATCTTACTGACTCCTGATGCACAAGCAAAATGGAGACTAAGCAACCCATTTCTTACCACATAGCCTCTGATTGTCTGGAAGCTTTCAGTGTCTCCCTTTGAACTTTTTTATGCCAAAGTCCTTGCATTAGTTATCTATCGTGGTTGAACAAATTGTAGACCACATGGCATCATCAGAACAGCGGACACGTGTGTCACATGGTATCTGTGGGGCAGGAGTTTGTTAGCAATAATCCTGGCTAGTGAGTGATTGGGTCTTTTATGTCACAGCGGGCAGGTTGTTGGTGGGGACAGCCATGACCTTGCAGGCTTGCATGGACTGGAGGAGCTGTTTCTGAGACGGGTCGTGCGCAGGTCCAGTGAGTGCTGACCGTTGGCCAAAGAACTCAGATGGGCTTCTCCATAGGGCTCTGAGGTTGCCTTGGACTGCAGCAGCCAGCTTCTCCCAGGGCAAGAGACCCAAGAGGAGAGTAAGGACGAGGCCAGAGCTTCGGCTGTGAGAATAAAACAGGCACGTCTTTTCTGACTCTGGGTCTAAGTCATGCATCCTAATTTTCTCTTTCAGGAGTGACCCAGTAAATTTTACCCATGTTAAAAGAGCTGAGCTCTATGCTCCATCTCTTGAAGAGAGGAGAATAAAATTTGTTACATAATTTACATGCACCTCTGTCTTCCTTTTCCTCCCAGCTTTGATCTTCTAAGGTCTCCATCTCAGGATGGCGGTAGAAATGTTCACCTGTATTTCAGCTTGAAAAGTTTCTCTTCTTCAATCTCTAGTTTTTTTCTGTAATTCTTACAGGCAAGTCTAGCAGTGTGGGTAAGAATTAAAATTTGCCGCTGGAACTCCTGAGTCTTTAGCCTGGTACATTCATTTACTTGGTTAGGTTAACTATACTTTTACATTAGTGTTATAAATTCAAGTAGTATAAATTCAAATGAAATATGTCACTGCCCTGAACCTCAGCTACCCTTTCGATATATTGGTATATGATATTACCAAAAGATTATTAAAAGGGTTACATATATGGTAAGTACAAGAATTGTCTGAAAATTGACAGTTTTACATGAATGGTTCTATTGAAAAATTGTCCCTATTGTCGGCATTTAATTCTCTCACATATGCTGGTAGAAATACCAGGCAGTCATCCCGGGTCAGGGACCAGATTTTCTCAAGTCAGTGACCAGCTCATCTCTGCTGACTCACATGAACAAAGTATTCCTCCACGGCAAATATATGAAATGCATCATTGTATCTTCATACTGGCAAAAATGGAGAAAAATCAAGTTTACCTTTTTGTAACAGAGTCATACTTAGGCTATTTATTTATTTATTTATTTATTTATTTATTTATTTTTTAAGATACTGGTCCAGAGACACTGAATTTTTGTTGTTGTTTTAATTTTAATTTTTTTTTTTTTTTTTTTTTTTTTTTTTTTTTGGCAGAACTGGGGATTGAACTCAGGCCCTTGCACTTGACAGGCAAGCGCTTATTCTACTGAGCCATCTCCCTGGCCCTTTGTTGTTGTTGTTTGTTTTTTACATATTTGGTACAGGGTCTCACTACGCAGCTTGGGCTCATAGTCATCCTCCTGTCTCAGCGTCCCCAGCACTAGGCTTCAGGCATGTGCTATCACATCTGGACTCAGTGACCAGTTCAGTGTGTCCTGGGGGCAGAGCTGGCGCCGCATGCAGTGCCTGGGATCGACCGAGCTCTGCTCCCTGCACTTGCTTAAGCAGGTACTTAGTCTGCTGAGCTATCTCTGCAGTCCTGAATAGTTTTAAATAAACTTGTTTTTCAACTGTGGTCTATCACTTTTGGTGACTTTTTTTAGCAGGTTGAATTTGAAAAGTATTTGCAATTTTATAAGAAACTGAAAGTTTAGTTATTGTTTTTTTTTAAATTTACTATTATTATTATTTGGCTTGCAAAACTGTGCATTTAACAGAATCTCCTGGCAGCTGTCTCACCTGCCTGCCTTCCCCTCCCTCCACCTCAAGGCTTGCCTCAGGTTTCATTTCACAAATAAGCAACAAGTGAAAATATTGTGCCAGGTACAGTCCAGTAGATATGGAAGACGGTGGACCCTGCTCTTGCTTTAGGATAGAAGTCTTGGGGCCAGGAGCTTCATTCAGTGGTGCAGCCCCTGCCTGGCAAGCATGAAGTCCTAAGTTTGATTCCTGGTACATCCCCCAAAAACCATTCTTAAAAGTCTTGGACTTCCCTACTCCATGCAGCCAAGCAAATTTTATATACACTACCCATGTATATTCCTAACATTTTCTTATATGAATTTAAATATTTTTACAAAAAAAGTTTTTTTCCCTCCAAACATAAACTTGAGTAAACACAGATCTTCCACCC
>NW_004524633.1:8451786-8453806 GCF_000260255.1 Octodon degus
ACTTTGCTCCGGGGGCTCAATCCTGTTCTGCTTTGGAAAGCTCCGGGTTGCTCTCACTTGTCTGTGGGCATCTCTCTGCCAGGCTGAGCCCTTGTGCAGTCCTGCCGGGTCACCGCTGTGCCGTCACTCCTGGACCGCTCTCGCCTCTTCCTCCGACCGCTGCTCTTCCTTCTCCCCAGGAGCTTTGCGTAGTCTTGCCTCTGGTGGGCCTTCGCCCGCTAACTCCAACAGCTGGGCAGCTGCCTGGGACACAGCCGTCATGGCCGCAACCACAGGTTCCCAGCTGATAGCACCGTGGGGCGTGCGTGCCACCAGGGATTACCACTGAGCCACGTCCCTCCACAAGTTCAGCTCTTTGCTGAAGGCCTTCTTCACGTCCACCCAGCCTACACTGCAGCACACTACACACACGTTTCTGCTTTCTAACTCCTTTGATTTTTCTTCATTTTCTCTAGAAAATTTTGCCAGCAGTTCTTCCTGTTCTTCAGGTACACCTTTGAGGGCATCTACCTGGTATATCAGACTGTTCTTCTCAATGTCTAATTGTGCATCAGAAAGCACAGGCTGCCTGAATTTCTCTTCCTCCTTCAGACCGAGGCCTTTACTTCATGAAGTTCCCTCGTGTATCTCCCATCCACACCCTGCATCTGGTCCTTAGGTCATAGATAGCCTGCAACTCACTTCCCAAGGTATTCGGGTCTGTTAAGCTGCTGGTGTTGCCCCTTCCTAGACTGGAAGAGTTTCCACTCAGAGGAGTTGTTGCTGAGGCAGAATTTGGAGATGGCGGCCTTGCGTAATTGTCAGCATATTGTCTGTCACCAGGAGTCGAACTCAGGACCTTGTGCTTGCCAGGCAGACACTCGTGCCAGGGAGCTACATCCCAGCCCTGTGTGTCAGATTGTTCACCCAACCCTTTCTGCTGTCGCTCCACTCCTCTCATGCGTGTATCTCTTGCTCCTGCCGGAGCAGCGCATTTGGCTGCCAGCCTCGCGGCTGCCTCTCTGGCGATGTTACCTAAAGCTTCATTGCCTGCAGAAAATCCATCTTTTACAGGTGCCCTTTTCCTTCCCGAGCCAGCAGTCCCCATTTTGTGTTTTTAATAGTTTTTTTTTTCTCTTCTCTTCTCTTCTCTTCTCTTCTCTTCTCTTCTCTTCTCTTCTCTTCTCTTCTCTTCTCTTCTTTCTCTCTCTCTCGCATTGGGAATGGAACTCGGGACCTTGCACTCCTGTGCTGCTGAGCTATCTCCCTGGATCTTTCTTTTTCTGTCTTTTGGAGACAGGGTCTCACTATACAGCTCAAGCTGGGCTGGAACTTAGTTTGCAGCCCAGCTGGTCTCGAACTCCCAAGGATCCTCCTGCCTCAGCCTCCCAAGTGCTGGGATTGCAGGCGAGTGCCATCTTCTAAATTGGAAAGTAACTTCACTTTGTATTGGTCGAGGCTCAGTCACAGTAGCTCTCCTTCCGCTGACATTTATTGGACTTCTGGGCTCCTTCATTTATCTTCCCTCATCTGTTGCAGCGCATACGTGGGTGCCCTCCCGGAAGGGCCAGAGTACGGCTGGTCTCTCGGGAGGAGGCAAAGGGTGAGCGGCGCCTTGGCTCACGCCGTTACAGGACCCCGCTGGGCGGCTGAAACGACAACGCCGTGGTGCCCCGCGTGGTCGGCCGGCAAGACAGTCATGGTGGTGAGGTCCAATGCACGCAGGGGACAGAGGGAACCAGACCTGGGAAAGAGCACAGCCAGAGCAGCAGGTGCACGTGGCAAAGAAGGAGCCGGGCCTATTTTATTCTTTTATTTTATTTTATTTTATTTTGGGGGCGTACGCTAAATATTTTTTATTTATTTTATTATAAATGAGAATAAATCATAGGTAAATTGCTCTTTCACCACATTTTCATCACTTGATTTTATAAGTTGTGAAGCTAAATACAGAAAAAATATTTTTACTCCAGAAACGGAAAGATGAAGATACCTGAAAAGTGTTTTGAACTGTTCAGGAAAGATGTTCACTGATTGTATT
>NW_004524633.1:8453906-8455844 GCF_000260255.1 Octodon degus
TTTATTTCAGAAAAGAATTGCGCTCTGATTTCCTCTGTATCTTTCTGCTGTTGCTTATTTACTATCGATGCTATTGATTCATGCATTTGAGCCGAGCTAGTGTCCTCCGCACTTGTTCTGGTTGGGCACTGGGTTTCCTCCATATGTTTCTGCATTTGATTCTTTAGTGCAGATGTTATTAATTCAGGGATTTTTTTTTTATTTCCAATCTGGGGTCCTCTATGCCTTTCTGCAGCTGTTTCTTTATTTCAGAAGCCATTGGTTCATAGCTTTCTGCTGTGTGATTTCCAGTTTGTTCTGTGTTAGTGTCCTCTGCACTTGTTATGGGTGGACTTGGGTTCTGAGGTTGCATTTTGTTCCTTCTCGTCATTTTGTGTAGCACTGTCTTCTGACCTTTGTTGTAGATCTTTGTTGTAGTTATAAGCTTTGCACGTACTGATGTTCAGGTGCAGCTCTACAAAGTTTGCACTTATCCAGCTGTGCCTATCTTGGGTCTGGCTGCTGTGCTCAGCTCCTTCCCGCTGCTGCCCTTGAGGGTGAACCTGTTGTGCCCCTGTGGCAAGATGTCCTGCTCCTGGACTAGCTGGGTGGATCTATCCTCTACACTCTCTGCAGGGATTGCATCTGTAGGGTTATACCACAGGCATGTATGCCAGGCCTGAGCTGTGCCTGGAGGTGGCAAGGTGGAGTGGGGGGAGAGGAAGCTCTCCTTCACACTCACTGGGTCTGGGCTAGGACTGGGTCTGGGGGATCCCTGAACGCGGCAGAAATTCCTACTGGGCGGGCGGGGTGGGGGACATGCTGTGGAGTGGTGGGGGGCGTCCCAAGGGGGTGGGAGAGGATCAGGCCCATGCTGTACCTGGGCTGGGACTGGTCCCGCAAGTGCAGGGTAGCAGGAAGCTCTCCACACTCTCACAGGACCTGGGCTAGGACTGGGTCTGTGGGTTCCCCGAACGTGGCAGAAATTCCTATTCAGCATGTGAGGTGGGGGAGGTGCTGCAGAGTGGTGAGGGTGGGAGAGGGTCCGGCCCATGCTGTGCCTGGGCTGGGACTGGTCCCGCAGGCGCAGGGTAGCAGGAAGTTCTCCCACACACTCACTGGACCTGAGCTAGGACTGGGTCTCCTATTTTATTTTAATTTAAATTAAATTTTATTTTATTTTAGAACAGGGTCTCACTATGTAGTCCAGGTTGGCCTTGATCTCCTGGCGATCCTCCTGCCTCAGTCTCCCAAGTGCTGAGTTTACAGGCATGTACCACCAAGCCCAATAGTACGTTTAAATTTTCTAACTTGAAAGAGAAAATCCTCTGGAAATAGATTTAAAAATGATAAGCTCCTTGAAAAAATTACATCAAAATTGTAAAATACATATAAAATGATGTAATTTTATAAATAGAATTGTGTAAATAGTTTAGGTAAGGCTTTTTGAAGAACTCTTGGTTAACACCCCCCGTTTCTTTCGATGTGCATCAGCTGGGCACATACTACCGATCTAGTGGAAGAGTATGCACAGCAACAAATTCATGCACAACCTTGGGTGAGAACGCCCGTGCGCTGCTGCCGCTCACCTGATGGACTCACTCAGCTACACATTCCAGCAAAGCTGGGGGCTCCATTGCAGAACCCTCTGCACTTTGCAGATAAAGAAATTATTTTATTTTATTTGTATTTAGTACACGGTCTACAGGGTCTCATTACGTAGATTAAACTCGTAGTGATCCTCCTGTTTTCAGCCTCCCAAGCGCTGGGATTGCAGGCATGCACCACCACGCCTGGTCTCAATCGCCATCTCGGTGTGCCCCAGGGGACAGAGTCGGCATGACAGGCCCTGGGATCGACTTCTTCGGCTGCTGTGCTCTGCCTAAGCAGGCGCTTTAATCCGTTAAGCTCTTTGGCCGGCTTGCTTGCTTGCCTGCCTGCCTGCCTGCCTGCCTGCCT
>NW_004524633.1:8455944-8462736 GCF_000260255.1 Octodon degus
TTCTTTCTTTCTTTCTTTCTTTCTTTCTTTCTTTCTTTCTTTCTTTCTTTCTTTCTTCTCTCTTTTTCCTTGCAGGTTTACAAGGTAGGAGACAAGGAGTCCACCTCTGAAAGAACTTCATGCACTCAATTAAGTTATGCCAAAGCCCCAGGTGATGAACTGAGCGCTCTTTCATGTGAGGCATGACCCTAACAGCCCCAGCACATTCGTGGAGATGCATCTGTCCGCAGCTCTGCTTTGCAGACTGTCCAGATGATGTGACTTGGTCAGAGGTCAAGCGCTAGGTGGCTCTCTGCATCTGCTTTCACCCAGGTATTGAACTGAGCTTGGCGTCAACACTTTTCTCTCCTGGCCCTGCCATCTGACAAGTCGTCTTTCTGTGTTTTTCAGGCAGGAAAGGTGACAAAGCTCATGGACCCTAGGGGACCCATGTCCAATTCAGTAGCTCTCTGCAACCCCTGGAATTTGATTCAGGCAAGGAAGATGAGGAAAAATACTTGCCTCTTCTCCTACGTAAAGAAAAGATGAGTGAGACATGCACTTTGGAGTTTGTCTAATGGTTTCCCACTCCCTGTCTCTGGGTCAATCGGGCCGTCTCCTTCTACCAGCAGGGAGTCAGATTAATGACTGCAGAACTGGTGTTACCCTCTCTCTAGCTGTCCTACACGACCTGGCCTGGGATCTATTTTATAACCTTAAGGTTATATCTATTTTATAACCTTACAGAACTCAAATGTAAACTTTTGTTCTATTGTGTGTGTGTGTGTGTGTGTGTGTGTGTGTGTGTGTTCTGATATCTAATACAACAAATATCCCCTTGTTCTTTTTTGGGGGGGTCGTTACCAGGGATTGAACTCAGGACCTTGTGCTTGCCAGGCCAACGCTTATTCTGTGCTATCTCCCCAGCCCCCACCCCTTGTTCTTTTTTTCATAATTTTCTTAGTTATTTTCAGGCATTTATTTTCCTGTATATTTTACCCTTCCCTCACTCTGCCATCTACTGGAATTCTAACCAGATTGTATGAAAACATAGCACTAGTTCTGGTACATTTTTATGACCATAAATCTTTCCATCCAAGAATACAGCTTTTGAAAAACATTTGATTGTTTTCTTCTCGTACTGTTCTGTATACTGCCAAACACTTTATTTTATACTTGTTCATACTGTCAACATTCCCCTATTTTCTCTGTCTACTCATGTTATAAAGTGTTTTCTTTGCATATTTTTTTCTGTTTACCCACCTTGCTGAATTATTTTATTAAGGGTTGATGTTTATTGTTTTGAGGCAACTATTTTTAGGGATACTATCAGATGATTAACAAAGAGACATTGTTATCTCTTCTGGTATTCATTATGTCAATTAATAACTTTAGTAGAGTTAGTAAAATAAAGTTAAACAAACAAAGCTAGTTAAATCAATGACTGCAAGTTGAGCTCTCATTTAACTTGCCAATCATTAATTTCTATCATGGACTGATGGGGCCCACAAACTGCCAAACAAGTGAATGGCAAAGGTTTAAATCAAAGAGACAAGTAGTGTGATTTTAGGGCTCAGGAGGATCAAAACCTTCTAGCAGAAATTGAGATTCTTGCGGCTGAGACAAAGAACTTCTCTGGGTGGCCTGTATTTATTTGGTTTTCAAACAAAGGAAGGGGCTACTAGGGAAAGCACAGGAAATTGAGCAGAACCTCGGGAGTCAGCCCAAAGACTTCCTCAGCAGTAAGTTAGCAGTCTAGAGAACTATCTGGTCTCTATATTGACATTCACAGCAGGAGGAGATTGGGGGTGGAGCCAGCTGTCCTCGGCTGTGACCTTATCTTGTCCTTTGAGCCACCACAGGCCACTACAGGCCTCAGCCAGGACCAGTGACCCACAGAGGTCCACTTACTATGAATCCATGGCCCATCCCCAGATAAGCGGCCTCACTATGAACGATTCACAAGTAAACTTGGAAGCCAATTGGTTCATTTTAAATTCTGCTCAGAGCCACTTTATAGTGGTCTCCATCAAGTTTCACTGACACCACCAAAACAAATGTTAATGAGATGTTTTGAAGTCATAACTATTTAGAGTAATATCTAGCTCTTTAATCCATTTTGACTTTAGTGCATCACTATAGACCCTGGTCTAGTTTTAGTTTTTGGCATCCAGAGAGCCAGTTTTCCCTCCCAGCACCATTTGTTAAAGAGGCTATCTTTCTTCCAGTGAGTATGTTTGGCCCCTTTGTCAAAGATAAGGTGGCTGAGTGTGTTTGTAGTTGTATCTGCATCTTTTAATCTGTTGCACTGATCCTCAGGCTTGTTTTTTGGCCAGTATATCTATTAGTCTAAGCAGCAGATTTGATGATAAAAATAGGTGCTGTAACAAGCATTGTTAATTTGCTATCTTTGTTTTGAAAATCTGTAACATAAGTATTGTATGTCACTCTGTTTCTGTATCCATTTCTGTTTTTGTTTTTACTCTTCAAAATTAAATTAAATTAAAAAATAAAATAATAATTAAGAGGAGGGAGAAAGAAGAAGGGTGTAGAAAAGAATTAAGAAGTGTTATGTATGTGTACCCACTCCCCTGAGGAATGTAAGCATGTCTTGCAAACATGTAAAGGAAAACAAAAAAAGGGAGGGGGCCAAGAGGTAGATGGGGAGGAGAGGGAAGGAAAGAGGGATATAAAAAGGAATTAAGGTATGTTATGTGTACATAGCACATGTACTGACTCCCCATGATGTACTGCAAACACGTAATAAGAACAATAAAAATAAGCAGGACTGGTGGCACAAGCCTGTAATCCCAGCAGTAGGGAGGCTGAGGCAGGAGGTTTGCTGGGAACTGAACACCAGCCTAGGCTACGCCGAAGTGAGTTCAAGACCAGCCTGACCTCCATAGTGAGTCCCTGTCTGAAAAAGAAAAAAGAAATTGGCTTAGGGATCTATTTATTATTCTATTTTAGTAGCTTTCTTACATTACTATCTTGTTTAATTCCTTTATTAGGATTATTGTTATATTTTATCAAGAGTATTAAGGGCCGGCCAAATAGCTCAGTGGATTAAAGCACCTGCGAGCGGGCACAGGTGCCAAGGGTTCGATCCCCAGGCCTGCCATTCGGGCCCCACCCCTGGGGCCTGTTGAGATGGCAATTGAGACTGGGCGTGGTGGCACACACCTGTAATCCCAGCTCTTGGGAGGCTGTAAACGGGTGGGTCACTAAGAGTCCGATCTAGTAGTGAGACCATGAACACCCTGTAGGCCCTTCCCTAAAAATAGAAAAAAAAAACCCAAAGAGTACCCTCAGCACACATTGTTACAGCCACGTGAACTTTCTCCTCTGGTTCACTGCTTGGTGGCTTAGACTGACACAGTTCCCGGTCATGGCCCGCCTTTGGCCCTCAGTCATGCTGCATTTTGCTTTTGATGTATTGCTGTACCAGTTTTCACTTATGTGACATTGTCTTTTATTTTCACTTCCTCTTTTCTTCTTCCTTTATTGTTTTGCGTGTTTGTATGACAGGGCTTCCCTATGTAGATCAGGTTCTCTCACTGCATGTAGCCCAGGCTAGCCTCAGACTTGTAGTGATCCGCCTGCCTCAGCCTCCTGAGTGCTGGCTCTACTGCTCAATGCTTCCCACCGACTGGGCTTGGGCGAAACACCTAGATGGGCCTTAAACATGGAACTAAGAGGCTCCAATCAGATTGCCGGATGGATCTCCAGGACCTTACTCAGTTTGAGCTTTTGAAAGTAATTCTTAAGAGTGAGGCATTTGACCATAATCTCCGAACTTGAGAGATTGCCTTGAACTCCAGCCTGGGCTAGAGTGAGACCTATCCCAAAAAAGAAAAATCCTTGGAATACAAGTGATCAAAACTCCTCACACATTAAACATTTAAATTAGACAATGCTTTTAATTCCTTCATAAAAATTTCATATGGACGTTCCTGACATTCGGAAGAGAAAGGTGGAAAGCCACGTGGGAAGAGGATTGATGAGCACTGTAAGAACTGATTTAGTTTAACCGCGGGCACTCATGGTGAGGTCTTTGGCTTTTTGCTAACTGGTGGTTCAGTTCGTGGATTCTCAGCCTGTCTTGCTGAGGCCAGTGGGCATCGCCTGTCAGTCCTGCGCACAGAAATGCTACCGAGGCCCCCTCACCTGGGGCCAATCAGAGAACACCATAAGCAGCTCTCCTGGTGGGAGAGCAAGCAGGTGGGTTTTTTCCCCTCCTGTATTTAGGACAGAGTCTACAGGGTCTCACGACGTAGATGAGACTCCTAGTGATTCTCCTGTTTTCAGCCTCCCAAGTGCTGGGCTCACAGGCACGCGCCACCACGCCCAGTCTCAATCGCCATCTCAGTGCGCCCCCAGAGCAGGACTGGCACCACGCGATGAACCTGGGCCACTGAGCTCTGCCAAAGCAGGTGCTTTAGTCCGCTGAGCTATCAGGCCGGCCCGCACACAGGTTCTTGAGAGGATGGCTTGATCTGCTGTCAGGCTGAGCAGGCCGCAGAAGACGGCCACTGTTACCTTACGGTTATCTATTTCAGTTGCGGCTTTGAACTTGGCAGAGGGTGTTTCTTTTCCTGTCTTTCATACTTTTAATAAGTGTAAAACCTCACTACTCTGCATTTGCCTCAACCAATTTTGTTGTTTAGGACAAAAAGAACCTAGAAAGCATCCCCAAGAGTCCATAGCACCACAGGACCCAGAAATCTGCCGCAGATTTCTAGGACATCTCCCTAAGGAGCTGTGGAGAGATTAAGAGTAGAATATAAAACCTACAGACTTGAAGGTTTCAAGCCGGGTGAGGAGGGGTGTGCCTGTAATCCCATCACTCAGGGGGCTGAGGCAGGAGGATTGCCATGAATTCAAGGCTAGCTGGGACTATAAAGTGAGTTCAAGGCCAGCCTGAACTGCAGAGGGAGACCCTATCTCAAAAAGACAATAAAATAAAAAACAAAATGAAATAAAATAATCTGCTCTTTCCTCCCCGTCCCCACTGCAGCCCCCGGACAGGTATTGCTGTGTTTTCCAATCTGCTTCCTTTCTACTTGGCCTGGGACCTCGCAACCACAGTATTTTTTCTGAAGGGTATCGTTTTGGTTTTCTTTTCTTTTCTCTTTTAATTACCACACCCCCACAGCTGTGTGTCAGTGTATGGCATGTCAAGAGAGCCAACAAGGACCTGAATCCATTCTGGCTTTGTTTATTTATTCACCAATAAGTGCATTTCGCTTATGTGCGAGTATAATGGTTTGCCTGGTTCAAGTTCTTTCCTGTGCATGTGTGTTGGTTACTTCCTCTGTTCTGCTCCCAGAAAGAGCTCTGGAGGAGAATGTGCAAGCTGGTTGTGGTTCGCCCTGCTCTGGCGCACCTCACTGGCCAGTTCCGCAGCACAGGCCTATGGTACCGGCGCACTGGGAGGCTGAGGCAGGAGGTTCACACTTAGAGACTGAGTGGGAGCCACTCTCAAAATAAAAACTATGGAAGGGCAAGGAAGGTAGGTCAGTGTGAAGGCCCTGGGCTCGATCCTTACACTCGAAAGATAACAATAACATACCACAGTGACTTTTTCCTTAAGGCCAAATACATTTCTGTACATGGTACCTGGAGCCTTCACACTCGCACCTCTGCCTACCTTCCCCAGCGCCCTGCCAGGTTCTGTTCAGTCCCTTTGTGCCCTGCAGTCCTCTCAGACAGCACTGTCCTGGAGGCTCCTCCTGCCCCCTCTCCCAGGCCGGCCATTTATCTCATCCTGCACATCTCAGCTCAAACTTCTCTGGTCGTGGCTGAAGTGTTCCGGAGCTACTACCCAGAGCTAGCCCGCCCGCCACGGATGCAGGCTCCACACTTCTTACTGTCTTTCACTGTAAAGTATTTCTTTTTCAGCTTGGTGGCTCTGGTATGTAGTCCCAGCGCTTGGGGGGCTGAGGCAGGAGGATTGCTACGAGTGAAAGGTCAGCCTGAAGTACATAGCGAGACCCTGTCTCAAAAAACCCAAAAGGAAAAAATAAATAAGGAATAAACTCTCCTTTTCTGGGAAGAACGAAATTTCATCTCAGGGCCGGCAGTGCGCAGCTCTTCCTATGTGGTATATAGAAAACGCTTGGTAAGTCGTTTGCTAAACGACCCAACAAATATTATGCAATTGAGGGAAAACCGAGTTAGTCTTTGTCCTCAGAAAGTGTAAAAAGATAAACAGTAGAAGTCCACCGGTGTTGCCACATTATTTACTGTAACACTTGCTTTAAACGGAGCTCACTATTTTCATAAGGAAATTGCATTCTCAAAGGGATCATCGAGGAGAAGAATCATCACACAGCTAGAAATACATTCACTGATACCTCGAAGCCTGGCAGACTGGCTTGTTTTTCTGAACTACAAATCTGACTTTAGAAAAGGCGAGCAGAGAAAGGGAGGAACAGTAGTTAAGAAGTGAGGGAAAGTGACAAGGGTAACAAAAGGCAGTAGGATTACATTGCTCCTCCTAGAGATTCCGTCCCGGGTGCGGGGAGAAAGACACAGGTGTACCAGAGCCGCTCCTGGGCTGAGGAGCAGACGGCCACTTATGTACAGGACGGCGTGTCCTGCACCGACTACCTTGTCTGCTCATTAATAAAACAAGTTATTCAGCATTAACGATCATTTGAAGCTGAGTGCAGTGGTGCACACCTGTGATCCCAGCCCTCGGGAGGCTGAGGCAGGAGGATCCTGGGAGTTATCGCTGGAGCCCCCACTGTGCATCCTCAGCAGAGCGGCCCAGGACCTCTCTGTCTGCGGTCACCGTCACCTGTCCCCTCA
>NW_004524633.1:8465006-8471573 GCF_000260255.1 Octodon degus
TTGATGGACACACCGGCACTTCAGGATTACCTCTTGTGAGCTGCTGTAACAGCAGAGTTAGCTACTACAAACACGGTTGTCTTAGTTACTTTTCTCTGTGCTGAGACAAAATACTCGACACCCAAAGTTGAAGGAGGAAAGGTTTATTTAGGTCACAATCTGTAGAGCTTTCAGTCCATCATCAGCTGGCTCCAAGGCGGGGTGGCACATGACAGAGGGGCAACCATTCATGGTGGGGAAGACAGTGAAAACAAGGAGAGAGGTGGGGCCACCGCAGGACCACAGGGCTTTGTGGAAGCCTGGTGCTGGGGAACTGAGGCTACCATGGTTCAGCTACTGAGCTCTGGAATGAAAAGACCCGGAATCCAGTGTTAGTTCTGCTCCTTACTACTACTGCTGGGGTGGGGGAGATAGCTCAGTAGAATAAGCACTTGCCTGGCAAGCACAAGGGCCTGAGTTCAATCCCCAGCTCTGCCAAAAAAAAAAAAAAAAAAAAAAAAAAAAAAAAAAGAGCGAAAACTACTACTACTGCTGTGTGTGTGTGACAGTCTTTTTTATAATTTGTTTTATTTTATTCTGAAGAGTAAAAGCAGAAGCGAAAACAAAAAGAAAAAAAGACAAACAGGGCAACACACAACAATGCATGTTGCAGATTTTCAAAGCAGGAATAGCTTATTAACACTGGTTGTTATATTGTCTATCTTTATCATCAAAGTTGTTGCTCAGATTAACAGACATACAAGATTGGGGAAATAGTTGAATACTGGCACGTGCTTTCAAGAAATCTTGATATTTTTCATTGTCTTTTTTTAGTTTTAATTTATTTTAAAGAATGTCTACTAATTGATAAGACATTAGGAACATTTAGAAGACCGAGATGAGAGGCTCTCAGCCATGGGTTGTGTATTACACATTGCTGTCCTTGGTGTAGTTGCTCAGATCGCAGATGTCAGCAGAGTTAGCCAAGGTGAAAATTCTAAACATTAACTGCTATTTTGAAAAACACTGAGGGAAACTGTACTATCATCTCAGGTGTCCTTGACACAGAGCCCTGCTAGCATCCTGAGTGAGCACCACCACGCCCAGCTAGAAGAACCTACTACAGAAGGAAGAAAGTACCCTGTTTTATGAAAAGATGGTAGCAGCAAACACATGCCAAAAAGAGAGAAATCCTCCATTTCCTATAAAATTTTTTCCCCTCCTCTTTGTTCCTAAGAAAACATGTTTTAATGAATGGTATGATAATATCATAATGTTCACAAGCTAACTTACAAATCAGCACACCCCCAAGGGCATAGCATTTACTGCATCTAACATGATGTCACTTAATTCTTTTAAAAAGTTTTCTTTGAGTTGCTTAACTGTAAGTTTTTATTTTATTTTATTTTATTTTTTATTTTTGGTGGAACTGGGGTTGAACAACTGTAACTTTTTATTTTATTTTATTTATTTATTTTAATAATTTTATTGAGGAACAACTATCAGAGACAGTTTCACAACCGATTACTAGCACATTTTCAGTAATTAATACATTGCATATTGTTGTCTTAGTGGTTATTCATTATACAAGATGCAGACAAGATATCCCGTCTCAAACACTATTAGAACAAACCTCTCTATTCATTGAATTAAGAGAGTGGAGCTGTATATCTCTCCTAACTATTTTAAGTATACAGATACAAAAGGGTCATTCATTTCTTTTTCTTTTTTTTTAACTTTTTTTTAATGGATTGCAAATTGAAAATAGTTTACAAACATAAGTGAATATAACAATAAAAACTGTCCAAAATAAAAATGAAGAAAGAATTTACAGATCAGTCATAATAGCTCACTATGTCAAAACCAAGAAACTTTTATTCATATAATTAGAATTCTCAAAGTAGAAAGGAGTAGGCAATAAATATTTAAAGATTTAAAATTTCTGAATTTAGTTCAAGTTACAATACCACATTTCCAAGAAAAATGAACCTTTTGCAAAGACATTTAAATAAAATCATACCAAGATACACAAAAGTGAAATTGTCCAAAACTTCTTGTAAAGAAAAAAATCATTAAAGCATATACATAAAAATATTAGCTATGGAAGAACAAAATTAAATAGCATCTGATTCCACATTAGAAAGAAAAAAAAAAGGACCAAGTGTGTCCTTTTTTGGTAGTGAAGTAACTGTGGTCAAAAGCTGACATATAGGCTGCAGGTGATGTTCACACCTATAACCCCAGCACTCTGGAAGCGGACCCACGAGGATCCATTTGAGTTTGAGGCCAGTCGGAACTGCACAGTAAGACCCTGTCTCAAAAAACACAACACAACAAAACAAAAATCCAAACCAAACCAGAAAAGTGACACACAAGTAAAAAGGTAAAATTTAAGATGTGAGCCAGAACAGATCCACAGCTCAGTACAGAGTAAAGCCTGACCGGATGATTCTCAAGATGTGTAATGGAAGCCAGCCGTGCTCAGTGCAGAAAGCCAAGAAACAAAAGCTGATAAAAGTCCTTCCAAATATGGAATGTAAAAGAATTTAAACAATTTAAGTGAATTGAGCTAATTTTGTAGAAATACTGTATATCAGCAGATTGTACAACCAAACCTCCTATTTAGCTAGTTTTGACACTTGGCTTTTTTTTGGAAGGGGGTGGTTGTGATTTTATTCTGAGCTCAGAATCAAGTTTTTCTCTATTCTTATCTAGGCCTAATACATGAAATTTCAGCTAGCATACCTGTGAAACATAGTATTTGCTTTTTAAGTATTAACTAAATTAGTGCACAAAAAGTGTACAATTTCATGCTGTTTATTTGTTTGAGACAAGTTCCCACTAGTAGTCCAGATTGGTCTTGAACACACGACGTAGCTGAGGCTGGTGATCCTTCTGCCTCAGCCTCCCAAATTCTGGGATCACAGGTGTACACCACCACACCTGGCAAACTTCCACTCTTATAAGTCGTGTGATGAGCAGCCTACTCTGAGAGATCAAAGATTTCTTCTGAGAATAAGGTATTGTGAGATTTGAGGAACTGCAGTCAGTAGGCCGAGGCAGGAGAATCACAGTGAGTTGGAGGCCAGGCTACCTAGCAAGACCCTGTCTCAAAAACCCAAAAGAGCTCCCGTGTCTACAGCGCGACTGCTGTGGTGCCCAGGGTGCAGTGTGTCCCAGGAGCTAATTTCAGCAGGAAATCGCTCTTCCAAACTGTAAAACTTAAAGCCATTTATTCCTTATTGTCTTAGCTTGATAAAGTTTGAAATCTTCAGCTCATACTCTGCTGGAACAGAAATACCCCTAAATATCCTATCTTCAGAACAACGTCCCAGCAGTAAGTTAGGTCAGATCAACTCTGTTTGGGCAGCAAGGAGGGTTGGTTTGTTCCAAGGTCAGCTCCTGGGAAAGCTGCTCGGGCCGCAGGTGAGTGGAAATCGGTGACACAGAGCAGCTGCCTTTTTCCTACAAGTTGGCTACTGTTCACTGAGGAACAATGGAAAGTTTTCTGGGTAAGGATATGAGTTTCCAAGAAGGTTTCAAGGGCCCCGTTATGCGTCCCCCGTCCCCCGTGACTTCGGCCTTCTGTCGCTGCCCATCAGGGTGAGCCCTGCGCCATGCCCCAGCCGCCTAATCTGGAAGACAGCCTGCCTGTGATTGAAGAGCCCCAGCTGACGTCCTGACCTGCGCCGGCTTCTTTGCCCTCGGGACAAAGGGCTGGAGGTCAGGGGCGCGGACGCCGGCCTCTGTCTACCTGTCCTTCTAACCTCTGACCCGAGGGCCGCACTCCTCGCCGGGAACACGCCGTGCGGACCCAGGAGCGCGCCACGCCGGGCCATCTGTCCCTGGGGCGTCAGAGAGACGCCCAGGCAACGCCCCCGCCACCAGCCAATGGGGAGCGCGCACGGCGCCGGGGCCGGCTCTCATTGGTCCGCGCCGGCCGGCTTCCCAGAGGCGGCTTCTAAAGTCGGAGGGCAGGAGCGGGCGTCTCACTGGGCGCGCGGCAAGGCTCCCGCGGGCTTCGCGTAGCGACTCCTGACAGCTCGGTTTCCTCGTTAGGTCTTTGTCGCCTTTTCCCTTTCTTCTTTTACAGTTCATCATGCAGAAAAAGGAGACCTCTGCTCCAGGGTTCTCGCCTCGCTTCCAGCATTTCGCCACTCAGGCCATCCACACGGGCCAGGAGCCAGAGCAGTGGAACTCCTGGGACGTGGTGCCGCCCATCTCCTTGTCCACCACCTTCAAGCAACGGGCGCCCGGCCAGCCCGTGGTGAGCCGGGCTGGGTGGGGGCCAGGCGGCGCGCACGGCTCGGGGCACCCCGCAGCCAGTCGGGGTCAGCTCAGCCGGTGTCACCTGGGGAGCAGGTTTGCAAGGGGCGGCTGGTCCAGCTTGCTGCAAAGATTCTCACTGCAATTCATGTGACTTTTGGCAAGCTGAATTCGAACGCGAGAGCCAGAACTCTGTGCTACCTTTAGTAGCAAAAAAAAAAAAAAAAAAAAAAAAAAAAAAATCAAATATGTCTTAAGAGGTCAGCTTAAAAAGAATAAAGGGTCCGATAGTTCACCTAGAACCAAAATAATTCCCCAGCAGCTATATAAAATGTCCTTGTATATAAATTATGTATGTATATAAAGTGTATTACATGTGACTCATTTAATCCTAACTACCCTAGTCTGGACTAAATTCTCATTTTTCTGATGAAACAGCTGAGATTTAGGGATGGTGAACAGCCAGCCTGAGACTCCTAAGCGCAGGCGCTGAGCGACGTCGTGGTGTATGCCAGCAACTGCGTAGCGCATTGCATCAGGAAGCAGTGCGGCTTCTCCAGCCTGGGGTAAAGGCCGCAGGTCTGCTCCTGACGTCAGCTCTTCTGAGCTGGTGCCCTGAGAAGCTACCCCTTTAGTCAGACGTTATTACTATATAAATGAGGACGCCAGTACCTACCTCCGAGGTTCTTGGTATTTGTAAAACTACAATGTATGTCCTAATCACTCAGTGATACATTGGCATTTTACGTTTATACTATTTCCATTTAATCTTCATAATAGCCAGTGCAGAGGGGAGCGCAGGCATAAGGAACTTTTTATAGTCAACGGACCTGTACTCATAAATGACTCACAAAGCTCATGAGAAAACACTATTTATTCATTTCATAGCTTTTGTTCTTTTTAAGGGCAAACCAGATGGTATTGGAGTATGTAAAAGTTGCTGAGATTTGGAAGAAATTAGCTAAACAAACTTTAAAAGCCCAGAGCCCTGATCCATCTTTGAAAACCACTTTACGGTGTTAAATGTTTTGTGAGGTGGGGTTTTTGGGGCTTTGCTATAGCTGCCTCCCCATGCCTTTGCTACCGTGTTTCGAAATCAGAATGCGTGTACGATGCCTCTTCCAGGCATACAGCTTGTCTTGTGCAGGTTTACTGATTGTGCAGCTGTCCAAGCTTTGGAATTTAGCACAGAAATTAATCATCCTGGTACAGTAGTAACGGCACAGTATGTTTAGAAAGTGAGCAGAGATGGTTAACTCTACAAGCCGCTGTTCCTGGCCTTTAGAAAAATCAGTTAGGGGCACTACAGGCAATTTGAAGGGCTGCCTGAGAAGCATCTAATTCTTTATTTCTACTGGAAAAGCCGTTGGATAGATGAGGTAGTTTGCTACTGAAACATGCCCTGACCCCAACGTAAATATCCGCGGCGAAAATTCATTGAAGGGTAGAGGCCCCTTCTGTGGCGTTAGCTATGTGAATTGCAGTGTTTAATTCCTCTCTGTTCAGCGCAGCTGCCAGTGACAGTGAGGAGTGCCTGAGTGGGGACCGTATCCAGGTTCCCCACAACATAATCATGCCCAATCAGTTTGTCAGGAACAAGGAGACAACACAACAAATCTTCTGCAATTATTACCAATAATGGGAGTGCCTGAGTCAGCAACACAGTTGTCAGGAGTGGTTGTTTTGTTATGGGCTTTATGATCCAGGAGAGAAAATCACCCATCTTTTCACCCGGGTTAGGGTCCTGGGCTTTCACGCTGGTTCTCTGGGTCCTATGGCACTGGGTTTCACAGTCCTCAAAGCCTAGGAGGATTAAATAAATGAATAGATAAATATGGACATGGGTATACCATATGTGTAAAAGGAGTATAATGCACATTTTAAAGTATTTGCCAAGAATTACTCTTATTTTTTGATCCAGCGCAACGAGCCAAGATCAAAACTTCGAATGCCTGCAGGCTCTGAGCTAGTGTCTTCTCGTATGGCTAATAGAACTTGCATCCCTTACTTCTTAGGGCAGGAAATACAGAATGGGGGTTACTCGTGGCTCAGTAAATTTCCTCTGCAGCCCCTAGGCTGGACTTGCTCACACTTCTAAGTCAGGACGTAAAAAAATAGACAGAAGGTCTATTTCTAAGTCACAGCAAGTCCTTACGGTAGGATGAACTCATAGCTGCTGAGATATCTCTGTGAGGACACTGGTAATGAATGTGAAGCTCTTCAAGTGAACTCTTGTCTTTTATTTCTTCTTCAGGACTTTGTGTATGGTCGCTCTGGAAACCCCACTCGGAACTGCCTGGAAAAAGTAGTGGCGATGCTGGA
>NW_004524633.1:8471673-8475118 GCF_000260255.1 Octodon degus
CATAGGATAATTTCTGTTTTCTTGCATATACTTAAGCATGACCTATGTACTAGTATGTGATCTATTTTAGAAAATGATCCATGTGCAACTGAACGAAATGTGTATTCTGTTGTGTTTGGGTGGAACACTCTATGTATGTCTACCATGTCCATTTGTTTCAAGCTCTGGTTCAATTGTGCTACTTCTTTGCTAATTTTCTGTCTGGTTGATCTATCTATTTGGGATAAGGGGGTGTTAAGGTCTCCTGTTAAGATTATTGTATTGGATATTAGATTTTTCATGTCTATTAAATTTTGTCTTATATAGTTGGGTGCTCCCGCGTTTGGTGCATACATATTTATGATTGTTATTTCTTCCTCTTAAATTTTTCCTCTAACTAGTATATAGTGTCCTTCTTTATTTTTTTGACCATTCTTGGTTTGAAGTTCAGACTGTCTGAGATCAAGATTGCTACCCCTGCTTTTTTCTGAAGTACTGGGGCATGTAGTATTGTTTTCCATCCTTTGACTTTCAACCTGTGAGTTTCTTTATGAATTAAATGTTTCTTACATACAACATATTGTTGGGTTTTGTTTCCTAATCCACTGTGCCAATCTATTTCTCTTAATTGGTGAATTGAGTCCATTTACATTGATGGTTATTATTGGGATGCGTTGACTTATGATTGACATATTATTTGAATGCTGTTTTGTAACTGTTTTTTCTCCTGTGTTTGTTTGTCCTGTTTAGTGGATTTCTTCTGTTCTCGTTGGTGGAGTTCTGATCATTTTGTTCCCTCTCTAGAACATCTTTCAGTAGTCTGTGTAGGGTTGGTTTTGCCATCATGAAATTCTTTAGTTGTTCTTTGTCATGAAAATATTTCACTTCTCCATCAAACTTGAAAGAGAGTTTTGCAGGGCATAGTAGTCCTGGTTGGAATTTGTTTTCGTAGAGGACTTGAAGTACTCTGCTCCATGCTCTTCTTGCCTGCATGGTTTGTGAAGAGAAGTTGGCCCTAATTCTAATGGGTTTTCCTTTGAATGTGATCTGCTTCTTTTCTCTAGCAGCTTTCAGTATGATATTCTTGTGTTGGATTTCTGGGATCTTGACTATTATATGTCTTGGTGTGTTTTTAATTGGGTTGACGTTATTTGGAGTTCCTTATGCTTCAGTTACGTAAATATCAGATTTTTTCCTCATA
Organism: Octodon degus; assembly: GCF_000260255.1. NCBI lineage: Eukaryota > Metazoa > Chordata > Mammalia > Rodentia > Octodontidae > Octodon > Octodon degus. Next base: position 8,472,854 of record NW_004524633.1, read on the forward strand.
TTTGGGAAGTTTTCTGCTATTACTTCTGCCCATATTCTTTTTATATCATCTTTATTGACTCCTTCATTTTCATTGATGCCTATTAGTCTCACATTGTTCATCTTTGCATCATCTTGCAGGTGATGAAATATTTTTTCCTGCATCCTCGTTGTTTTTAAGAGATCCTTTCTTACCTTTTCACTAGCTGCACCAGCATCTTCAAGATCTGAAACTCTATCTTCACTTTCACTCAAATGGTTTTTCAGGCTTGTAATTGAGATTTTAAGGTCCTCTACATCTCTTTGACTCTGCTTCATGCGATCTATTTCTTTCCTGTATTGCTCATTCAAGGAATCTATCATTTTTTTAATCGCCTGTATTTTTTTTAATCAATATCTTCTTAGAAGCAGTTATTAATTCTTTTACTGCAGAGTTTTTTACAGATTGGGGTTCCTCTTTATGTTTCTGTATTTGATTCTTTAGTTCAGGTGTTATGAGTTTAGAGATTTCTTTTTTCATTTCAGACACTAATTCTGCTTTGAGTTTCTTTAAACCTTTCTGCAGTTGCTTATTTACTTCCAACGCTATTAATTCATGTTATTTCAGCTAAGCTAGTGTCCACTGCATTTGTTCTGGTTGGGCATTGTGTTTCCTCCATATGTTTCTGCATTTGATTCTTAAGTTCAGCTGCTATAAATTTAGAGTTTTCTTTGTTTTTATTCCAGAAATTAATTCTGCTCTGAGTTCCTCTATATCTTTCTGCTGTTGTTTATTTACTTCTGATGCTATTGATTTATTTACTTCAGCTGAGCTAGTGTCCTGTGCACTTGTTATGGGTGGGCTTGAGACCTGAGATTGCATTTTGCTCCTTGTCTTTATCATTTCGTTTAACACTGACCTGTGGCCTTTGGTGTAGAGCTTTGGTGCAATTATGTTATCACTTAATGAAGTTCAGGTGCTGATATACCAAGTTCTAGTTCATGCAGTTGTGCCTAGTTTGGGTTAGGCTACTGTGCCCAGTTCCTTACTGTTGTTGCCCTTGGAGGTGGGCTTGCTGTGCACCTCTGGTAAGATGATCTGTTCCTGGATTAGCTGTGTGGTTTTGACCCTAGTTTCACTGCAGGGACTTTAGCTGCAAGGTTTTAACTTAAGCCTGTATGCTAGGTCTGGGCTGGGTCTGGAGGGGTATGAGGAGCGGGGGCAAGAGAGCCCAGAAGCTCTCCCACACACTCACCAGTGTTGTGTTTTGGTGGGTCTGCAAAACTCCCAAGAGTACGGCAGAAGTTCTTACTCAGATGGTGGGCTGTGCTGGGTCTGCCCAGGTGGGGGAGGTCCAGATAAAAAGGGCAAAGGCCTCTTACGTGGCGGTCCTGGGCTTGGAGCGGCGGGCGGGCACAGGACAGAGCAGAAGCTCTCCCCCACACTTGCAGGGCCTAGGGTTGGTCCTCCTCTTTTTTTAAATTTAAATTTAATTTTATTTTAATGTATTTGGTATAGGGTCTTATTACACAGCTCATACACATAGGGATCTCCTGTTTTCAGCCTCCCCAGCACTGAGATTACAGGCGTGCACCACCATACCTGGCCTCTGTGGCTGGCTCAGCATGCCTAGGGGCAGGGCTGGCACAGCATGTGGTGCCAGGGTTTGAACCCCAGTCCCTAAGCTTGCCTAAACAGGCGCTTAGTCCATTGAGCTATCTCACCCGCCCAATCCTCTTTAAAAAAATAAAATAGGAAAATAATCGTAATAGTTCAGCACTTTCCTGCTTTGATGTCCATTATCTTATTTGATCTTGACAATGCTATAGGAAAAAAAAATTCCCAAACTTTATTATACAGATGTGAAAATGGAAGCAGCTAAGGCTCTGGAATTTGTAGGACAGATAGGGCTGAGATGTGAACCTTTCACACTCCTGGTCCCTGTGTTTCCACTCTTGTGTGAAAGCCTCCAAGCTTGTTGCAAGTTCTTTTTTTTTCTTTCTTTTTTTTGGGGGCGGAACCAGGACTTGAACTCAGGCCCTTACACTTGCCAGAGAAGTGCTTTTTCCACTGAGCCATCTCCCCAGCCCTTGTTGCAAGTTCTGAGGCTTGTGCTTGCACAGTGCACTCCTTTAAACTATTACTCTCTTCTGAATAACTCCAGCTTGTTTGGATCGAAACCCCCACCAACCCCAGCTTGAAGTTAGTTGACATCGCAGCCTGTGCGCACATTGTCCACAAGCACAGAGACGTGCTTCTCGGAGTGGATAACTCCTTCATGTCTGCATATTTCCAGGTAAGTGAAAA
>NW_004524633.1:8475218-8482665 GCF_000260255.1 Octodon degus
GCTCCTGACGTCAGCTCTTCTGAGCTGGTGCCCTGAGAAGCTACCCCTTTAGTCAGACGTTATTACTATATAAATGAGGACGCCAGTACCTACCTCCGAGGTTCTTGGTATTTGTAAAACTACAATGTATGTCCTAATCACTCAGTGATACATTGGCATTTTACGTTTATACTATTTCCATTTAATCTTCATAATAGCCAGTGCAGAGGGGAGCGCAGGCATAAGGAACTTTTTATAGTCAACGGACCTGTACTCATAAATGACTCACAAAGCTCATGAGAAAACACTATTTATTCATTTCATAGCTTTTGTTCTTTTTAAGGGCAAACCAGATGGTATTGGAGTATGTAAAAGTTGCTGAGATTTGGAAGAAATTAGCTAAACAAACTTTAAAAGCCCAGAGCCCTGATCCATCTTTGAAAACCACTTTACGGTGTTAAATGTTTTGTGAGGTGGGGTTTTTGGGGCTTTGCTATAGCTGCCTCCCCATGCCTTTGCTACCGTGTTTCGAAATCAGAATGCGTGTACGATGCCTCTTCCAGGCATACAGCTTGTCTTGTGCAGGTTTACTGATTGTGCAGCTGTCCAAGCTTTGGAATTTAGCACAGAAATTAATCATCCTGGTACAGTAGTAACGGCACAGTATGTTTAGAAAGTGAGCAGAGATGGTTAACTCTACAAGCCGCTGTTCCTGGCCTTTAGAAAAATCAGTTAGGGGCACTACAGGCAATTTGAAGGGCTGCCTGAGAAGCATCTAATTCTTTATTTCTACTGGAAAAGCCGTTGGATAGATGAGGTAGTTTGCTACTGAAACATGCCCTGACCCCAAGGTAAATATCCGCGGCGAAAATTCATTGAAGGGTAGAGGCCCCTTCTGTGGCGTTAGCTATGTGAATTGCAGTGTTTAATTCCTCTCTGTTCAGCGCAGCTGCCAGTGACAGTGAGGAGTGCCTGAGTGGGGACCGTATCCAGGTTCCCCACAACATAATCATGCCCAATCAGTTTGTCAGGAACAAGGAGACAACACAACAAAACTTCTGCAATTATTACCAATAATGGGAGTGCCTGAGTCGGCAACACAGTTGTCAGGAGTGGTTGTTTTGTTATGGGCTTTACAATCCAGGAGAGAAAATCACCCATCTTTTCACCCGGGTTAGGGTCCTGGGCTTTCGCGCTGGTTCTCTGGGTCCTATGGCACTGGGTTTCACAGTCCTCAAAGCCTAGGAGGATTAAATAAATGAATAGATAAATATGGACATGGGTATACCATATGTGTAAAAGGAGTATAATGCACATTTTAAAGTATTTGCCAAGAATTACTCTTATTTTTTGATCCAGCGCAACGAGCCAAGATCAAAACTTCGAATGCCTGCAGGCTCTGAGCTAGTGTCTTCTCGTATGGCTAATAGAACTTGCATCCCTTACTTCTTAGGGCAGGAAATACAGAATGGGGGTTACTCGTGGCTCAGTAAATTTCCTCTGCAGCCCCTAGGCTGGACTTGCTCACACTTCTAAGTCAGGACGTAAAAAAATAGACAGAAGGTCTATTTCTAAGTCACAGCAAGTCCTTACGGTAGGATGAACTCATAGCTGCTGAGATATCTCTGTGAGGACACTGGTAATGAATGTGAAGCTCTTCAAGTGAACTCTTGTCTTTTATTTCTTCTTCAGGACTTTGTGTATGGTCGCTCTGGAAACCCCACTCGGAACTGCCTGGAAAAAGTAGTGGCGATGCTGGATGAGGCCAAGCACAGTAAGTGGCGTGGACCTCCCAGACAAGTCCTGCTAAAGAACGTAGAGAACGTGCCGGAGGTCCTGAGTGCAGGTGGGAAGAAAGATCCACGCACTCCCTGCCAGGCCCGGGGGAATCAGACCTGTCACCCCAGCACCCTGGGAGGCTGAGGCAGGAGGATCTCAAGTTCTAACCCCGCCCAGGCAATTTAGCAACTTAGTGAGATTCTGTCTCAAAATTTTACAAAGACTAGGGAAGGAGCTAGGTGTGGGGTCGGGTTCAATCCCCAGTGCGGTAGAGCAGAGGAGGAGAGGAAGGGAATAAAAAGCTCGGTGGAGGACTCACCATTCATTCATTCGCAGCCAGTGCTCTACTACGATACTATTTTACCCCAGGGCCATGAGGTAGAAATAGCTACGTATCCCGGCAAAAAGCAGCGTGACCACAGCACTCCTGCGGACCCCTGTCTACACACAGGCATCTGTGGGCACAAACACACACAAATGTACTTTCGTAGTTCCATTTAGGGGAAAATGAACTTTCAATATCCTGATAATATATGTTCCTGAGAATAGCAGCCCCGGCCTTTATAATACGCTCTCAGAGGCTTGGAATTAACTTCCTGAAACTTTGTTTTCCCATAAGGGTAGCAGATTGTTATTAAATTGTCATTTTATTCTTCATATAGGTGATACTAAATGAAGGCAGACGAATGCATCTGTCATCTTTACAGTTATCACATGCAGCTCAATTCTGACTCTGAGTTTCTTTTAAAAAATGTTTTGCTCCAGCCTGGTGGGCTGAGGCATTCCTTTAATCCCAGCACCTGGGAGGCTGAGGCAGTACAATTCCTGAGCGCTCTGAGTCCAGGCCAGCCTGAACACTGTCTATGAAAAAGTAAACGAACAATTAATTAACCTAAATTTTTTTTAAAATAATATTTTAACAAAATGTTATATGGATTTTGTATTCCACACCCATATAATGAAAAACTTGATCATATCTTCACTCTATTCCTCAAGTTCAAAATTTGTTTAAATATTTTGTTTTTTAAAATTTATTTTTGTATTTTTGAGACAAGGTCTTACTATGCAGTTCAGGCTAGCCTTGAGCTCACTCTGTAGCCCAAGCTGGTCTTGAAATCAAAATGATCCTCCTACCTCAGCATGCCCAGTGCTTTGATTATAGGTGTGCGCCACCACGCCTGACAGTTTATTTTAATATTTTAAAACTGTAACTTAATGGGCAATGAGATTTTATTTCAAGTTTTTCAAAGAATAATTTCTTTGAAGGATTTTGTAAACATGTTATAACCAAGCACAGGGACCGGGTTTGATCCTTGGGACCAGGGCCATGCTGGCCCCGCCCCCAGGCGTGCTGAGCTGGCCACCGAGTCCAGGTGTGGGGGCGCAGGCCTGTAATCCCAGCACTGGGGAGGCTGAAAACAGGGGGATCACTACGAGTCCGAGCTGCATAGTGAGACCCTGCACAAAATACTTAACAACAACAACAAAAAGTTATAACTAACGCAGAATGTTGTAAGACCAAGTAACCATCTACTCTGTGTGTGTGTGTGTGCGTGCATGTGTGTATCTTTTAAAGATAACTTATTTTTGACTGACCTGTTGAGAGAAAGGGATGTTAGGTTATGGTGAGTAAATACCTATGATGGATGTTAGGTTATGGGTAGTAAATACCTATTATCCCCAGGTCTGCCTTTTTTATTTACACTGACTGGATTTTTATTTTAGGTTTGGCCTTTGCTTCGGGCTTGGCAGCCATCGTGACGGTTACTCATCTTCTAAAAGCAGGAGACCACGTGATTTGCATGGACGATGTGTACGGAGGTAGGCGAGCCGCCCTTCACCGCACCCCAGACGCTTTAGCATCGAGAGTCCAGCTTGGCCATTTATTTTATACTTTTACTGTCAGTATGAGTGATTTTTCTTTTAAATTTTCAAATACAAAAAATAAAATTCACTCATATTAAGTTGCTGATTGGTGAATTGACTTGCAGGCTCAGTAGATCGTTTGTACTATTTGTGCATATTCTTGCTTAATCACTCTAACTATCTTTCCCTGTTGTCTAAATTTATGTACACCTTTATGATTCCACATTAAACAGATTATTGTGTAAAAAAATAAAAAATAAGAAATAAAAAATAAAGTTCAGAACAGTTTTTGTAAAACAGATTATTCTATGTTCGTGATTTGTCTTATTTCAAAATGAAGAGCAATTAAATTTGCAAGATCTCATTTTATCCATTAAAAGTGCTTTCAGAACATAAAAGTGTTGAGATAGTTCTGTTACCAAAGAATAATAATTGACTAAATGTTTACTTTGGACATTTTCTCAGCATTAATTTACTTTAGTTCTGATTAACTAGAAGAACCTGTTACAAAAATTGTTAATGTTTCAGGGAGCACTCCACTTCCTGTTTGCAAACAGAGACTGGATATTTTGTTTGTCTGTTTTTGGAGATAGAATCTCACTATGTAGTTCAGGCTGGTTTTGAGCTCACCATGTACCCCCGCCTGGCTTCCAACCCACAGCAATCCTCCTGCCTCAGCCTCCTGAGTGCTGGGGTCACAGTATGCACCATCAGGCCTGGCAAGACTGGGTATTTTGAGAAATATTTTCTGTTTTCTATTTCCTATTGTGGTAATCAAGTGTGTTTTATTTGACTGGAGCCTTGTTATTCACTATTTTCTTTTTGTACTGGGGATCGAACTCAGAATCTTACGCTTGCTAGGCAGGCACTCAAGCCCCTGAGCTATTTCCCCAGCCCAAGCCTTGTGATTCGCTACTATCGCGGAGAGCCACGCCACTTAATGAAAATTGCTTTTAGTTGTGTTTTTGCGATTGAGAGTTTGTTCTAACTTTACAAGTTTATACCTGTAAGGTGAACATTTCTGATGCTGTGTCTTTTCCGTTCTGCCACAGGTACTGGCAGATTCTTCAGGAGGGTGGCCTCTGAATTAGGATTAAAGATTTCTTTTGTTGACTGCTGCAAAACCAAATTGCTGGAGGAAGCAATTACACCACAAACCAAGGTACCTTCGCTAGTTTTCAGTTTTACTCGTCTTCTCTATGACATCTTGTTTTCATCATTGTTTGCTTACAAGAGGATAGAATTTCAATCTAAATAACAAATTTTATTAGAAGCCCTTGGATACATCAACAAGATTAACAAAGGCCGGCAGCTTGGTCTCCCAGGGATAAGGATTTCATGCAGGAATTCTGGAGTACAGCCCCCACTCTGGCTCTGTATGTAGCTGGTATAGTCTGGACAGATTATTTGGTGAAGTCTCAGTGTCTGCATGTGTGAAGCGCAGACGACTGCTCTGGCTTCATTAGAAAGGCAGCCGTGAACAGGAAGCGAGCTACTGCATCGACTTGCCTAGGAAGTGCCCGGATGCCTGGCTATGGGGACAGCTGGTCTACCCATGGGCTGGGGGTGGAGGCACGAGCGGAGCTCTTGCCTGGCATGTGTGCGGCCCTGGGTTCAATCACCAGCACCGTAAAGAACAAAGATGGGATCTCTGCATGCAGGAGTGCACAGTTCTTCACTACACTACCAAGCCAGTGTGGGCAGCAGCCCTCACAGCTGCTGGGCGATAGGATGATAGGAGGCACGCCTGCCAACCACTTGGCACTGTGGCCTTTTCTGGGTGCCCAGGGTCCTGCTGCAATAACAGACAGAGAGGATGGCCACTAGCGGTCCTTTGCCCTGGGCCCGGGAAGCTCACTGCCACCAGAGGCATTTGGTGCCCGACTGAATGACAGATGGGAGTTCTTCCTTGGGGCTTCATTTAAATGCTGCAGGAGTGAAAAACAAGGACCCGGATCTTTTATAAGTTGGCCCTTGCCACTTTCTTTTGTGTGTGTATGACAAGTTAACATTCAGAACTGCACTCAAGGTGATCTCGCAGTGAATGCTAAGAAGTGAAGATCATTTCTCAAAGAAAAAATTTTTTTCACATTAGGATAGAAGTTACCTTTTATAATTAAGGTTGAATTATTTACTAACGTATTTATTTTAGAACCAGAGTTCTCATGCTGGGCTACATCTCCATTCCTTCTATCCTTAAAAATTTTGAGACAGCCATCCTCCTGCCTCAGCCTCCAGATTACAGGCAGGTGGCACCATACCTGGATTTTTAATCTTTCTTGAAAGAAAAGATACTCATTAAAATAACTGGTCTCAAAGAGGAAAGGAAATCATAATTATATTAAACTTTGCCCATAACACTTCATATAATTGCTCTCTATTGACAATATATTTTGCCCTGTGAAATATGTATAGGCTTGTCATTTACAATTGAATTTTAAAGGTGGGCGTGGTGGCATGCGCCTGAAATCCCAGCACTTCGGAGGCTGAGGCAGAAGAACTGCCATGAGTTCAAGGCCAGCCTGGGCTACATAGTAAGCTCAAGATTAGCCTGGACTACATAGCAAGATCCTGTCTCAGAAAATTATTTCTTTCTTTTTAAATTTAATTTAGGGCTGGGGAGATGGCTCAGTAGAATAAGCACTTGCCTGGCAAGTGCAAGGGCCTGAGTTCAATCCCCCGTTCTGCCAATAAATAAATAAATACATAAATAAATAAATATGATTTAATTTTATTTTGAAGAGCAAAAACAGAAGCAAAAACAAATAGAAAAAAAAGACAGAAACAAGGTAACACAGCAATACATATGATACAGATTTTCAAAGCAGGAATAGCTAATTAACAACGGTAGTTATATTATCTATTTTTATCATCAAATCTATTGCTCTATTGCTCAGATTAACAGATATAGTTATGCAAGACTGGGGAAATAATTAAATATTGGCTCTTGCTTTCAAGAAATTTTAGTTTCTTCCTTGACTTTTTTTGTTTTAATTTATTTTAAAGAATGTCTAATAATTGATAAAACATTAGAAATAGTACACATTTAGAAGACCAAGACGAAAGGTATTCAACTCTGGGCTTTGTATATACACATTGTTGTCCTTGATATAGTTGCTCAGCTCACAGATATCAGCACACAGAGTTAGTCAAGGTGAAAGTTCTAAACATTAACTGCTATTTCAAAAAATTTGGAGACTGAGTGTGGTGGTGTGCGCCTGTAATCCCAGCGCTTGGGAGGCTGAAAACAGAAGGATCACTATGAGTATGATCTGTGTAGTGAGACCCCGTAGACTCTGTACTAAAATACATTAAAAAAAATCTGATGGAAATTATGAGTACGGTCATCTCAGCCATGCTCAGAAAATGTTAAAAGCAATCCATGTCAAATCTATTTTGTAACTTTTTTCTTTTCTGTTATGTGTACATAATTCTACATTTGTATAGAATGTGCATTATATTAGCCACCTTATGTTTTTCTGGATCAAAAATTCCAGAGTAGGAAGTATATTCAGGAGCTCTCTTGTCCACTGATACTGGAAATTTTAAAAAGAATAATTAACCCCTTAAGAAGAGAATTATGGGAGGTTGGGAAGACGCGTGCAAACATCACTTTCTTTGGTGAGCTGTAACACTTTTCTGTCAGCTCAGTCACTTTGTCCTTCAGTCTGAGGCCAGGATCTTCAAGTCCTGGGTGGCTATTTCTAACTTTTTTAGTGCATCTGGTATTATTTTTTGTTTGAGAGCTATTTTTGGCATCATAGGGTTAGTTCTCATTAATGAAAATTCTAGGATGTATTTTGATGCGACTTTTGTTACTTGT
>NW_004524633.1:8490440-8493128 GCF_000260255.1 Octodon degus
TGGCATGACTCATGGACCACACAGTTACCCATAATTTGAAAAGAGAGAACTAGTGAATGTAAAAAGCATTATCAACTTTGTGAAATCTGACCATCTGCTCACAATGATTAATTCAGCCAAGAATTAAATTTGAACCTTTTCTACCATTAGTTGGTATCTTTCTAAGCTTTGTTTGAATGATAGCTTCTTTTTGTGTGTATGGTAGTCAGGGTTCAATTTAAGGTCTTTTGTTTGCAGTGAGCTATATCCCTAACCACGTACTTGTTTGTTTGGTTTTTGTTGCTTGCTTTGTGTTGTTGAGAGAGGGTATTACTATGTAGATGAGGTTGGCTTTGAACTTATTATGTAGCCCAGACTGCCGTTGAACTCAGGGCAATCTACCTGCTTCAGTCTCTAAGTGCTAGGATTATAGGCATATCCTGCCGTGCTAGGCTTGGTTGGTTAGTTTCTTGAGACAGGGTCTCACTATAGTGAAGGCTGGCCTTAAACTCACTGTATTTCACAGGCTAGGCTTGATTCTCCTGCCTCAGCTTCCTGAGTGCTGGGACCGTGGCCTATGACACCATGCTGACTGACACCTATGGTTTAAAAATATTATTTAAATGAAAATTTATCATTTCTCTTTTGAACATATGGCTTTACTTGGTCATTATATTTCCAAAGCCTTGGAAATAGTGGACATTTGAATGTCTATTTGGTTATAAAACAGTTTTTGATCATTCACTTCTCATGTGTTTTTATACATATATTGAAGGTTAGCCACATAAAACCCTATGTTGTTTTTTTTTCTTACTTTGAGCCAAAGTCTCTCTGTGTAGGTCATGGAACTCATGGGGACCCTCCTGCCTTAGTTGCCTGAATCCTGGTGTCACAGCCATGCATTACCACAGGTGACTTTAAAAAAAAAAAATTAAATTCTTACCTGGCTAGTCTGTTAGGTACTCGTAAAAAGAAAAGCCCCACTCAGCCCAGTCACAGTGTATGTCACATGCTATTTTTTCATCTCTCTTTCCATTGTTTTTCCCTTCACCCCCTGTGACTAGCTTCTGTACTGCTGACTTCCCTGTGTAATTTATTTGTACTAGGAGTTTCTACCACATTTGTTTGACATTATAACTAAGTATTTACAGTGTTCCTGTCTTGTCTGATTGGGCTGCGATGGCAAGATAAATGGGCTGGCTTACAAACAGGCGTGAGTTACTCAACAGTTCTGGAGGAAGTCCAAAATCGAGGCACCAGCAGATTTGCTGAAGGCAAGCTCAAGGTGTAGAGATAGCATTTCCCTGTGTCCTTGCAGAGTATAAGACCCCAGACAGTGCTCTGGGGCCTCTTGCTCTGTTAGATCATTTTGGAGAGTCTCTATGATTGACTTGTGCACCCTGCCCCTTTTTATAAACAAATATTTTTATTTATTTGTTTTTATTAGCCCGTGTTCTCAGTACACGGTGCTCACACTCCCGTGTGGAGGTGGCACACATGCACAACCCACCTTAATTCTTTTGTCTTTGCCTTCCTCTGCCTTCCCTTCATCTCTTGATTCCTTCCCATTTGCAGAAGATCTATTTTATTGTCATGAGTGCTCGCGACAATGATGTTCGCGCTCATCCTGGGAGCTGGGGTAAATACTGGGACACACCAAGTGGGAATACTCACAGTGCACCTCATGAAATTGAAAAGAGAAACATAAGCAGTTTGTACTTACTTGGTGTACAAATTGCAGAGCAACTAAACCATTCTGTGTGGAATGAGTCGCGCTGTGCCCAAGACCTGTCTGCGGTCACGCTCTCTGCACAGAGCAGGGCCTGGACATAGCTCACAGCCCCTTCCACCTTGCACTCTCAGGTTCCATATGGGGCTCAGCATTTCATATTTTATATTTACTTGGTGAGAGTCAAAGAGTGAGATGCATTGTGTCAAAGACTTCTGAAAAATTTTAAGCAAGCAAATATTTGTGAAGTTCCTATGACCTACGACAGAACTGACAGTTGCAACCATGAGACCTGCTTTCCAAGGTTCCAAAGCCTACTTTGTCGGCTAGGCGTCCGGGCTGGCTCCGGGTCTAGCGGTGAACCCGACTCCCTGAGGATGTGAACTTTTTAAAACTATCCAGCATGGAGGCGGAGGTCGATAAGCTGGAACTGATGTTCCAGAAAGCTGACTCTGATCTGGATTATTGTCAGTACAGCCTGGAATATGAAATCAAGTCTAATCATCATGATTCAGCAAGAGAGAAACATCCAGTAATGCTCATAAAGGAAATTTCAGCAATAAAATCTCGATACCAAACTTCGTATGCACGTTTTAAACCTGTTGCTATTGAACAGAAAGAGACTAAGAGCCGCATCTATACTACTTTGAATAAGACTATGACCATGATAGAAGAACTACAAAAGCAAACAGAGGTGGAACTGTTACCACTGACTGAAGAAGAAGAAAAAACTGGAACAGAACAGTTAAAGCTTCACATGCCACACTTAGGAAGAAGTGGAAGTGCAAAAAACTCTAATGAAGAAGAGATTAATGCCAGAGAAATATAAAAAGATGTCTTGTTAATGGTTCATGAATATAGGTGGGGGTGTTAAGGAGGAAGAGAATGAGGAGGCTTGGTTTGAGTGACTAGGGAGTGGTGCCTTTCATAAGAGAAGGAATAAAAAGGGTAGATTTTATATTAATAAAATTCAGCCAAAG
>NW_004524633.1:8493274-8499100 GCF_000260255.1 Octodon degus
GTCATTGAGTGAATGTGCATTGGGAATTAAAGTATACCATAAGCAAAAAAATAAAAGTGAACTTTTACTTCAAAAAAAAAAAAAAAAACACAAAAAAAAACAAAGCCTGCTTTGTCTTTCAGCGGCCTCTGGCTCTGGGAGCGGACATTTGCATGTACTCTGCCACGAAATACATGAATGGTAAGATGTGTGCAGCCTGCTGCCTGCTCGGCCTTTCTAGGGCCGAAAGGTAACAAAGGCATGGACATTTTGATGCTTTTCCTTCTAGCATTAAATCGGTTTTATCTGTGACTCAAGTACAAAGTAAAAAATCTATGTATTTTGATTAATAATAGGATTTAATTTAGAGAAGGCAAAACTGTGCTCATGATTCGGGAGGAAAAGATTATAATTTACTGTCAAAGATGAGGCTTTTACCCTTGGAAGGAAATGTTTAGCTCTTACACACTTTTTATTTTATTGCTTTAGGAATAGATTTTGCTCCTGTCAAATTGAATAAAGTTCACTTAAATTACTTAAGAGCACTTTTTTTCCCCGAGAACTTTTTCAAAGAAAAGCTGCATTTTGGAAATTATAAAGTAAAGAACAAACACAAATTATTCTCCCTTGAACAGTTTCGTTCTGCTGCAGGTCACAGTGACGTGGTAATGGGCTTAGTGTCGGTGAAGTCTGATGAGCTCCACAGCCGACTTCGTTTCCTACAAAATAGTAAGTATCGAAAAGCTGGAGGTGGGAGTACTGCTGCATGCCTGTAAGCCCAGTACTTGGGAGGCTGAGGCCGGAGGACAGCCGTGAGCATGAGGCCACTGGGGGCTACACAGTGAGGGCAAGGACAGCCTAGACTACATAGCGAGACCTCGTTTCCATCACCGACCTCCCAATCTTCCAAAGGGCTATTTATCGTCACAGTTGAAAAGTTCATACTTTTGTGTTTTTACATAGTTTACAAGAGATTCATTCCACCTTTTTAAAACTCTGTTTGGTTTTTTGAAACAAGGTCTTGCTATGAAGTTGAGGCTGGCCTTGAACTCAGTGCAGCCCAGACTGACCTTGGACTCATGGGGATCCTCCCGACTCAGGCTTCTCTCTTATTTTAAGGCATATTTCATGCTCTGACTCAATCCAGCAATTCTGCCCAAGTCTCCCCTGCAGAGCTCTGGGTTGTTTTTGCCAGTCACCCTAGAAATAAGGGTGGGAATGTTGGGGTGGGGCCTACAGATGTCCCAGCCCCTGATGGCACCACTAACCCAAGACACACTCACTTTGCAGCTCTTGGGACAGTGCCATCTCCTTTTGACTGTTACTTGTGCATTCGTGGCCTCAAGACACTGCAGATCCGAATGGAGAAGCATTTCCAAAATGGGATGGCCGTGGCGCGGTTCCTGGAATCTGACCCTCGGGTAGAGAGGGTTTTTTATCCTGGTATGTTCATCTGATTTCTTTTTTCTTTCCTTCGTTTTTGTTTTGTTTTGTTTTGTTTTGTTTTTTCCTTCCTTCTTGTTTTCTTTGACACAAGAGGATCTTGCTATGTAGCCCAAGCTGGGCTCCAGTTTGTGGTAATACTGCCTCAGCCTCCAGAGTGCTGGGATTACAGATGTCCCTCACCTGGTTTATTGGTCTGATTTCTAAGCAGCTAGGCTTCTACCAGGACTTTAAGTGTCACTCAGAGCTCCTTGTTTGTGAAATATTTATTTATCTTTTGGAGGCAGGGTTTCACTGTGCAGTTCAGGCTGGCCTTGAACTCACTTTGTAGCCCAAGCTGGCCTTGAGCTCTCAGTGAGCCTCTTGTCTCAGCCTTCTGAGTGCTGGGATTATGGGCATGTGCCACTGTGTCTGACATCATTTATTTGTGAGTTTATAAGTTAGGTGTTTTCGTATACATTTGGCTACTTATTTATTATTATTTTTTATTGGCATTAAAACCCAAGGCCTTTGTACCAACCTATATCCCCAGCTTTTTAATTTTTAAATTTTTTTTTTTCAGAGCTGGGGATTGAACTCAGGCCCTTGCACTTGCCAGGCAAGCCTTTATTTTACTGTGCCATCTCCCTGGCCCTTAAAATTTTGAGACAGGGTCTTGCTAAGTCGATAAATTGCTCAGGCTGAGCTGGAGCTTGCAATCCTCCTGCCTCAGCTGCGTAGAGTCCTGGGACCGCAGATGAGCGCTTCCAGGCCCCATTTGTCCATCGTGTGCTGTGTGGCGCCATGGGTAGCAGACAGACGTGCTCTTTGGTCTGGGGAATGCTTGGGAGTTGGGAAAGTCATCCCAATCCGCCCTGCTCCTGATAGTCTTCAGCGTTCAGGCTTGCGTGTGCTGATCCAGGAGCACCCCACTGCCCTTCTTGGGTGCTTAGTTTACAACCTCTTCACTCTGTCCTCAGGATTGTTCTCGCTTTCCTCCAAGAGACATTTGTGTCCCTGAGACTCAATACTTAGGGGCCTCAGTTCTCCGGGACTCTTTCTTTTGAATCTTCCCCCTCTACAGTCCTACAGGTCCTTCATGGAATTAACAGACTTCGTGTTAGGTTTTAAAATTTATTGTACCTGGCTTTAAACTGCGGTGATGTTAGGTTAACTGATTCCTAAAGATCCTTTTGCAGTGTCTCACCATGTAGTCCTGGAATACAACTTAGCCTATCATTCTTGACACATCCTGCAGCAGCTCTGGAGTCCTCACTCCTGAGTGTCTTTACAAAGTGTCATGCAAAATATGGTGACTGATCTGGCACTATGTGGCTTCTGGCTTCTTCCCAAAGTCAGAGTGACCAGGAACAGGAAATGTTCTGAATGGGGTCAGGACATTGAGGCAGCCAAGACAGCACAGTTAAAGACCCTCAGGACATGGGACACCAGAGCTGCTGCAGGACATGGCTGGGATGGTGGGCTGGGTATGCTCCAAGTGGGGAGGGTTTTGAGGGGACTCATAGTCATTGGCCTTTTACTACAATAGAATCTAAAACTTTAGACACTGCCCTGAGCTTTCCTTAATGCCTGGTGTTAAGCAGGGAACTACAGCAAGAGGCAACTGAACATGCAGAGGTTCTGAGAGGAAAGGCAGGGAGCTGCTGCTGGGGTGGAGTGCGCAGTGTGGCTGGGACAAGGAGGGCCACAAATGCCATGCACATAAAGCCAGGGCGGTGGCCAGGGACTGTTGCCTCATCATTAGGCTTCCTTACAGCTTCCACGTGAGGATGGTGAAGCTTTGGCCCAGAAGTTATGTGCTGGGCACTGAAAGGAGACTTGTCCTCCCATGGTTGCAGGGCTGCCCTCTCACCCACAGCATGAGCTGGCCAAGCGGCAGTGCACGGGCTGCCCGGGGATGGTGACCTTCTTCATCAAGGGCTCTCTTCAGCATGCTGACACCTTCCTGAAGCACCTGAAGGTAACCCCCCAGTCCTACCGTGGCCCACCTCTCTCACTAGGTTGTGCACCTACGGGTCGCACCCGCGGTCCTCCTCAGCACCAGATACACTGGATTGAGAATGATGGAAATGAAGGTGGCTTAGCAGCACACATCTGAGTGTGTGCCTGACTTGGCACACCCTCGCCGGTTGCCAATTGGCAAA
The DNA here is from genome assembly GCF_000260255.1 of Octodon degus. NCBI lineage: Eukaryota > Metazoa > Chordata > Mammalia > Rodentia > Octodontidae > Octodon > Octodon degus. The sequence goes on from NW_004524633.1 coordinate 8,496,841, forward strand.
GAATATTCTATTTTTATTTATTTATTTATTTATTGCTGGCATGGCACGTGGTTCCAGGAATCGAACTGTGGTCCTTGTGCATGCCTAAGCTTTAGACCGCTGAGCTATCTTACTGGCCCATTATTTAAAGTAAACCCCTTTTGAAATGAAATACTGTCCAACTTTGACTTTCAAGCATAATTTGTTCTGGAAACATGCTTGCAATCCAAAGCACTTGTATATTAATGTGAATTTCCCCATAAGAAGAAATGAACACTTAAGAGGATTCATTCCACAGCCCCCAAATATTCATATAAAAATGATTACAGTGTCATGCTATAATACAAAATAATCAAGAAAATACAAAATGTAAAGAAAAATAAGCAAATTAACTTGTATTCACCTTTGTAAGCCTTTTGTGGCTGGGGTGAGAGCGAAGAGAGGGTAGGACGCCTCTCGCCATCACTAAGGGACCTGACTTCATGGAAGCTTGTCCCTTGTGCGCAGCGCTCACAAGAAGCCTGCCCAACCACGCGTGCTTCCTTCGGAGGAGTTAGTGGAGCTCGTGGCATCGTCGCATTGTCACGAACAGATTCACTGCGTGTGCTGCCGTGAAATCTTACTGGCTGATGTTTTCTACAAACCGCGGCAGCTTCCCACGTGTCCGCATCTCCCTCCCCTCGCTTGCAGTGAGGAATTCCTCCGCGTTTTGCTCCTCGGCCTGTGCAGACGAGAGCCCCGCAGCAGCCCTCGCTGTGGGGAGGCGGCCACCCGCAGTCCTGCAGGCGGGGTCCACGGTCTCGGACGTGATCGTGTGGTGTTAGACATCAGATCCAGCTCGTAGTGCAACGCATCGCTCCTTTACCGAGTTAGGATGGATTTAGAGCGTTTGCTCAGCTCGCGGGACACACGGAGAACACTCCGGAGAACACTCCGCGCAGCCCAGGGCTTTTCTGAGCTTTTTCTAACCTCCAGCTGGGTATAATAGTTGTCCCGCATGTGGAGTGTTCCGAGGTCCGGCCTCCCACTGGTGCCTTTGTCTAATTTTCCCAAGGGCCAGAGGCCCCTTAGGGATCCTTCAGCAAAGGCCGAGTCCTCCACACCAGGCTCGTCTGGACCTCCTCGAGCGCCTTTGAGAGTTCAGGCTCCAGGCTAATGTAGGCTGCAGCAGCGTTAAGTCGCGGTGCTCCTGGCGCCTCACACCTGTGCGCCTCGAATTAGCAAGTCAGAGCTAGGGGCCATGAGAGCATTCAGAGAGGTCTGTAAAGTTGGACAGATGCGTGGGAAATGCCTGTAGCCCCAGCTTCTCAGGAGGCTGAGCACTTGAGCCCATGACTTTGAGAGCACCCTAGCAACGTAACAAGATCCTACCACCGCATAAGGGTGTTTGGGGCTGGGGATACAGCTTAGTGGCACGGCACCTGCCAGGCAAGCTCCTGAACTTGATTCCTGGTACAAACAAAAAAAGGATTTTTTCCCTTTTTTGTGTGTGACAGGGTCTCATTATGTAGCCCACAGGCTTGAACTCTTGGGTAACATTCCTGCCTCAGCCTCCAGAGTGCTGAGATTGCAGGCGTGATCATGACACCTGGCTCCCCTCTTTTTTTGTAAAGTCACTTGACACCATGATGTATCTGTCCATTTGGTACCTGATGTTGGGAATACTATTACTATCATGACACACGTGGAACAGGCACTTTATGAAGAAAGGAGCTTGTTTAGCTCACGGTGTTGGAGGTGAGGAGGCCAAGATCAGGTGGCCCCATGGCTTTGTCCTCTGGTGAGGGACTGCTGGCCAATGGTATCACATGTGGGAGGTGACAGCGCCAGACAGGAAGTCAGAGAGCAGTTCAGGGCCTGGCGTAGTGGCACACAACTGCGATCCCAGCACTTGGGAGGTTGAGGCAGGAGGATCACTGCATGGTGAGCCATGGTCCCTCGTGAGTTCAAGGCCAGCCTGAACTACATAGCCAGATCCTATCTCAAAATAAACAAGCAAACAATAAAAAAGTCCTTTGAAGTGTTAGAGTTCAGAGGCCGGGGAGATGGCTCAGTAGAATAAGTGCCTGCCTGCCAAGCACAAGAGCCTGAGTTCAATCCCCACACACACAAAAAAAAAAAAAAAAAAAAAATGCAGAGTACACTTCACAGGCTACACGGGCTCCAGGATAAACATTCAACTCTGGACATAAACTTGAATAATGGACCCATATTTGAATTTCATATAATTTGCCCATGTTGTGAAATTGTAAAATATTATTTTTTGTGTATGTGTATGTGT
>NW_004524633.1:8499200-8500887 GCF_000260255.1 Octodon degus
TGAATACTATTTAAGTAAGCACAGAGCCAATTGGGATGGTGTAGGAAATTTACTTCGGAGAAACACATTTGCTGTTTTAAAAGTTTAAACATAATTTGTTTTGTTGGTGAAGTATTTGCTTATAGATTTTATTCTCATTTCCCCCTTAGTTTCTTGCCCAATATTTACTTTATTCATAATCCCTGCTGTTTTCCCTGCTCGGACCATTTCAATAAAAACATTTGCTCATGAATTGTAGGATTTGTATTTGCCTAGAAGGTCTAAGTGCAGATTTTCTGTGTTGCAGATATTTGCTCTCGCTGAGAGTTTAGGAGGATACGAAAGTCTTGCCGAGCTTCCGTAAGTATATTTCTATTTTTCTCAGTACTTGAAACCGAGAGTTGGCCTTGAGGCTTGTGTGGAAATGGAGAGTGAAAAACCTATGGAAACCCCCAGGTATTTGGCAGGGAGCCTGAGGTGGCCCTGATTGACCAGTGCGCACCATAACCAAGCCAGATGAGAGCTTGAATGAACCCGGGTGATCCTTAGGGAGCTGTGTTCTCCCAAAGGTCACTTTCCTTCCTGATTCCAGCAGGAATGACATGCTGGGACCTCAGACTTCTGACCTCAGGCACCCAGGCGGCCTTGGAAGGGACCTGGAGATTGCTCTGGCTAGCCTGTTACTGAGGCTCTGGGATAACAGAGACTGTGTCCCATGGAACTGCTTCACACCCCCAGTGTCATAGAAGAGCCCTGCGAGGTCCTGGGTCTCACTCTGCGAGGTCCTGTGTCTCACCATGCTGTCTGCTAGATGTCCCCACTCCCCTGGTCCCCAGGCCTTCGCTGCCTGGCCCAGCCAGTCAGCCTGGTGTTTTATCACTATGCCATGCTTTCGAATGGAACATAAGGACAGGGAGCTGCCCAGGTTTCTCAGCCCAGCAGCTTATTTTATGGGCGAGGAAACCAAAAGCCTGAAAGCTCAAATGTGCCGGACTTGGCTCATGACTTGACTTTGGCTTCTTTGATTAGGTTTATTGGTGCAGTTTAGTACACACAGGGATGCCATGCACCACAGGGAGTTTGCGTCTGCATCGGGTACATCTTGGTTCTTCTCTTTTTCTTGTTCCCTCCCCTCCCTTCAGCCCCTCTTACCCTCCTTATCTGCAAAAGCTTTTTTTTTTTTTTTTCATTTTTCCTTTTCTCTTTTTCCTTTCCTCCTACCCCTCTCCCAGGTCCCCTCTCATTTGGATATTTTCTTCCTATTTCTTAATGTCAATTATCCATTTTTGTCCTCACAATCTCAGTTTCTCATACCTGAGAGACTATGTGGTATTTACACATGTGTGTCTGATTTATTTCACTTAACAGTGTGATACCAAGATGCATCCGTTGACTTAGAAATTTCTCAAGCTTCTCCTTCCTTAGGCTGAGCAGCACTCCATTGTGTGGAAGAGCCACAGTTTCCTTTTCCATTCATCAGTTAATGGTCATTTGCTTTTTCTAAGATTTAGCTATGACAAACTGTGCTGTTATAAACATGGGTGAGACAATATTGCTGTGGTGTGCTACTTTTAATTCTTCCAGGAAGATATCCAGAGGGGGAATAGCTGGGTTTAATGAAACTCTCGTCCTAGTTCCTTTTCTTTCTGTATTTACTACAAGGGTACACAGTGTCTAGAGGGTCTCACTATGTAGCTCCAACTTGTAG
>NW_004524633.1:8501952-8505839 GCF_000260255.1 Octodon degus
CATGACTAAACTTTTAGGATAGTGATTATATTAAGTTTTATCCATTTTTTAGCATTTTAATTTTTTTATATAAGTCTTTGTTGGTCTGTGTTTGCATTCCCAGCCTGGAGCTGGGGCAGGCACAGGACGCAGCGTCCCTTTTCCCATCTCTCTCCTCCACTCCCTCCTCTCTCCCTCCATCTCCAAATTCCTAGCCTTGAGCTCATGGCAGTTGTGCCTCAGCCTCCCAAGCACTGGTGTGTACCACCATGCCTGGCTTCTAATGTAACATTTATTTATGTATTGATTTTTTTTTTTTTTTTGTATTTTTTTAGTACAGGGTCTACAGGGTCTCACTACCCAGATCAGACTCATAGTGATCCTCCTGTTTTCAGCCTCCCAAGTGCTGGGATTACATGGTAATCCCAAACCCATGGTACCATACCCAGTCTCAGTTGCTGTCTCAGCAAGCCCTGGGGGCGGAGCTGGCACACATGACAGGGATCGAACCCTGGTGGCTGCACCTGCCTAAGCAGGCACTTTAATCCGCTGAGTTATCTGGCCAGACCCTCATATGTCATTCTTAAAAAAATGAATTATCATGAGTTCCTGCCTCACAGTAAGTTCCATTATTATTTCAGATAAGGAAATAGGCACAGAAGTCAGGAAGCTGTAGCCAGGCTCCAAGCCAGTGTGTGGCAGGAACTGGGCTCAGCCCTACATTCGTAGGACTAAGTTCCTATCACCACGCATGCATGCAGCCGGCCGGGGCAGAATGTTGGAAGGAAGAAGTTTGTGTGGGAAATTTCTCTGGAGCGAAGGAAGATGATACCCATCTGCTCAGAGCACCCGGAAGCCCCACTCCGGTCTGCAGTGAGATGGGAGAAAGCATCCTGAGCACTGATTTCCTTAGTGCCCAGCAGACCGGAAGAGGGTTGGTAGTGATCAGCGGGTGGGGGCGGAGGCAGCCTCTCAGTCTCTCTACCCTGGTGCTTCAGTCCACAGTGCTGCTGCCTTCCTCTGTGCTCCAGAAGTCCTTCTGCCCATACTTCCTTAGAGGCCTCTAGAGTATTCTGTTTTGTGCACATGCCCTAGAGTCAGCTCTTGGCTATCTAAATACCTCATTGCTCTTAGTTTCCAGTTCTTACTCGAGTGCCTGCACAGGAGAGCTGCTCTACCATGACGCATGTTGATAGAAATGATGATTTGATAGCTTGAAAATTTCTTCCAGGCCTGTGTGGCTTGGGTTTCATGTATTGGGGTCTTGATGCTCTGTGGTTGCTGCCATCATCTTAGCTTTGCTTTCCCTGATCCACCTCAGAAGGGGCAGTTCCAGATGAGTGCACTGAGTGAGCTGACATGATTTCTGCAGGTTGTGGCCCAAGAGCCCACTTTAAAGCAGCTGTCCAGCAGCGTGGTCATGGGTGCGTGACTTCTGGCCAAAGTCTCATTCATGTAGGCTGATATTCTTATCTATGAGATACAATGAAAAAATACTGAATATTACAAATTTTGAAAATTATTTCAGTAAAGGGCACATTGCCATTAATCCCCTCCAGAGCATCCCCTTCACTTGGAACACACAGATCCCCCCATCTTGCCGCTTTGAAGTAGTTCTGGAAGTCGGAAGTCCTCTTTTGTCTTTGGTTGCACTGTGGTGGCTGCCTCAGTGTCCTAAGTCTCTAAAACTTTTCCATTCCATGGTCACTTTGACTTTCGGAGACAGTCAGCACCTGCATATTTCCAGGCCTGGTGAACAAGGTGGTTGGGTACACATCTTGGCTTTTACCAGTCTACCATTCCGGTGGATGGTGCTTGGCAGAAGCATTCACCATACCACACCGTGTAAAGACACTCAGGAAAGAGGACTTCCAGAACTCCTTCGGAAAGTGGCAAAAATGATGGGCTACCTATGCTCAAAGTGAAGGGGAAGGGCCGGTGAAGCACCTGAAGCACCTGCTCAGGCAAGCTTAGACAGGCACTGGGGCCTCAGGTTTGATCCCTGGCAGCACAGGCCACACTAGCCCGGCCCTCAGGGTTGGCTGAGCCAGCCCCCCCCCCAAAAAAAAAAAAAAAGTGAGGGGGAAATTTTGAAGATGATTCATGGCCATGTGTTTTTTACTGTGATATTTTTTTTCAAAGTTTTATTGATAAACAGATATCAATGAGACAGTTTCAAATCAAATTGGAAGTACAGTTTCAACAAATAATACACTGCATATATTCTTCTTAGTGGTTAATTGCTGTACAAGATGCGGATTTGTGATCCTATTTACAAACACCATTAGAACAAATCATTCTATTCATTAAGAGAATGCAACTATATATCTATCCCAACCACTTTGAATACACAGATACAAAATGGACATTCATCGGTATACCCCATTTTTTCTAAGTTCCGTTATTGAATATTATAGGTGTGTAAACTCAGCAAAATATTCTAAAAGAGTCCAGTAGCCCATAATAGCATTGGGTCTTCTGTTTAACTGGCAATGTCAGAAATTATTGACCTGAGTCTCCCACAGCTCAACTTAACAGCATGGCTTTACTTCCTATATTTCATCTTCATACTTTTCTACTGGATGGTTAAGACCAAGGTAAAGCAGGACCTATGCAACAAGAGTTGTAGCTTTTTGGTCTGAGAAGGTCAGTGAAATGCCCTCAGGATTTATCCTGAGATCCTGTACCTCAGATTGTAGAACCTTTGTCAGTGCGGCCATGTGGATAAGTCACGGCCATTGCTTGGCCAATGTGCTCTCTGTGAAAGCCTGAGAGAGTGTCTTCTCCCCATGTGACTCTCCTTAGGCACACTCTACGTCATCGATCACTTTCCTCTTTGGCCCCATAATCTTCTTGATCAGAAAATCTGGGACACTACCGAGGTACATGATGTTACAGTACAAGTTCTCCTATGTCCTGAGTCTTAATTGACCTTAGAAGATACTGTGATATTTTTAAAAGTTTAAGCATTCGTTGTATATTTTGGTTAAATGCCACACATTTTGGAGGCTAATATTTCTGCTAGTGTTTCCCTCCTGGATGGGAGTTCTTGATAGATACCTCCACATTGGGACTGAGTATGTCTTATCACTGTTATAAACAGGATTTGAAAATATTGGTTTGCACAAAAAAGTCATGATTAGAAAAGTTTCATATTTTTTTGTGTTTGTTTTTACACATGAAAAATTATGCAGGTATGAAAAATTTGATGTTTGGAGCAGAAAACATTTAAAAGCCATTATAGGTCCAAAGAGATAGCTCAGTAGAATATGCACTTGCCTGGCAAGTGCAAGGGCCTGAGGTCAATCCCTGGTTCTGCCAAAAAACAAAACAAAGAAGACAGCTCAGTAGAATAAGCACTTGCCCAGCAAGTGCAATGTCCTGAGTTTGATCCCCAGCACAAAAAAAAAAAAAAAAAAAAAAAGTCATTACAGGGCTGGGGAAGTAGCTCGGTCGTCTAAGCTCCTGCCTCACATGTGCAAGTACCTAAGTTTGATCCCTACTACCACCTGCCTTCTGGACCTGAGCATGCTGTGCCAGTCCTAAAACTGGTCATGGTGGCACATGCCAGTAATCCCAGTACTGGGGAGGCTGAGACAGGAAGATCACTAGGAGTCTGAACTGTGTAATGAGACTGTATCAAATAAATAAATCGTCTTTGCAATAGATGAAACAGAAATGTGTCTTCCCTGGTACAAGATAGTGATCAAAATCTTCTCACATCTTCTAGGGCAATCATGACCCATGCATCGGTGCCTAAGAATGACAGAGACAGTCTTGGTATTAGTGACACACTGATTCGACTCTCTGTGGGCTTGGAGGATGAAGAAGACCTTCTGAATGACATCTATCAAGCCTTGAAGGCAGCAGTAAGTTCTCTCTCTCTCTCTCTCTCTCTCTCTCTCTCT
>NW_004524633.1:8506289-8518366 GCF_000260255.1 Octodon degus
AATCCTCACCTGAAGACATAGCAACATGTTTATCTTGTGTATTGTTAATGCAGCACCCTGGGAGCGGAAACCTCAAGTAGGACTCCAAGCTGCTGGGAGGAGTTGCTTCCTGACAAGATCACATCTTCTGGATAATTGAATGGACCATGAATGAGAGAGGCTTTGCAGAACTTTCAAGTGAAAAGTTTAAGAACCTTATTGCTTTCTGCAGCTGTAACCTTGTAGGGGTCTTCCCGGTTAGAAATATTTCCTGTGTTTCTCTTCATAACTGAGAGATCAGCTCTGTGAATATCTTTTTGTTAACTTGGCTACATATTTGCTTCTGCAGGACATTTGTGCTGCTTTGGGGGCTTGGATTCTTTTATTTCATAGCTTGAAACTTACTTAGATCATGCTTACAATATAATGGTGATCCATATTTGATGCTTTGTAAAGAAGTTAAACTATTAAATGATATTTCCTAAATCGATCCTGATGTCTGCATACTGTTGAAGAACATTAAAAGCCATGGTTTACATTTGGTTACCATATGCCAAAGCTCAAATGCATGAAAAGTCAATTGTGAATTTCTATTGATTTAGACTTTTACCTATTGTTTTTCAAAAAATAAATGTGATTATCAAATTCACTATGAAATTTCCATATTATATGACATTATCTCATGTTTCTAGGTCCTTCTAGTTCCCAGAAACTGCTCATAGAGGTCTTAGCTTCTAATACTATTTTTTTTTAATTATGTATTTGGTACAATACACAGCTTGGACTCCCAGTGATCTTTTTGTTTCAGCTTCCCTAGTGCTGGGATTACAGGTCTCGGTGGCCGGCTCAGTGGGCCACGGCTGGGGCCGGCACGGCACGTAAGGGGGTATTGAATCTGGGTCCATGGACTTGCCTAGGCAGGTGCTTAGACCTACCTGAGCTATCTCTGTGGCCCTGTAATTTTTTTTTCCAATTTTTGTGTATTTGGTACAAGGTCTCACTACGCAGCTCAGACTCATAGTGATCCTCCTGTTTTTTGCCTCCCCAGCGCTAGGATTACAGGTGTGTGCCACCATGCCCAGATTCATTTGCTGGCTTAGTGTGCCCTGGGGGCAGGTCCAGTGTAGCATGTGGGACCAGGGATCAAACCCTGGTCCCTGCGCTTGCAAAAGCAGGTGCTTAGTCCACTGAGCTACCTCATTGTCCCTCATGGCCCTCTAATAATTAATTTTTATAAGCTAGATTGGGTAACTATCATTCTCAAATCTTAGTGCTGCAGATTTTTTACACATTCTACATATGGTAAGTTAAAGGTCATTTTTTTTTTTTTTTTTTATTCTTAGGGAAGGGTCTACAGGGTGTTCAGGCTCACTACTAGGTCGGACTTGTGGTGATCCACCAGTTTACAGCCTCCCAAGAGCTGGGATTACAGGCTCAAGTCACCACGCCCAGTCTCAATGGCTCAACATGCCCTGGGGGTGGGGCTGGCACTGCAGGCCTGGGGATTGAACCCCTGACCCCTGTGCCTGCTTGCAGGCACTTTAATCTGCTGAGCTATTTGGCTGGCCCTTAAAGACCACTTTTATGCTTTTTATATTTTCATCTAAAATAATAAACTTGTGAAGACGAAGAAGGCTGTGTTTGAGAAGGATTCTTTTTTTTTTTTTTTTTGACTGGTTCAGGCTACCTTTAGGGCGGGTCTAGTGCAGCTTGTCGAGCTGGGGATCGAATTTCAGTCCCCCTGCACTTGACTGAGTTTGCCCAAGCAGGCGCTTTAAGCAACTGAGCTAACAAGCAAGCCCCCAGAAGCTGCGCTTGAAAACAGAATCTTTTACAGTTCACTGTGTAGTCAGCAAGTTATTGTCGTAATCATAAGTCAAGAAGATTTTTGGACTGAATCTTTCTCTCTCTCTCTCTCTCTCTCTCTCTCTCTCTCTCTCTCTCTCTCTCCATGGTCTTGCTGTGTAGCCCAGGCTGGTCTGGCACTCACAGTGACCCTCCTGCCTCAGTTTCCCAAGTGCTGGGATTATAGCTGTGTACCATCACATCTGGCTTGGACTGATTTTTCAAGAATCATTTTTGTATAAAAGGACTCACATCTCATAGTATATATTACCTTTTGCTGTTGCCATTAGTTTTGTTTTGAACAAAAATAACCATGGAACCTGGAGAATAGCTGAGTCAGGTAGGATGAGAATACAGGAGAATGAACATTATCGTATGTCGTCTGAGTTACAAATGCTGTGTGCAGGGCCTGGAATTTGGTCTCCACAGGTGGTAGCATTTTGAGGCAAGTTGTTTGTCACCATGGAAGCTGGCAGGCCTGATTTTGCACCATCCCAGGACCTGAGGGTCGTGGAAATAAACAAAGACCCTCCAAATGAAAAAGGCATTTTTATGTAGAGCTCCAAGTTGGCCACTACTGCTTGTGTTTGCATGGAAGCTCAAAGGCAGGCCCAGGAGTGGGAAAGCCTTCTGGTGGGGAGAGGTGGTGCCTCCCTTGCAGTGAGTTCTGGACTCAGTAGGCACGGGTACCCTGTCCTTAGCTGGAGGTGCACATTCAGCTTCCTTGGCTCTGGTGGTTCTTACTTGGGAAGCAGGACTGCAAGTTAGGGAAGCTGTCAGCTCTTAGTCAGGTCCTGACCACCCAGGACTGGTTCCTACGTGAGTTATTGTTTAGCCTTCTGGACAGTCCTGAGGGATGCCGTCTGGTCTCCAGGAACCCGACTTACCACAGCCTTACTTTTTGCACTGTTGTAGATAATGGCAGATTTTCTGAGTAGGTGGGTAGAAGTTTTGTTGCTGCTGTTGTTTTTCAAGTGAATTTTTATGAGTCCATGTTCGTCGTATGTAAGGCTCGCAGTCCTCATGGGAAGTTGACCACTGCAAGCAGCACATCCCAATTCTCTTCTCATCACCTTCCTGTCCCTTCTCTTTCCTCTTGGATCCCCTTCCTGTTTGCAGAAGATCTGTCTGTTTCTCATGGATCTTCATTTTTGCTCTTTAATTTATTTGCACCTTGGTTTTCTCATATGAGAAAAACTGCAATGTTTAAGCTTAGGTGTCTGATTTATTTCACTTGACATTCTGGGCTCCTGTTGCATCCATTTTCCTACAAATAACTTGTGCAGCCTTCTTTATGGGAGAGTAGTACTCCATGGTGTGCAAATACCACATTTTCTTTATCTACTTGCTTGTGGACATAGAGGATGCTTGTGAGATGTAGCTGTCATGAACGGTCTGGCTAGTGGATGCATACTCTGTGCCAAGGCTTCTTGGACTAATGAGTGTTAGTAAGGGGTGTCAACCAATAGGTGTGTGTGTAGGGGGGTGAGAGACACAGACAGAGCCAGAGCTGAGAAATCAGAAAACCATTGGGCAGACTCGTAGACTAGAGATTCACTCAGCTCTTTTGATCTTGAGTCTGCACACAGTAAGGTGGGAATATGGGTAGGAGGAGGGGAATGTGTGAGAGTGCACTGTAGTCTGTGCATTTCCCAGGGAGACATCTGTCTTTGCCCTCCAGCTCTAGAATTGATTGGATGAAGCCTGCCACATGACACAGCTTCAGCTCCTTCCCTTGAGAGTTTATTTGCTTCAACAGCAGTCACACCTAGCAACCATCTTTACAGCAGCTTCCTGCCTGGCATTTGCCCAAACACTCTGCACCATGGTTGGCAGGAAAAAAACCTTGTGACCATCTAAGAAGGCACCATTGGGAGGATCAGGCTTTAGTCTGTGCACAGCGTACTCAATTACTACAGGGCTATTGTTCTCAGTCTTGATGCAGGGCAGCTCTGCGTTGTACTTGGTCATCCCTTTGGCTCAAGCCACCTTGGTCCTTGAATGACTGAAGAAACAGTGACCCCCAAAACAAACAAAACACATTAGGATGTTTTTCACACTGGACAAATCAGCTGCCTCTCTATATAAAATGTGTTTAAGCAATTCACAAATATATTCATGAATATATCTCTTTGAATTTAATGAATGAAGTACATTTGCTGAGATTGTAGTAATTTTAATTGGCATGAACACTATAATTAATATTCCTGTTTGAGTCATCACTATTCAGATTCAAGCAACTAACTGGACTTTGAGTTGATGTCTGGTGAAAAGATCGACACAAGCACATAGGTCTGCTGTACAGCAGTGCTCCAAGCTGCCTGCTGGTCCACTGTGTCCTTGCTGGCAGGGACGCGTGAACACGCATTCACTTCATTGTACAGCTGGTTCTAAAAGAGGGGGCAACCTGTGAGCACACCTCCCAGTCAGGGCAGACGGCCAGACTTTGGGGCCACCACTGTCCTGGGTGGTTATCTGGAGCCCAAGACGCAGAACTCTAGCATTGGGCGCCCCCAGCCACGGCTGAAATTCAGCAGGTGAGATTGCTCCCATGCCGATACCTGTCTGCCCTGCCAGTCATTTTCTTCAGACGTTTCAGAAAGCCTTTTTCTAGCGCCTGCCCAGCAGGACAAGGAAGACTCAGCTTGCCTGTGTGTGTCTCTCTGAGCCCTTGTGCACCGTGACTCCCAGTACTTTCAATTCACATGATAAAAGGAACAAAATCTGCCCTTTTCAGTGTCCTTGTACATTTCCCGTTAGTTTTCCAGTGAATTCTGTTATAAAGTGGATAAGATGATCCATTATTTTTGAGTTTTACACAAAAACTGCCTGCTTTGCTATGAGAGGGGAAGCTCAGAAAGCAGTGGGGGAGCTGGGATATTTTCAGAATATTTTTCAGAAACCAAGACATCCTTTTAACTACAGGGAATTCCTAAATGACCTGGTTCTTCTGAGGAGTCAGGTACAGCCCGGAAAGACACATTTGTTTTTCACAGAAATGAAATCTCAGCCTTATGTTTGTAGAGTGAGAAATCACAGACTCACTTAATCACTCCGGTGGACCTAAGGAAAGGTTCAGAAGAAAGAAAGAAAGAAAAAAAAAAAAAAAAAAAAAAAAAAAAGATAAAACTTGAATACATTGTAGAAAAACCCAGAAGGAGGGGGCCGGTGAGATAGCTCAGCAGTCCAAGGCACCTGCTTAGGCAAGCTTAGGTTAAACGCAGGGACCGTGGTTCATACCTCCGGCTAATGTCAAGGAAGAAATAAATAACACAACGTGAAGAATGAGCTTAATGCTCTCCATCAAGGAGGAATTGAAGCTTATTATTTAAAATGAAAAAAAAAAAACTTACAAATTATCCAACTGCAAGTGATTTTAGAAAAGTATTTCCATTTCCACAAGTTAATTCCATTTGCTTCCTTTTACAACTACAAACTTAGAAGCAAGCGCAATCAAAATAACCGGCTTTTAAGAAAGACATTAAAGACTTTCCAAATGCTTCCTTTATTTAGTCTGTGCATTTGATCAGATGTTGACTTAACGTTCACAAAATAAATTTAAATGTATTCCACTGAGAACCCTAGGGTCCAGCTAACGTCCGCGTTCAGACGGCTCTGCAGCAGACTCGTGTAGTGCTGGGGATTAGAGACTTCCGAAATCCGAACTTTTTATACTGCTTATATTTAACTTCTACTACAGAAAAAAAAAAAAAAAAAAAAAAAAAAAAACCCTCAGGCCTGCCCCCTCCCCCCATTTATTGATTCAGGTGTTTTCTCCCTGTTGAATTAGAACAGAGAAAGGAAAGCAGGTGGAGAGCAATTATGTGACCGCGCCCCGCCCCTTGGGCAGGGAGGTGCCAGGTCAGGTTTAGGGCTTCTGCCCTTTACACAGGGGATACACAGGGGACCGACAGCAGCTGGGAGTGGCCAGGCAGGGACAGAGGCTGTGTCCTCCGGGGCCTGGAGGCCGCCCTGATCCGCACAGAGAGGGAGGATGCAGGGTCGCAGGAAGCCCCGCCTCCCAGCCTAAGCAGCCTTGGGGCTCCACTGTGGGGGTTCCTGGTGGTGATAAGACTGTGTGCTCCTCCCTCCTGCCTTCCCTCTTCTATGGTAACGTTTTCTGCACATTTTGCCAAAGCCATGTTTCTCCACCAGAGAAAAGGTCGTCTTGTCTCAGGCTCCCATCATAGAAAAGTAGAAATCAGGCTTTCTGTGATCAAAAACCCCATTCGGGTGCTCACTAGCCACTGGACACGGGCTCGGGTGGACACGGGCTCGGGCAGGCCAACTGAACCGGCTGAGCTTCAGGATCCCGCCTCCTCGCCCAGGAAGACGGTGGCGATGTTGCTGCGTAGAGTCGCAATGGAATCAAGGGACGGAAGGCACTTGCAGGTGGCGCCTAATTGTTGTCTGTGCCTGGGACTCAGTCGCAGCCATTGTCCAAATATGTCCATGAGCTGCTTTCTGGTGATGTTGGATATAGACACTACTCTAGAGAGGTCCTTTGTGAGTATGGGAATCATGGCAAATCCACTCTTTTGATTTGGGGTAGAATAGCTCTTGTTACTAAGCGACAGGCTGGTCATTATTATGTGGGCTGGAGGAAAATGGTTCTCGTTTTGATTTAGCCATGAGCTGCCTATCAACTGGCAGGTGAATGGTTTAGAAACATTATTTGAAAAAGAACTGCTGGAGGAACTGCTCTGAGCATGGGTCTAGCGCATACAAATAATACGAGGATGTATAATTAATTAATTAATTGAGACAGGATCTCTTCATGCAGCTCAGCTGGCTCTGAGCTCACTGCATAGCCCAGGCAGGGCTGAACTGTCAGTGATCCTCCTGCCTCAGCATCCCAAGTGCTGGGATTACCATGCCTGACAATAAGAGTGTTTTATAACTCCAAAGCAAGTTACCAAATAGCAATAATGATTACTACAATATTATGGAAAGGTTAGAAATTGTTCTTGTTCTATAAGATAAAATAAGGAATTTTGCTGATATCAGTTTTTATGTTGGATGTTTATCATGGAGTATTAAGAAAGAAAAATGCCAGGCAGCCTCTTGTAGTTTTTCATTCTCAAGACGCAAAATAGTCTCTGTGAAAGGCAAAATAACCATGATTATGAGGAGTGATTTTTTCGTCTTTTTGAGACAGTGTTTCACTATGCAGTTCAGGCTGGCCTTGAGCTCAGTTTGTAGCCCACCCTGGCTTCGAACTTATGGTACTTGTTTTGAGAACAGTGATTTTGTTATACAATTGGACTGGATTTCCCTTGCGTAGACCATCTGGAGCTGGGTGTGGTACTGCAGACCTACAACTCAGCACTGAGGAGTCATCCTTGGCTTCTGCCTCCCTCCCCATCTTCCAGGCTAGCCACAGTGGGGGGGATGGAGGGAGGTCCTCCCCTTCCTGAATTCTCTCCTCCTCTTTGCAGTCACTTTTCCCGCCCAGTAGGGGAAGATTATTATTTTGTTTGTGTGTGTGTGTGTGTGTATGTGTGTGTGTGTGTGTGTTTTAAATAATGCAATTTATTTGAAGGTGGGGGGAAGGGGAGAGAGGTAGAGAGAACAGTTAGTTGCAGATCTGCAGGTTCTTCTAGAGGTTTGCAAGCTGCTCTCTAGCCTCTGGTCTCCAGATGGCAGAATCAAGCTGATTGAGTTTTAGATTCATCATCTGTTGCCAAATTTGGGGCAATGGCCTAGGACATGGTTTTTTTTTTTTTTTTTTTTTTTTTTTTTTTTCCTACTTCCAGGTTATATCCAAGGTTGACAGGGTCTTAAAATATGCCTTAGGCCCAGCTGCTTTTCCTGCACTCCTCAGATCTGGCAGAGCCAGGGCCCAGCCTGCCCAGAGCAGGGGACGACCCTCAGTAGCAAGGAAGGCGTGGAGCTCCTTAGACCACCACTCACAGCTTGATAAAGACCTCCAGTCTGAGATAGTGAACTTGATTCTCAGGCCTGGATGCCAGAGGCAGACTGTGTGAAGTCAAGGAAGGCAGTGGTCCGTCTGACTGGGAAAATGAAAGCCTCCCAATCCGGACTCCTTCTGTTACCTCACTTACTAAGCTGCCGGATAATGTGTTGCTTGAAAGATGGAAACGAAGAATTGATTCAAAACTGTTCTAGTATGATCATTATGCATTACCATTCATTTGACTTACAAAACCACGTTTTGTAGCACTGTGAAGTGTATCTTGCACTGTGCATCACATACAAAATTTAACTCTAGGAGACTGATCTGTCTGTCTGTCTGTCTGTCTGTCTGTCTACCTATCTATCAGAGCAGGGCTGTGAGTATGGGCCTTGGAGTCATATTGCCTGGATTTGAAACTTGTTTATTTTTTTTGTGTGTGTGCCTTTAGGCTGTTTAATCTCCTGTTTTCTAATTTCTAAAATAGAGGCGATTGCCAGGTGTGGCGTGCATGCCTGTAATCCCAGCACTAGGGAAGCTGAGGCAGGCGGATTACCTTGAACTCAAGGCAGGTGTGAACTGCATAGCAAGACCCTGTCTCAAAAACAAAGAACAACAAAAACAACAACAACAAAATAGAGGCAGTCATGGCACTGGATTACTTTGAATAGTAACTGATACACTGTAAAAGAGCTGAGCACAGTGCCGGGTGTGCACTGTCACTAAACAGTGACAGTGTTCATTAGAATTATGTGGTTGGCTTCAGGAGATTCAAACATGAACCCACTCTTCAAAGAGCACTGTTGTTCCCTCCCTGATGCGAAGAAGGCAGTGAAGGTGGTCTCTTAGCCAATCACAGGAGGCTCATCCCGACCTGCGCACTGGCTCTGAGCCACCCTGCCTGCGTGGGCTGGGCCGTGTTTTCCTCCCATGGTAGGGGAAGCCTAGAAGGGCTCCAGTATTCATTTCATCTCTCTGCATCTCAAATCAGTGACAACTGAATTTAGCTCTTGCTTTGCCACTGCAAAAGGTACTTTCAAATTCCTGTCTTGATTTTTGTTTTCCACAATTTTTTTTTTTTTTTAAATCCTGGGAAGGTTGATAAAGTCCCCAGAGGTGGTACTAATGTGTTTTCTTGCTTGCATGTTTCCAAAAAGATGCACTGAATCAAGTCTAACTTGTTTGTCTAGCGGTAAATCTTGAGAGGTGAGAGGCTGTGGATACAGAGAGCGAGGGAATCACCTGAAACTTTTTCTTTTAATGTGTTTAGATGCTGCTGAGCTATCGCGCCAACCCCAGAACAAACTTGAGGACAACGTGCAATATAAGAACCACTGCTGAATTTCTATTACTTTGTTTAGTGAATTTTTCTTTGTGTGTGTGTGTGTGTGTGTTTAGTACAGGATCCATAGGGTCTCACTACACAGATCCGACTCGTAGTCATCCTCCTGTTTTGCAGCCTCCCAAACACTGGAATTACAGGCGCACGCCCACACGCCCAGTCTCATTCGCTGTCGCAGCGTGCCGGGGGGCGGGGCTGGCGCGCACTCCGAGGATAGAACCCTGGGCCTCTAAGCAAGCACTTTAATCTACTGAGCTATCAAGCCGGCCCTTCTATTATTTCTAATTTTTAACTATTTTTTATTTTCTCCAAAAAAATTAACTTCTCTCTTGTTTAAAACACACATATCCAGTGGCTCTTGCCATGTCCTGCAGCAGTTCTGGCGTCCTCCCTCCTGAGGGTCTTTAGCTGCGCTGTCCTGGCTGCCTCGAGGTCCTGAACCTCGTCAGAGCGTGTCCCTTTCCACAGTGCCAGATCCAGTGAGTGGTGTGGGGGAGACGCGACATCCTGGCTTTAGGGTCCTGCCTTTCCGTCCTGCCGCACTTGGCAAGCAGAATTCACTGTACTTTTTTTTTTATTTCTTTATGTATTTAGTACAGGGTCTGCAGGGTCTCACTACACAGATGTAACTTGTGGTGATCCTCCTGTTTTCAGCCTGCCAAGTGCTGGGATTACAGATGCGTGCCACCATGCCCAGTCTCTGTCACCATCTCAGTGTATCCGGGGGTGGGGGTGGGGGCCGGAGATCAGCATGTGGCACCTGGGATTAAATCCTGGGCCCTAGGGCTGGGGATATAGGTTGGTGACGTGACACAAGCACCTGCCTGGCAAATGCAAAGTCCTGAGTTCGATTCCCAGTACCAAAAGTAAATAAACTGTCCAGGAATAAATCCTGGTCCCTGAGCTTGCCTAAGCAGGCGATTTAGTCTGCTGAGCTATTTGGCCAACCCTTTATTGTACTTTTGATCACCTGTTGTAAAGAGACCCAGGAAAAAGGACTCCAGAGCTGCTGCAGAAAGTGGAAGAATGACAGGACAAGTACGTCTGGAGTTATGGACAGTCTTTGAAGGGGGATCAGTGGCAACTTATCTTTGGCTGTAATAGATGTTTTTCAAAATTTAAATACTCACTGTATATTTTGATTGAGGCTTAAATGTGTGTCAAATCATTAGAATGACCCAAAGTGCAAGATTGCTTACATTCGCTTTAACATTGCCGAAGAAGAGTGCTTTGGAAAGGACCGCTAGGCTCACACCTCTTCTAAACTTCAAATGCAAGCTGGGTGTTGTGGGACACTTCAGAGCCCAGCACTTGGGAGGCTGAGACAGGAGGGCTGCTATGAGTGTGACACTAACCATGGCAACACAGGCCAGGCTGAACAGGTAGTGAGACCCTGCTCCCCAAACAACGACACACACACACACACACACACACACACACACACACACAAATCAAAAACAAAAAACCTAACCTTCAAATACATTGTAAATCCAGTCTACATTCTATTAAAAACATATTCTTTAAATATACCTGAAAAGTAGCAAAATA
Organism: Octodon degus; assembly: GCF_000260255.1. Taxonomy (NCBI): domain Eukaryota; kingdom Metazoa; phylum Chordata; class Mammalia; order Rodentia; family Octodontidae; genus Octodon; species Octodon degus. Next base: position 8,516,918 of record NW_004524633.1, read on the forward strand.
ATGGTTTGCAACTATGTTAATTCTGCTTTCAAACAATGTCTTGGTTAACTTTAGAGAGTCCATAGCTCTCAATTTTTTATCTTAGTCTTTTTTTAAAAGACAGAGTCTCTATATATAGCCCAGGCTGGCCTCCAACTCAAAGCCATCCTCCTGCCTCAGCCTCCTGAGTGCTGGGATTGTGTCACCATAAGGGCATTTCAGAGTTTGTGTTGTTGTGCTTCTGTTGGCCGGTCTCATTTCCGAAGTTCCTTTGGAGTTTTCTTGCTTAGTGTTTTTCATCCGTGGTCTTCTAAGCTCAGTAGAAACCCAGACTTGTAAATTTCACGCCTGATACACTCTGTCCCACCCACCAACACCTTCCAGCCTCGGATGGTTAGTCCTGAGGCTGCCTGCATGGGAAGAAAGCTAGGAGTGAATTCTGTGGCAGATGTTCTGGGTGAAGCAGAAGGGTTTGTAGGATACAGAGTAGTGATTTGCTGAGTGAGTGAGTCTGTGCATCCACAGTGATGTTTACTGAGTGGTGTGCTGGTGAAGCAGGGCTTTCTTCCTTCAGAGTGAATTCTGGCACGGAAGAGACCATCTGCTGCTTGTGGCATGAATGTCGGCTGCCAATCCAAGGAAGTCACTGCTATGTTTTGATGAGCTCCGTCTGCAGGAGAATCACCAGGGCTGTAGAGCCTTGGAGTCAGCGGGACAGTGCTGGCAAGGGGGCTACGCGGGAGAGAGGCGGCACCTTGGAACTCTGCTTTAAGTGATCACATTTCTTGCTGGGCATGGTTGCGTACAACTGTAATCTCAGCACTTTGGAGGCTGAGGCAGGAGGATCACCATAACTTTGAGGCCAGCCTGGGCTCCATGGTGAGTTCAAAGCCAGCCTGGACTACTCAGAGACTGTCTCAGAAAAAAACAAGAAAGAAAGAAAATAATACCAAAAATGGCTTTAAATTTTCAGATGTCACCAAATGAAATAGACTCATGAGCAGATGCTCTGTGTGTGTGTGTGTGTGTGTGTGTGTGTGTGTCTGTGTGTGTTGGTGTGTGAACCCAGTGCTTTGCACAGGATAAACACATGCCGGGCCACTGAGCTCTACCTGTAGTCCCCAGATATTACATATTTGGGTACTGTATATACCCATGTTTCTGCATTTCTTTACTTGTTACTGCACTAGGAGCTTTAAGCTTGAATTATGTCTTGTTTTATTTTTTATTTATTTATTTTTTTTGGCGGAACTGGGGATTGAACTCAGGCCCTTGCACTTGCCAGGGAAGCGCTTATTCCACTGAGCCATCTCCCCAGCCCCTATCTCTTGTTTTATTGTTTGTTTGTTTGTTTTTTGTATTTTAGGGAAGGGCTTACGGGGTGTTCAGGGTCTCACTACTAGATCGGACTCTAGTGATCTGCCTGTGTTCAGCCTCCCAAGAGCTGGGATTACAGGTGCGCGCCACCAC
>NW_004524633.1:8519491-8522264 GCF_000260255.1 Octodon degus
CTGGCACAGCAGGCTGACCCCCGGACCCTGCGCCTGCTTGCAGGTGCTTTAATCCGCTGAGCTATTTGGCCCTAAGCCATTTCGTTCTGGTCATCTGATTCCCATTTCTCTACCTTTAGTCACTGCTGCAGGGTTCTGTCTGCAAGTAGCCAACAATTACATGCAGGAAATCTTGGCATCACTGACATACTGGTCCTCAGTCTGTTCCCGCAAAGCTCTCTGTCGCAGGGAAGTCAGCTGTTAGTGATGCTGGTAACATTTTCTCGTTCTCCAAGGGACAGGAAGGTGACCTTCTCCTCTCCCTCTGATGGCTCAGCAGGTTACTCCCCCCAAACCCCCACCTGCCCCGTAACTAAATGCCAGAGATTACCAGGGACTTAGACTCCAGAGACAGGAAGACATTTATTGTAGGAATATGGACACGTCTTCAGATTATAATGCTAAGTGAAATGAGTCAGTCAGGAAAGGTTAACCATTGCATGGTCTCTCTAAGGTGAGAGAACAGTTTCAAGGAAAAAATAAAGAGCCACATTGAGAAGCAGGGTGTGGCCTCAGGAGGTGGGAAAGGGGTGGAGAGGGGGGAGAAGGGAGAGGGAGATGGGGAATAAAAGTGCTCAAGGTTCTGTATGTACAGGTCCCAAAGTCCCAGCTGAGTGTGACCACCAGTAGGTTTTCTGGCAGTGCAGTAGAGGTAGGCAAGATAAAGGAAGCCCTTATTAAGAGGGTCGAGGGCAGATGGGTCAGGTCGATCCTCTGGCCTGAGACAAAGAAAGCTGAGGCTTTTACAGACTTTTCTCAAGGCTGGAGCTTGAGGAGGATGTTTAGAAATGTCCGAGGAGCTGATTGGGTCTTTTCCATGGCAGTGGGAAAGGTGAAAGGAAATTGCACCCTGGAGAAGAAGCGGGGAGGTGGGCTCCGGGAAGATGAGCTGTTGTGTTAAGGGCTTCAGCCGTGTTCGATGCCCACCATAATGCTTCAGTGATTCCTGCTAGGGCCAGAACACCTACCAACCACTATGCACGGCAGACACGTACTGATGAAAAGTAAAACAGGAAAGGAAAAACAAAAACAAAACAAAACAAAAAATCCCTAAACCCCAGCAACAACAACAGCGACAGAAAAGCAGTAGATTTTGTTAGGTTTTTTTTTTTTTTTTTTTTTTTTTTTTTTTTTGGTGGTGCCTCAGAGAAGCAGAAATAAAAGAAGCGAGGGAGCCTTTACTAACTCTGAAGATGCAGAGCAGGTCTGTGGCAGGGAGATGGGAGATCCTCCGACCTGAGACGATGGAAAGCGGGGCGTTATGGACTCTTGGGAGGGGCAGTTTGAGAGGCAGGTTTAGTGACACCTAAGAAGCTGATTAGGGACCCCCTTGTGGTGCAGGAAAGGAAGTTGTATGCAGGACAGGGGTTGGGGTGAAGGAAGAGGCGGTCTCTGGGAAGGTGAGCTGTTGTTTTGGGGCTTCAACCATGTCTCATGACCACCACAATAATTCAGCTATTTATACTCAGGCTGGAACCTATCAGATTTAGCTCTTAGGTAACAATTTGCCCATCATGGAACTGACAGCTAAAGAACACGATATGTGAGGAAGGTCTTCAACATGCTAACGCATATGCAAGCATTACACACACACACACACACACACACACACACACACACACACACACGGAGGTCACACCAGGAAACATGATACAAGACCTGCAGAAAGCACTCAAGAAACTAGTACTTAGACTTAGAGGTAAAAGTCACCCTTAGAAAGTGATTTTCCTTAATCAAGAACACTGTGGCAAAGGATCAATCTGATTCGTCAGAGACTTCAAGAAATTAAAGCTATTTGTGAAACAAATTCAAAAGAAGCATCAGTAGATCAACTTACGGTGACCCCCAGAAAGCTAAGACTGAGATGCACACGCAGGGGGAATGGGTAAGAAAAAAAATTGCAAAAGGATTAACCTTGGAGGTCAACAGCCTGTGAACATAAGCCGCCGCAGAAGGAGTGAAGAACTGTCAGCCAGGTAAACCAGAAAGCTTCCCACGAGGGAAGGAGCGCGCCCTTGGAGCAGTGGCGGTGACCCGAGGCCCGCGTGCTGCAGTGGGCTGTTGGCTTCACCGAAAGCTCTGAAAGTGTCCCCATCGCTGTTCTAGACTGAAAACGCACAGTACATTCCCAGGGCAAAGAGTAATAGATGATGGAAACCACTACAGAGCGGCCCTGAGCAGGATTTACTGTTAACCAACTGGCTTTCCATGTTTACCCGTGAGGCTGTCGAAGGCCTAAGCCCCTTGTCTAAGGCCGCAGCTGAGGATGCCTGGCTCCAACTCCAATAAACTAAAAAGAGACTGCAGCCACAGCTCCACATTCCTGTAAGTTCAACCTAAAGACAAGGTAGCTGTCCTGGTTGACATAATTTACTACGTGAGGGTCTCCTAAGGTCCTGCTAAAATTTCTCTTAGATTCTTGCGTTTTTTTCAGTGTCCTCTTCCTATGTTTGAAAACCAAATACGTATGGGTCGCCCAGAAAAGGTGTTGGTCCGAGCACCCAGAGAATCTTCAGTTCTATTAGAGAGTTGTGAACCTCCCGGAGGCCAAAAATCATGTCACTGGTCTCTTTTATTTAAGCCTTCGCCGTCTACTCATTTGGGCAATTGTGGGCCTGATCCATCTGCAGGAACTAATGGATAATAGTAAAAGGCGAAAGATTTATACAATCTGAAGAGAAACAAGAGTACTAATGGATAATAGTAACCCCTTAAATAGATTCTTTCCAAGGCT
>NW_004524633.1:8523685-8525835 GCF_000260255.1 Octodon degus
CTCTGAAACCATATTACAGGCATTAGGCAAGAGTGAAAGGGCGCATTGTTTAATATTACAGGAAAACAGCTACCCTTGATCAAGTGCAGCTGAGGGCTGCTGGGCAAACACAAAAGAAGCTCCTTTACTGCAAGATTCCTCATCTTTCTTTCCTACATGAGTATCATAATCAGTCTCTGAGAAGTCTATTGCAAGCGTTCTGAACCATGAAACACAGCTGTTATCTTTTCCCTGAGGCCTGTATCCTTTATCCTAAAACCAAAAAGCATCTCTCACAACTAAATTTTGAGGATCACACTTTTTTGTTTTTTGAGGATCACACTTTGAACAAATCTGACTGGCTGTGGCATGCTTCCCTTCAAGGTGGAGAATTCTGCAAAGCCAGCTGTCCCCCTGATAGCATGAGAGGTGGGGGCTGATAGGTTCTGGCCCTAGTATGAATTGTTGAATTATTATGGGGGCCATCCAACAGGGCTGAAGCCCTTGAAACAACAGCTTATCTTTCCAATGACCCCTTCCTCCGAGTTCCTCACCCCAGTCCTAGATCCCTTTCCCATGCACCCAGGAGAGGCCCCAATCAGCCTCTTAGGTACCACTAAACCCGCCCCTCCAACCCTACCCCTAGCAAAAGTCCACACAAGTCTCAGCCTTCTTTATCTCAGGTCAGAGGATCACCCCTGCCTGTCTTCCCGCGGATCCTCTCCATGTCTTTAGAGTTAATAAAGGCTTCTTTTATTTTTCCTGTCCCTTTACTCTGCTGAAAAACCTAACCTAACAGGATTATATCAGAGGCACAAGAGGGACTGTGGTGAGGTCTCTGGGAGAGACAGTGAGCCAGGCAGGAGGCCCATAAAGATTCAGGGAGGGGCCGTGAGGATGAAGCCTGGACCCCCAGAAGCCTACTGGACTGATGCCTGTGATCTCACCTGGAGATAAGACATCTACACCTCCCTGAAGAGTGTCTTCATTCTAAGTCACAGTTGTTGGAGCTCAGAAATGGACACTTTCTACCTAGCACGACCTCCTAGCAACCCAGGTCTACATGACCACATAGGTTGACCTCAAGTTGGCTATACTGCAATATTTTGGGTCACAAACACCCTAGACAAGAGTCCTCCTGGCAGCCCTTTCCAGGGGCTCCCTCCGGGGCTCATTTGCTGGGAGATTTTGCCTCCATTTTACAATAAATACTGCTGCAATGAATGCTTTTCCTCAGTCCTCTTATAACTCTGTCTTGTGATTCTTTCTGGGTTGACAGAAAAACATACCAGCCAGGCAGTAACAAACTGAAGCAACAGTATGGATTTAGCCCACAGGCTCTCCTTGGAAGAAGGGGAAGGGGCGGGAACTGAGAGAGCCGAAAATCAGACCTGACCATCATCAAAAGACGGGAACCAACTCTCAGAGGCACTGGCTGAGGCTGCAGAATGTCTAGTAATTTCCCACTGGGTCCTGAGGTATGGTATTTTGGGGGAAATTTTTCTTTGTGTTTTAGGGCTTGCTTGTTGGAAGCCATTGGTCTCAGTCAGATTGGTTCTGCCTTGGGAGATATGGCAGCAGGAATGAGAAAGACAGACAAAAAGACAAAAGCTGGGCTAGGTGGTTGCCAGTCTGCCTGATGGGCAAGACCCACACTCCAGCACAATGAAACCTATGTTTATTTATACTTTTGCAAAGTTAGTAACAAGTGACACAAGGTTTCCTAGTGACTAGTGGCTGACATTAGGGAGGATGCTTATCTCAGGGATGAGGTAGCTTGTTTGGTTTAGGCACTGAGGCCTAGCTTCTGCCTTCATGCCTTTGCCTGCTTTTCCAGCTTCTGTGGGGCCCAACAGTTGCTTCCCTGTAGGGTATGGACCATTGGCCGCTTCACCCCTGGAGACACCTGACATCTCCCCTGCTGTCATGGGGCAGCTGCTCCTTGCACTAAGCTGTTGGCAAGGGATGATGGGAAAGAGGTGCCTCCATGTTTACTGGGACACAGGTTGGGGCCAAGGTCTCTTCTGGGTCTTGTGCCCTGAGTGTCCCAGTCTTATTTCACCCTGATTGCAGCCACAGAGCCAGGTGGCTTTTAATTTTTATGCTTGCAAATGGTGACTTTGATCTAGAGGAATGGAACTCCTGACTTGAAGGATACCTGGGATGAGTTC
>NW_004524633.1:8526585-8530690 GCF_000260255.1 Octodon degus
TGCTAAAGTTAGTTAACCCTCTCTTGGTTGTGCACACCTGTAAAGTACTCTTGTCTGTTGAAGAAGCTTGGTTCTTTCTGCCCAGTGGCACCCACCTGTAATCCCAGCACTCTGGAGGCTGAGGCAGGAGAATTGCCTTGAGTTTGAGGCCAGCCTTGGCTATATAGTGAATTGAAGACCAGTCTGGCTACATAGTGATACGCTATATCAAAAAAGTAAAAACCAAAACCAAAACCAAAAAATAATTAGTTAACACTCTCAGGGCATGGTGATACAGGTCAGTTATCCCAGCAAGCTGAGGCAGATGGGTTGTAAGTTGAAGTTCAGACTGGGCAACTTAGTGACTTAGAAAAATAAAATAAAAATAGGTTTGAGAGGTAGCTCAGTGCTTTTGTATATGAGAATAATCTCCGTGTTGTGGCTCTGGGTCACATGTTGGGTTAGTCAAGGGGGCATACTGATTTTGCTCAGGAAAATTCTACTTTGAGTCTCAGAAATAGACCCTGTCACACCTGTGTAAAAGCTACATGTGTCCAAGTCACCAGACAGTGCCCCTGGGGATTCCCGGGGCGGAGCTACCCACACAGCAGCTGAATGAGCTGCAGGTTCCCTGAGGCCCATCATGGAGAGACATTTTCAGGATACATCATTAAGGTGCATGGGAGGGATTTATTAAGCAGAAATTTAAGTGTGCAGAAAACTAGAGTGTGATTTCTGCAGAGAAAGAGGCACAGTCCTTCCTGCAACCTGGAATATTCGTACTTCTCTGGAAGGTGTGGACCTCCCAGGAAATGGTGGCTGACCTCTCGGAAGGGTGCAGACCATTTTACAGGAATAAGGCAGTGTTTCTCTGGGGTTTTTAATTTTAATTTTATTGATAAACAAATATGAATGAGACATTTTCGAAGCTGATTAATAGGACAGTTTTGATAATCAATACATTGTACATTGTTATCTTCCTAGTGGTTATCCATAGCACAAGAAGCAGACAGGATATCCTGTCCAAACACTGTTAGTACACCTCTTCTCATTGAATTATAATGATTTTGTATATATAAATACAAATTGATCTTTCCTTTGTATCCCCTTTTCTTTGTTTAGTCCTGTCAGAGGTGGTTATTCTATTGGCATCTAAATGCTATAAGTGTTTGAATTCAGCAAAACAATCCAACATTGTCTAGCAGTCTATAATATTAGAGGGTTATCCTCAGAAGTTATTGACTTGAGCCTTTTACAGCTCACTGTATAAATATGGTTTTACTTTATATACCTCATTTTTATACTTTTTTGCTGGATGGTTAAGACCAAGGTAAAGCAAGACCTATATAACAAGAAAACTTTTGTATCTGATAAAGTCAGTCAAGTAAGTACCCTTAGGATTTATCCTGTAGCCCTGTACCGCACTTTGTAGATCCTTTGTCAGTGTCAGCCATGAGGATGAGTCACAGCCATTGCTTGACCAATTTGCTCTCTGTGAAAGCCTGAGAGAATGTTTTCTCTCCATGTGACTCTCCCCAGGCATACTATAAATAATTGATCACATTCCTCTGTGGCTCCGTAATCTCCTTGATCAGAAAATTTGGAGCACAACTGAGTTACATGATGTTACAGTACAAATTCTCCTATGTCCTGAGTCTTCACTGACCTTGAAAAGCTAGGGCCAAAATGTTGGCTGACCTTGCAGCCCTTCCTTTTCTCCAGTTTTGTTCTGCTAACTTAGGTTGTTAACCTCCAGAAGAGAAGCTTATTATTAACCTGCAATATAGGCAGTTTGGTTTACCCTTTCTGTCTAAATATCGAACATCTTTGGCATATCATGGAACAGGTACTTTCCATCAAATATTGATATATTGAACTTTAAGTCCTTACAGAATGTGAAGGAAAAATAATTTTAAAAGATGAGAAATAAGCATTTACATATTTTTACGAAGAAATTTAGAAATCTAACCATATACAGAATTGTAACAGGACAGACCTGTGACTTTTTTCTTATTCTTGTGTCTTTTCTTTTCATTTATTACCATTTTTTTAAAGAAAAAAAAAACCTTTACTTGAGACAGTATGGAAATAATTGGTATGTTATGACAAGAAGTACATATTTAGAAGACCAGGATGACAGGCACACCAAACATGACCTCTCTATTACACATTGCCATCCTCAGTGCAGCCGCCTGGCTCATGGGCACCAGCATATACAGTTAGTCAGGGTGAGAATCCCACCAGCCAACTGCTAGTCTCAAAAACCTGCTGATGTCCCCCAGGATCACTGTCCCCCCATCTCGTGCGCACAAATGCATGGCCTTGCCCCTGTCGTGTTTCCCAGCTTTTCTCCTTGCCCACTCCTCATTGCCCAATCCTCAAGTTCTCACTTTCCTTTTATTTGTGTTGTACCTTTCTATATGTAATTACTCTTTTGAGTTCTTATACTAGGGAGACAATATGATATTTACACATGTGGGTCTGGTTTATTTCACTTATATCTTCAAGTGGCATCCACTTAAATATGAAGGCTTTGAGTTTATCATTCTTTATAGCTGAGTAATACTCCATTGTATAAAAATACCACATCTTTTTCAACCATTCCACATGTGATGGGCATCTCTGTTGTTTCCAAGATCTGGCTATCAAAAATTGTGATGCTATAAACATAGGTATGCTTATATCACTTTGATATGACACTTTCAGTTTCTCTGGGACTTTGAAAGTCTTTATGCTCACAGAATGGAAGCTACAGATGAGATGGACAGATTCCTAGAAAGATACAAATTACCAAAACTGAGTCAAGAAGATATAACAACTCTCAATAACCCAATAATAGCCAATGAAATATGAAATGTAATAAAGAGCCTGCAGACAAAGAAAAGTCCAGGTCCTGAGGGATTCACAGCTGAATTCTATGAGAAATTCACAGAAGATATAATCCCTACACTCCTCAAACTCTTCAATGAAATTGAAAAGGAGAGTTCTTCCAAAATCATTCTTGGAGGCAAGTACTGATACCAAAACCAGGGAAAGAAGAAACTAAGAAAGAGAACTGCAGGCCAATCTCCCTCATGAACACAGATGCCAAAATCCTCAATAAAATCCTAGCAAATAGAATGCATCAAATCATCAAGAAGATCAGACACCATGACCAGGTAAGATTCAATCCAGGGAATCAAGGATGGTTCAATATTAGAAAATCTATAAATATAATACACTATATCAATAGAGAGAAATCTAAAAACCACATGATCATCTCAATTGATGCAGAAAAGGCTTTTGACAAAGTCCAACACTCATTCATGTTTAAAGTCCTACAGAAAACTGGAATAGATGGCCTCTACTTCAATCTGATAAAGGCCATCTATGACAACCCAATGGCTAATATAATTCTCAATGGGGAAAAACTGAAATCTTTTACTCTCAAATCTGGTACAAGACAAGGATGTCTTCTATTGCCCCTCCTATGCAATATAGTTCTGTAATCATTAGCTAGAACCATTAGACAAGATGGAGAAATAAAAGGAATATGAATAGGTAAAAAAGTAGTGAAATTATCATTATTTGCAGATGACATGATACTTTACTTGGTAGACCCAAAAAACTCCACTAAGAAGCTACTAGAATTGATAGACAAATTCAATAACATAGCAGGATACAAAGTCTATACCCAAAAGTCAATAGCATTCCTCTACACAGATAACAAACACACTGAGAAGGAAATTAGAGAATCAATACCTTTTACAATAGCCCCATGAAAAATGAAATACCTTGGAATTCATCTAACTGAAGAAATCAAAGATTGATGGTTATAAATGAGATGTGTTGACTTATGATTGACATGTTATTTACCTGTTGTCGTTTACTCCTTTTTCTCCCGTGTTTAATTGCTTGCCCTATTTAGTTGGTTGCTTCTGAGCTCATTCGAGGAGTTCTGATCATTTTGGTCCCTCTCTGGAACATCTTTCAGTAGCCTGTGTAGGGTTGGCTTTGTCATCATGAAATTCTTTAGCTGTTCTTTGTCATGAAAGTATTTCACTTCTCCATCAAACTTGAAAGAGAGTTTAACAGGGTATAGTAGTCTGGGCTGGAATTTGTTTTCATAGAGGACTTGAAGTACTCT
>NW_004524633.1:8532307-8532885 GCF_000260255.1 Octodon degus
AAGTTCTCACTCACAGTGAGTGCTGTGCTGGGTCTAGATGGGCAGGGGAAGTCCTGAGAGTGCAGGAAAGGCCTCTCTCATGTGGCAGGCCTGGGCTTGGACCAGTGGGTGCAAGACAAAGCGGAAGCTCTCCCACACACTTGCAGGGCCTGGGGTTGGTCAGATATGCAGCAGGCCCAAGCTTTGTTTTTTTCTAAAGAGGTATAATTTAAGCATTCTTTGAATTCTCCCAACCTGTTCCTTTCCCTGAGGATCAGGTCCCTGCTCTTTACTTTCTCCACTAAACCGGTTTCCAGAATTGCAACTTCTCGAGGAATTTTGGGTGTGGTGGGTCTGGAGGGAAGGAAGCCTGAAATGACCCAGGAAAAGCTGATCCAGGTTGCTGATGGGAACAAGGACTGATTCCAGAATATTGCTGTCTGTTCTCTTTATTTGGAGACAACTTGGACTCACTGTGTGATCCAGGCTGGCTCCAAACTTGCAGCTGTCATCCTGCCTCAGTCTCCCATGGGAGGCTGCCATGACAGCTGGTTGTAGCCATACCTGGCAGATGCAGTCTTTTTCTTTTTTTTTTTTTT
>NW_004524633.1:8533515-8534508 GCF_000260255.1 Octodon degus
GATATTCTACACAGGCATCAATCACCTTGAAAGAGCCCAAATGAGTCACTAACCCAGCCCCCAACAGGAAGAGACCTTGTTCTGTATTCATGCCCGCTGCTATGTGACTTACTTCCCCATTTGATTCCAATTTAGTCCATTTTACCTGAGCAATGCTGCTTGTAATCTCATTGGTTGGCCATACTATTGTCCCACCTCACACCCACCTAAGCAAGTTCCCATGTTCTCTTCCTTAGACCTGCCTTACCACATGGTTTTCCTCTATAAAAGTCCCTGGAAGATACAGCTTCCTGGGGACCACCTGCTTGGGTCCCCCTGTGTCTCTCTCAGACAGAAGCTTTCTTTCCCCCAATAAATATGCGCTCATAACCTCCATTTTTTCCTAAAATTTATTCTTCAGTTTTATAGAACACGAACTCATCCCAGGTGCTTTTCAGGTTATGAGTTTCATTTTTCCCCTCAATAGGGTACCCACATCATTTAGGGAAAAAATGCAATGGACACATTTAATGAAACTTTATAGACCCAATGAGAAAATATATGGTGGAGACGTTAATCTTAAAAATCTATGTCTTAAAAAAAAGATGATGCCATAAGCCAGGTGTGGTGGTGAACACCTGTGATCTAAGTACTTGAGAGCCTGAGGAAGGAAGATTACAGTGCATTTGAGGCCAGCCTGGACTACATAGCAAGATCCTGTCTTTAAAAACAAACCAATGAACAGTAGCAATAAAAGTCTCCACCACAGTTTAAATGTTATGTTAGATTGGGTCTCATTAAAATTACATTAATAGATCATAAGAAGTACGTTTATATAAGTGCAGTGACTCCAGGGTATATATCCCTTGAAGTGGTTAATGAAACACTGCAAGCCTCGGAACTTGGCAATCCTACTGATACAGGGAGAAAAACTGATCTTGGGTGGGTGACCTCCGAAGGATACAGGGAACCTCCACATGACAGGGAAAAATGATCTCCCGACCTGGCCTGGAC
>NW_004524633.1:8534873-8535320 GCF_000260255.1 Octodon degus
TTCCTCTTTTTGTCTTGGTCTTCAGGTGTGGCCCACATGGGAGTGTCTGTCTCTTCACAGTTGTAAAGCCACCTTGTGTTCCATCTTGTCTCCTTGTGGGCCTGGCCCTGTCTGACCACCTATAATATTTCTATCTAACTTGGCTGCCTGCAACACTATGAACACAAGAAGAACGTGTGTCTCAGAGACTTTAGATAGCTTGCCAGATTCATAAAGCCAGTAAGTAGAAAGATAATTTGGACTTGTCACTGTAGTAACTTAGTTCCCAACTCTTCCCAGTGTGTCTTTTATAATTACCTTTAATTGTTGTTTTGAGATAGGGTCTCACCCAGGCTGACTCTGAATTTGCCAAGTAGCCCAGGCTAGCCTTGAACTTGGGATCCTCTTGCCTCAGTTTCCAGAGCACTGGGATCACAGGTGTGCACCAGTATGCCTGTCTTGTCTTCT
>NW_004524633.1:8536460-8538310 GCF_000260255.1 Octodon degus
CCAGCCTCCTTTATGGAAGAGTAGCTTTACTTTGAAATGTTCCCTCTGTATGGTCATTCTTTGTTTTTCCCTTTGTCCAGTATCATAGTTTCAAAAAGAAAACCCACTTTAAATGGCTGAGATGTTAATGATTTTTCTTCAGTTTCTCAGAACTGGGAATCCATTGCACTCTTTAGTAGCATCAAGCGTGGACCAAGGACTTGCTTATTCTGTCCTCTAATTAAAAGAAGAATAATGTTTAACTTGCAGGAACATAATGTGTTTATCTAAAAGGATTAGCAGGATGAACCCAGGAGAGAAAAGTCATTTGTAATTGCATTAATGTCCAGACTACAGAGAAAGAAAAACAGTCGTTGAAGGACAAACATGGCCTGGCGCCGCCAGGCGTGACTCAGCGCGCCCATTCTGTCTGGTAGCCCCGCCTCTCTCCCGCATCCTCATACACCCTTTCATAGTCCAGGTCTCCTGGAAATGGCCCCTAGGACTAGAGTCTGGCTGTGGTACTAACCAGCTAAATTATCATCTTCAAATGGGCTTCTTTCTTTATTCCCCTTTTCTCCGGAGCCTGGTAGCAAGCAGACCTCACCCTCAATGCCTAACGGGCCCAGCCTCTTGTGGAGTGGAGGGAAGGGTACTGACTTAGCGAGCCAGGGCCCAGTGTGGAATGGTGGTGATGCTGTGTAGTGGAGGAAATACAGGTAAAGGAAGAGTAAGAGAAGTAGCTCAAGATGTTAATGTTCTTTGATTTCTAGGTCCCCCTAGCTCTTGCTTGGCATGGCTGGAGCCCAGGGTATGCCGGGTATGGTAGCAGGAGAGCTGGATGTGCTGTGTAAAGCCAGATGGGGTCCTAGTAGGCGGGAGCACACTGTCTAATGAATTTGGAAATTAGATCCTCTAGTATGATTTATGTGGGATGAACTGAGTGGAGGAGGTACTAATCTCCTCCCTGGCTCCCTGACAAACTCACATTAAAAAAAAAAAAATCTTTCCGTGCCCTTGTGTGCCTTTGTGATCCCTCCCCTTTGCCCTCACATCTTCCTCTCCAAAGACTCCTGGTCTACTTCCTAGAACTATAACATGCTTTGCATGCTTTAGACTTTTCTACAAGTAGACTCTCTCTCTCTCTCTCTCTCTCTCTCTCTCTCTCTCTCTCTCTCTTTTTTCCCAGAGATTGAACTCAGGACCCTGTGCTCACCAGGCAGGCACTTATTCTAATGAGCTATCTCCCCAGCCCTCTCATTCTAGTTTCTTGAGGAATTTTCTCACTGATTTCCACAGTGGTTGTACCACTGTACACACTCCCCAACAGTGGAGAAGTGTTCCTTTTCCCCCACAGCCCCACCAGTATTTGTTATTGATGGGTTTCTTGATAATAACTGTTCTTTCTGGAGTGAGATGGAATCTCAGTGTTGTTTTAATTTGCATCTCTACAACGCACTGAAAGAGAAATTAGGGAAACAGCACCTTTCACAATAGCATTGAAAGAGTAAAATTATTAGGAATCAATCTAACAAAGCAAGTAAAAGATTTTACTTTGAAAAGTACAATACTCTGTAAAAGGAGATCAAAGAGGATATTAGAAAATGAAAAGATATCCCGTCCCATGGGTCGGAAGAACCAACATAGTGAAAATGGCCAGACTTCCAAAATTGTTATACAGATTTAATGCAATCCCATTCAAAATACCATTAACATACCTCTCAGAATTAGAAAAAGCAATCCTAAAATTCATTTGGAACTAGAAGGGGCCTGGAATAGCAAAAACAATTCTATATAACAAAGGCAGGGTAGGGAACATCACAATCCTTGACTTGGAATTATACTACAGGGCTGGTGAGATGGCTCAGTGG
>NW_004524633.1:8538410-8548493 GCF_000260255.1 Octodon degus
ATCCATATCCATATCCATATCCTTATCTATATTTCTATGTCTTCTTGTCTAAGTTCTTTTACTTGACATAATTAGTCTGAGATTTGGCTAGGCCATGTGGTTCTATGTTTGCCTTTTGAAAAAACTGCCATGTTTCTCAAAGGAATTTTATTTTCCTACGACCAGTATATGACAATGTCACTCACTCTATATCTTTGACATTTTCTGTGTAGTCTATCTTTTAAATCAATTTTATTTTTATTATTCATTCATTTATTTTTTTGGTGGTACTGGAGATTGAACTCGGGACCTTGTGCTTGCCAGGCAGGCACCTGTGTCACTGAGCTATCTCCCCGGCCCTGCGTATAGTTTTTTAAGACATTCTAACAAGTATTTGTTTGGTGGTGTTGGAGGATGAACCCAGTGTCTCTACACTGAGGCAAATTTTTAATATTTAATTTTGATACAGGGTCTTGTCAAATCACTAAGCTTCTCCAGGGTGGGCCTGAGCTGCAGTCCTCTTGTTTCAGCCTCCCAGAGTGCTGGGATTACAAACATGCCCTTTCACAGCCCGTTCATACTTGTCTGATGTGGGACTAGGCTGCATTTCTTAATGACTAACAATGATGACCATCTATTCATGTGCTTGTTTTTATCTCTATAATTTTAATGTTAGTGAGAAGGGGCTTTTATTCAGTCATAGGAAATGACCTTCAGGCATTTCCTGCTGCTATGATTAGATACCTTACGATGGGTAAGTTAAGCAACATTTACTTCCTGCCTTCTGGAGGCTAAGTGTCTAAGATCAGAGGACCAGCATACCTGGTGAGGTCCTTCTTCCTTTCTTAAAAAGAGCTGCCTTCTGGGTGGGCCTTCTCACCGTACTCAAAGAACTCAGATCGCTTCATCTTTTTACAAGAGATTACTTCCTCTCATGGGGCCTTGTGTGGTTTGTGTCTAGTTGTTCCCCAAAGCCTCACGTAAATCATGGGGCAGACTTCCAGAGTTTGTGATTAGCTCATGATCCACTGGGATTATGGAAGTGAGTGCTGTGGGATTATGGGTGTGAGTACTGTACCCAGCCTAGGGAAGACAGCCTGAATGTAAATTAAGTTAGACAGACTTGCTGTCAGTTGCCATTGTTGTCCCTACTCTTCGCATTTTCTCTCTGCTCTTTGCAACCACTATAAAAGGTTGTTCTCTGCCATGTGCCACTCTGCCTTGGAGCCAGCCGAGTATGGACTGAAATCTCCAATAACTGTGAGCTAAATAAACCTTTCCTTCATTCATTTTGAGTGTCAGGTATTTGTCCCAGCAATGAGAGAACAACCGAGATAGAATTTGGTACCAGAGAAATGGGATCATTGCTGTGACTAACTGACCATGTGGATTACGAGTTTTTGGGAATGGCTTATAGGAAGAGATAGGAAAAGTTTGGAGAGGTCACCTATGAGAGAAGCTTTAGAACAGCTTTCACTGTTCTGTATGGGAGATTCTGTTCAGAGCTCAGAAGACCAGAAGGCTGATAAAAATCCTTCCTGTAAAGACCAGATTAGGGAGGTTTCTTCTGGAAAGAACTGTATTGGTTGTTGGACTCCAGACAATGCATGTTTTGGTTTGGCAGAAAGTTTATCTGCATTTTGTTCATGTCCAGAGACTTTGCCTGAGACAGATCAATCACCACAGACTGATTAATCTTTCAAAAGAAATTTCAAAATACACAAATATTGAGGCAGTGGCATGGCTATTGTTGGGAGCTTTTAGCCAGATTTATGTTGAGAATGAAGAGCAAAGAGCCCAGAAGGATGATTTAAAATGTTCTGAGTTTGGGCAGAAAGGAAGCGCCAATAAAGCTGTGGGCAGCAAAGATAGAGCTGAGGGTATCTCCATTGCCAAAAAGGAACAAGAGAATTGGAAGGATGGCCTGAAAGCAGCAGGTCTCCACCCTTTGCAGCCTCAGAATTGCAAGGGAGAGGAACTTTGCCTTAAAGGAAAGCTGTGGAGCACCATATTCCAGAGTGGTGGGAGCAGCCACATCAGGTTCCAAAATGGCACCAGCATGGAGAATTTGTTCCTTGGAATCATCAGGGTCAGAGTGCTCAGTGATCTAGGCATTATACCTCTACATTGAAGAGAGAAGCAAGCCTGGCTACTGCTCCAGCTGTCAGCAGACCTTGACATCATCCATGTGGCATTGATTTTAGGTGCTTGCAGAAAGCAGGAATTCTGAGATTAAGGCTTCCAGCTGGATTTCAGGAGCCTGGGAAGCCAGGCATTTTGCCCATGGGAGGGCAGTGTGTAAAGCTGTGAGTGAGAAACCTATTCAGTGGAAACCCCAGAAGTTTGGAAAAGCCAGGAATGTGGATCATCTAATGGAAAGTGCAAGGAGGGAGCAAAGAAGTCCTGAGAAAAGCCATGGGAGCTACCACCAGAAGTGCTGTGGGGGTACCGCACGTAAGGCCTTTGGAGCTCACAACCCATTACAGATTGCTTTGGATGTTCCACATGGAACTACAGGACCTAATGTTTGCCCTACTGGATTTTGGACATGTGTTGGCCCCACTGCTTCATATTCCTCTGTTGTTAGTGCTTTTTGGAATGGCAAGGTTTACCTTTTGTGGCATTGAATGTTGGAAGTGCTTAAGTTTTCATCTGTACAGGGGCTCCTAGAAAAGAGTTTGCTTTTGATGGAGAAGACTTGGGACCTGGACTTTTCAGCAATGCTGAAACTGTTGGAACTTTGGCAACTCTTAGAGATAGAGTAAAATGTCTTTTGCACAAAGGGATGTTCATGAGACTTTGGGTGTCCAGGGGCAGAAATTAAAAAAAATTTTTTTCCATTTATGTATTTGGTACAGGGTCTCACCAGGCAGCTCAGACTCAGTGATTCTCCTGTTTTCAGCCTCTCCAGCACTGGGATTACAGGTGTGCACCACCATGCCCAGACTCCATCACAGGGTAGTGCATCCCAGGGGCAGGACTGGCGCAGCATCCAGGACTGGGCATTGAACTCTGGTCCCTACACTTACCTAAGCAGGTGCTTAGTCTGCGAAGCCATCTCTCTGGCCCCAGGGGCAGAATGTTATGGTTTGTATCTAGTTGTTCTCCTAAAGCCTCTTGCTATCATGAGGCGGGGACTTCTAGTTTGTAATTAATTTTTGACCTTGACATACGGGTCTTGAAAGGGCATAAAACATTTAGACCAGTACAAGGAACTCTGAGAAACCATGACTGAGCTCAGAGTAGGATTGCAAGTTCAAACCTCACCTGGGAAATTTAACAATGTAGGCTGAGAGGCCAGAGAGATGGCTCAGTGGAATAAGCACTTCTCTGGCAAGCACAAGGGCCTGAGTTCAATCCCCGGTTCCAAACAAAACAAAACAAAACAAAACAAAACAAAACAAAACAAAACACAAACAAAAAACAACAATGTAGGAAGAATGAAAGATGAATTATATTTTTCTGGTTAAAAATATGTGTGTGTGTGTGTGTGTGTGTGTGTGTGTGTGTGTCTAGTACAGTGATAGGCTATCATTAAAGTCACAGCATGGGTTTGTTCATCAGCTTGTTTTGCACCAGGACAAAACGGTATCTAGGCAACATTCTAACTTGAAGTGCTCTTGTACTTTTTTTTTTTTTTTTGTGGAACCAGGGTTGAAGTGCTCTTAAGAAGAGGTGAGACCACATAAGGAAAGGTAAGACAAGTTGGGAGGAGGGCAAAAGCAGGGTTGAGTGGTGGGGGTGACAGAAATCTCGTGACTACCTTGCTATATTTCACTTCGTCACTATTTGGCACTCTCTTGGTGCAGACTGGCAACTTCCAAGGATCTGCAGCTCAGGGATAAATGACCAGATGTGATGGAGCAACAGCTGCTTCTTCCTGGAAGATTTGCCTCTGAGCATCTGTTGGAGGTGATGACTATTAGGCTGGATTCAAAAGATAAATAGAATCCATTGAACACTTCTACGACACTGTTCAAAGCTTGTGGACATTATGAAGAGCCTGCCACTCCCACCTCCAGACCAGAGTCGCTTTAGCTTAGCTACTCAGCCGAGGCTGTACAGCAGAGCAAAATTGCTGTCTTGGAAAGCTGAGTTACCCAGATGAGGCCACCAGCCAGGGCTGCTAGGCAGATCTGGTGACCGATCGAGTTACCTTGTAGGAAGGAGCAAGAGCCTGATTATGAAGTCACCAGGCCACACTCTGCGCCTCTGGATGGGGCAACCACACACCTCACATACACTAGGACTCTTGCACTGAAGTAGAGTTCCCAGAGGGTCACTGGCTATTAGGGTTTCCTGTAAGACAGTAAATAATGTGTCCCTCTGTATCAGCCCCTGTTGCTGGGACAAAGTGCCCGACTCTCATTACTGTAAAGCAGGAGAGGTTTGTTTGGCTTCTTGTTTCAATGTGTTTGTTCCAGGGTTGGCTGGGTTGAAGGCGTAAGCAGCATGGTAGAAGAACATGGTGGAGAAAAGCTGCTCAGAGAGTGAAGGAAAACCCTAGGACAAAAGCACCCCATTTCAGGTCATGCCCCTGCACCCTTCCCCATCCAGTGAGATGCCACCTCTGTGCACATGAGACTTCGGGATGGGAGCATTTTAGATAAAAACCCTAACAACTTTTGGGAGGAACACATCTTTGTTTGAACACAAATGATGGCTATTTATGTAAGTGCTTAATTGCTCAGAAAAAATTTGCAAATAGGTCAACATAAAGTGTAATAATATAACAACATCTTTATTTATTTATTCATTTATTTTAATGTACTTGGTATAGGGTCTCACTATGCAGCCTGGACTCCTAATGATCCTCCTGTTTTCAGCCTACCCAGTGCTGGGATTCCAGGAACATCTTAATTTATGAATAGAAGTTCAATTGAGCAGTTTCTAGGTAGAGAAAAAGCCTTTTCTTCATTCCTTCCTTCATTCAATAAATACTCTTTAAAAATTTTTAAATTTTATTTATTGATACAGGTTCTTGCTATGCAGCTTGAACTAGTTGTGACCCTCCTGTCTCAGCATCCCTGGCACTTGGATTACAGGCATTCACCACCACTCCTGGTTCCAGGGCTGGCATGCCTTGTGGTACCAGGGATTGAACTCGGTCCTTGCGCTTGTCAGGCAGGTGCTGAGACCGATAAGCTATCTCCCCACGCCTCCACGAATACTCTTGAAACTCTTTCTATGTACTAGACACTCCTCAAGGTGCTAGAACTAATAATCAAAAGTAAAACTGACAAAATTCCTTTCCCATACAAACTCAACCTAGGAGAGCAAAGGGAGTATGGAGAGATATAAGATGATCCCCTTTGGCTTCCTACTGCAGAGAGCATAGTCAAGATCCCTTTTCCCATGTGTCATTCCTCCCTTTCATCTTTTCCTCAAATCTTGTAGGATCCTTTCTTTCACTAGGATCTTTGAGACTCAAGGTCATTGTTGTCAAAAATTCAGTATAGATATGCCTAAATTTGGGGACAAATCTAATTTAACAAATAATTATGACATCTAATATGTGTATCTGTCTCAATTACTTTTCTCTCATTGCTGGGACAAAATATCCCACACCCCAAATTAAGGAAGGAAAGGTTTATTTAGTGCATAGTTAGTGGAGGTTTCACTCCCTACTAGGCTGGCTCCAAGGCACAGCGGCACGTGCAGAGGGCAGCCCTCCACAGGAGCGGAAAACAGCAAAGAGCAGAGAGAGGAGCAGCAGCTGTGGCAGCTCACAAGCCTCGCTGCCTTCCTTACAGTTGCATTCAGATTATCTGCCCCAAGGTGCATTTCGTGCTCACACCCATAATCCCAGTATAGGTTCATGAATTCATCACAAACTCTAGAAGCCTTCCCCAATGACTGTATGAGGCTTCCAGGGGACAACAGTATCCATATTGACAATGTGAATGATTTATTATGATGACATATTATAAAAGTAGTTTAAGACACAGTGATCTGTCATTTCTATGTGCCAGGGCAATGTAAGGGTAGACACTTAAACTGTGAATTGTGATTTAATAAAGGAATTACTTTTTCAAAATGTTTTTGGTACAGAATCTCACTGCACAGCTCGAATTGTTTTCAGCCTCCCCAGTGTTGGGGTTACAGGCATTCACCATCACGCCAATCTCGATGGCTGGTTCAGCACACCCCAACTCCAGAAGAAGAGGTGAGCAACTGGCACCCGGTAATGCTTAGTTGGTGAGCCACTTTCAGAAGCTACCCGAAAGCTGTTGTAGGTCTTTAGATTCTGACCCTAGTGGTTTCTGCTATGTATGAAGTTCAGCATAATTTGTGTCAGTGGGAAAGTAGCTTTTGTTTTTATGGAACAGAGAGAAAAGGAGAAAAGCGAGATTTAGACAAGGTGACTTCAGTTTTCCAGAGCATGTGGATGGGGCTTAGGATAGATACAGAGAATCTTAGAATTTATTTTTGAAATGTTGGTGTTTATAGTTGTGTGATTGGGGATGTTTCTGTCAAGCTGATGGTCTCAGTGTTCAAGAGTGTGTGTGTACCACTGTACAACCTCAGCTGTTGCATCCAACCTTTACAAAAGGTGGAGACATAAACGATATGTTTGTTTTTCTTTTCCTCGTTCCCCTAGTGCAGAAAGCAAGGAAGTAGACCCAACTTTCACTTGAGCAGACACCTCAGCCATGGCAGGTGATATTAAAGGAGTTTTGGCAGCAAGAGTAGGGGGCCCCAGCAACGTAAGAGGGTGCACCCCAGGCACGCCTAGGCATCCTGGAAGGAAGGACCAGGCTGGGTATGCGGACACAGAATTGAGTATATCCAAGAGCTATTGTGTGAAAGCCATCAGTATTTTAGTATTTTGTTGGAAATCATTTCTCTGCTCTTTTATTTTGTAAAGCAGAGGAAGGGTCCTGGTAACTTCAATTCTTCAGATGCCCCTGAGGAAGAAGAGCCTCACTGAGAGGCACGTAGCTTCCTGACAGGAAGATGGAGACCACGCATGGAATGGGTGAGAAAGGAGAGAGCTTGGTGCCAACATGGTGCTCACTGGACCTCTGCCTCCATTTTTTTTTTTTTTTTTTTATCTTGGAGGAACACAATTTTCTCTGTGTCTGTAGCATTATTGACAGTTGAGTCAACGCTACAGCAGACAGCTACCGTGCGGACATATTTGCATTCAGTACCTATTTTCTCTCAGATGTGCTCTAGGTAGAGTGAAGTTCATATGGAATTCCTCCAGAAAGTTTTGCTCTTCATCCAATTACCATAATGGTTTAAATTGTATAATTTAGCTTTTTACATCTGTGTTTATTGAACTGGCCTTTGGGCCAAACTTGTGACGCTCAATAAAAATTCCAAATCTATTCGCTCAGCAGTGCTGTCATTGAAGAGAAATAATTACACAGTCCTAAACTTGGCAACCACATTAGTTCAAATAAAATTAGTAGATCATAACGAATAAGTCTGAATATTTAGTGGGGTAGAAAGTCAGTTCCCATTTATATAACTTTTTTTTAATTTTTGAGACGTGTCTTGCTGTGTAGCCCAGTGATTCTCCCACCTCAGCCTTCCAAGTGCTGGGACTATAGACGTATGACACAGTCAATATCCGGACAACTGTTCCTATAATTTTAATATACTCTTGTGTACCCCAGAGTTTCTCTTTGATTCCTAACGTATATCATATGCAGGTATTATATTTTGCTATTCTTAGAGAAGTTCAAGGATACAGATTCTGAAGGTGAGAGCTGGTATATAACTTGTGAGATTTATACTTCAGAATTACAACAGTGAGTACTCAAGAAGGTCATATTCATAGAGGCCACATGGAACTTGGATGCATTTGAAAAATACTTCAGGTATAGGGATCCTCTGAGTGTGCTTAATGTGCTTAAACTAAATTTAAACGATGCTGGACTATGTCCTTTTGTGTCTTTCAATAATATGTTGTTAAATAAAGCTGATAATAACTAGGATCAGCACATGATAGCTTTTGGCCTATCATCTGCCATAAGCATGGCTATATCTTTAACAGTGAATTTTGAATCCTTAAGAAGTTTATTCTAAAGGTTTTAGAAGTAAAATAATACAGTCTCTGGAAGGGGGGGTCATTATTCTTCTTACCACACTGCACGTTCAATTGTAGTCTTAGCATTCTAATGTGTTGTAATAGAATTGGAATCGGCAAATTATTTTTGGAAATTAGCTTAAAAAACATCACAGTTAGGCTGGGCACAGTGGCACCACCTGTAATCCCAGTGCTCGGGGAGCTGAGAAAGGAGTATGGTGAGCTCGACGCCTATCTGGGCTACATAGAGATTTCAAGGTCTATCTGGACTATGTATTAAGACTTTGTCTCAAAAAAAATCACAATTAAATTTATACAATCCATCCTCTTTAACTCCACATCATTTCAAGTCTGTAAAATCCATGTCACAGAGATACATACTCATTAGACAGAATACTAACAAATACATATTCATTAGACAGAATACTAACAAATACATATTCATTAGACAGAATACAAACAAATACATATTCATTAGACAGAATACTAACAAATACATATTCATTAGATAGTCACACTCAAGGTATTTATATAGCTTCTGGGAATGACAAGAAAGGCCTCAGGCCAAGCCTCCGTGCAAGAAGACAATGAATGAACACATACTGAATGGGACAGAAGCTATACCACTTTGTAGAATGGTTTCTAGAGTTCATAGAAAACACCTATCTTTTCTGGTTTATTATAAATAATGTTTTAAAGGACACAAATGAGCATCCAGGTGAAAAGACATAGAAGACAAGGTCTGGAAGACCCTGAGAGCTTACAGTGTGTGGAGGTGGTGGGCCACCTCTTGCAGGTGGGTGAGCTCTCGCTCACTTTCCTGCAGGCCTCCACATGCTTATGGTCTAGAAGCTCTGGAGAGTCGGTCCTTATGGGTTTTCTGGAGACTGCACTGTGCAAGCAGCAGGGACACAGGGACCACTGCGTCCTGAGGGATGAGAAGAAGGGAGTGGTCTCCTGCTGATAGATGGTGCAGGGGACCCAGTGAGGCCTCTCTGCTCACTTTCTTCTGCTTCTGTGCAGCCTTCCTTCTGCGCAGAGTGAGGCAGGGCCCTTCTGAAAGGAGCACCTTGTGACTCATGGGGTTGGGAGAGAGTGAGGGGAGATCAAGATAGGACAGACAGATGGACCAGCTCTCAGAAGAAATACTATCACTCTATATGGCAAACATAACCCAGTAAAATATTAAAAAAAAATTCTGATAGAAATAAGGAATAAGTGGCTGCATTAATTGAATTCACACTTGGGTTAACATGGAATACAGAAAGGAGGAGTTGTGGAAGTGTTTTGAGATTATCCTGGTGCTAGGAACTGGAGTGGAAACCATAAGTGACCAAGAACAGGGTGTGTCCTGGGAAACACAGAAATGGTAGGCAAGGTGTGCCCCAGGCAGGACTTGAGTCCTTGTTTTAGTATGTGTCTGGTTGTCCCCCAAAACCTCATGAAGTCGTGGCGTGGCTTCTAGAGTCTGTGATAAATTCTTGATCCAATGCTGGGATTTTAGGTGTGAGTGCTACACTCTCCCTGGAGTAGGTAAGTTTTTTTTTTCCTTCAGAACTGGGGATTGAACTCAGGACCTTGCACTTGCCAGGCAAGCTCTTATTCTACTAAGCTATCTTCCCCATCCTTGGGTAGATAATCTGCATACAAATGTAAGGAGGGGAAAGAGTCTAGCTAGTTGCTGAAGCTGCTGGATTTTGCTTTTTGTTGTTTTCCACTGCCAAGAACTGCTGTCCTCTTCCATGTGCCGCCCTGCCTCGGAGCCAGCCGAACATGGACTGAAACCTCCACTAACTGTAAGCTAAATAAACCTTTCCTTCCTTCATTTTAGGTGTGGGGTATTTTGTCCCAGCAGTGAGAGAAGAGTAACTGAGGCGACCATCTTCTGTGTTGGATAAATTAAGGCCACCAGAAGAGAGACTATCAGGTGTTTTGGTTGGTAACATCTTTGTGTGAGTTAGTTTATTTACTTGGATTTATTTGATGTCATGGGCAGAGGTAGGTATCCAACTGCAGGCTCCAGAGAGGAGGAGGAGGAGAGGGAGGAGGAGGAGGAAGAGGAGGAG
>NW_004524633.1:8548593-8566800 GCF_000260255.1 Octodon degus
AGAGGAGGAAGAGGAGGAGGAAGAGGAGGAGGAGGAAGAGGAAGAGGGGGAGGAGGAGGAAGAGGAGGAGGAGGAGGAAGAGGAGGAAGAGTAGGAGGAAGAGGAGGAGGAGGAAGAGGGGGAGGAGGAGGAGGAGGAGGAGGAAGAGGGGGAGGAGAGGGCTGGGGAGAAGGTTTGGCAGTACAGGTAATGGTGGAGGACGGAGGTGGCAGCGGGAGTGTGGCCCACCACATCCCAGGCAAAGAGGGCTCCAGGCAACCTGACTGCATCCTGAGTCAGACTGGCTCAGTGGCCAGGATGCAGGGGCCCATGTCTGGCTGCGGCCCTGCAAGAAATATGTCATCTCTACTTAAAGAATGATTTGTTTTATATGCTTATTTTCTTTTAAGTGGGATGGAATCAATATTGCCATGGCTTCAGAGATTTGCTTCTCGGGGAAGTACTGTAAGACATAAACTGTAACTTATGCTCAGTGTCCTTGAATTCATCTAGTTTTCAACTGAAATTGTGGAGGTCAAACAAACATTTAAAGTTTTTTTATTTTGTAAATACATATTCACAGTGCGTAGTGAGTCCATTCCTCACAGGAAGCTGTACATCCGCATACCACATCTTTCTCTATCTCTTCCTCCTCCTCCTCCTCCTCCTCCATCTCATGATCTCTTTCCCACTTGTAAAAGACTTACCTTCATTTCCTGTCCTCTGTCCTGCATTCTTCTCTTCAGTTGTACTTTGTGTTTCTCGTGTAAGAGGAACCATGATATTTGAGTGTGGGTGTCATTTTATTTTGCTCAATATTATGCTCTCAAGGTGTGTCTATTCTTCTACAAATGACTGAAGTTCACCTTGCCTTAATGTAGTGTAGCATTCCAGAGTATGTGAAAGGCTCGTTTTCTTTCTCTATTCATCTGCTGGCTGACACAGGACACTTCCACGGTTTAGTTATTGTGAGTTGTGTGGGTAAAACATGGGCCTGCGTGGATCACTGTAATACAGTGTCTTCCACTCTTTCAGGAAGATACCTAGAAGAGGAATGCTGGGTCGAGTGAAGACAAATAAAATCATCTAGAAACACTGAGCTCATTGTTGGACAATCTTGCCAATAAGGAATAGAGTTCCACAGCAACCAGGAAAGCCTTGCTATCGTCAACAGGTTGCAGCTAATCCACACAGACATTCTGTCCCATGCCAATAACTGTCATGTGGTCACTCCCTAATCCCCATGATATCCTGGTATTAGCTCTTGGGATTCTAAATTCAAGATCAAGCATCCAGAACTAGCTATATTGATTAATGGGCTGATCAAGCACAAATACTGATCCGGAAGCTGGCACCGAGAGACTTTAAACAAGTTGGCCAAGAGACGGAAACTCCTTCCCTGAGCTAACTGAACACGAAGCTTCCGGAGCAGATCAACCCTTCCTGGTTTCAGTGCGGCCACAGATCAGCACCCACTCCTGCTCTGTGATATTTGTTGATTGGAGTCGTGGCATAAATGCTCAGCAGCACGGCCTTATTAGACCTTACAGATGGGATCAGATTAGGTGTCTGTTTTGAACAGAACGTCTTCAAACGCTGGAGTCATCAGAGCATAGTTTATGGAATTCATTGCCTCCATTTTGCAATTTATTATTTCTCTCTTCTATTTGATCCTGCATTGCTGGTTGATTAAAATGTTTATTTCCCTTATCTTTCTATTCATGTATTCAAGAGGCAAATTACCTCACACTGTGACAAACAACTAACTACACTGGGCCTCAGTTTGGGGGCTAAGCTGTGCCTTCTTTTCCCTTTGATTTGGCTGTTGCCTTCCACCTTAATCATGACCCACTCAGCTCCATGCTGTGTCAGGTGGGCGTCGTTGTAATACACACTTTTCCAGCCGTGCTGCAAGGAGGCTTAGCCACTGATCAAAACACCGCAGGCTGGAGGTTTCTGCCACTGTGGTGTGCCTGGCCATGCTTGCAAATGCCTTCTTTTGCTTGCCAGTTTTTCAGCAACTGGGCGATCTGCTGAAGCAATGGAGTTGTATAACAAAGGAGAAAAGAAAGTGAGTGATTGTGCTATAAAGATGGTACATGAGTCATGGGAGTCCACAGGTAGGTTGGCTCTTGGCTCGGATCAGGAAGGTGGCTGGCCTGAACCAGGCTTGGAGAGTCTGAGCCCCCTTTTTAATAGGAGGCCCCACTTCCCCTCGTGCTTCGATTCCCTTGTACAGGCCCCAGCCTGCTCCCCATTCCCTGCTGTCTTTTCTTGGGGTGAGCTAATAATGGTTTTATCTAAACAGCAGTGGATTTCTTTTGTTGTTACTTTACTTTATCAATAGATGAAATACTTAGGAATTAAAAAATTGTTTCCTTATTTACCTGATTGCAGTAGTAAGATTTACACTGATCTTGGGAGGTAGGTATATGTATTGAGCACATTTTAGTTCTTATTATTTCTCTTCTCTCCCCTCCCTCCACCTGTGGAGCCTCTCCCCATTTGTAAAAGATCTACTTCCCTGATTCCTACTGTTTATCTTTTATTTTAAATAGTATTTGTACTTTGAGATTCCCACAGGAGGAAGAGAAATTATGCAATATTTAATCTTTTGTGTGTGATTTATACATAGCTATTTTGAGCTGAGCAAAAGAACTGTTAATTATGCTCTCATTTGGTAATGTAGGTGTTCTATTTATGATATGGGAGAATAGAACTTCAAGCTTAGAGGAAAAAAACCTAAATTTCCTTGGTGAAAAATACTTGTTAATAACAGAAAGCTTGTTGAGTAAGAAAAAGATTAATTTGTTACAGTATTTGTTAGACAGAATGAGGGATCCACTTACAAGCAGGGAGGCCTAGTTATATTGGATTCCTAGAAACACAGTCCTGAAATCAGATTTCCAGCTGATCTGTGTTGCTGCTCCCAAGGCAAAGAGGAGTGTCTTCCAATATAAATGGCCTTGACAAGCTTTTGGTTAAATTAGCCAATATTTGAGGATCCTCATTAATTAGGACACTTGTAGACTGCAGAGTCCAGAAATCTTAGTTAATTAAACAAAGAGGAATTGGTTACAGCAAAATGGAAGTGCCTGGTAGAACCTGTGAATAGAAACACAGGTGCTTTTCTGGAGCGGGAGGGGGAATGCAAATGCATTCTCTCACCATCTGTCACCTCGCTCATTCTGCAGGGATTTGATTGTGTCTTTTGCTGTCTTTGGAGCCATAATCTACACATTCCTGAGCATTTTTCTCTTTCTCAGCTGCATCTCCTAAGACGCTCTCAGTTGTGTTTTAGCTACCAGAGAAAAACAGACCTTTATTCCAAGTTCCTGCTTCATAAATTACAGAAAAAGGAGGAAATGGCCCCCTGGAGTCAGGTGCTCACTTCTGAGTTAATGACCATGGCCTGAGGGATTCTGGGAGTTTGCCAAGTGCAGGCAGAGCTGCTGGTGGCTGCCATCCAGCTCCGGGCAGGAGCAGGGAGGTGCGCTGAGTTCTGGGAGTGTGGGTCTCGGTAGTGTATGCACTCTCACCAAGGTTAAATGCAAGCTAACAAGGAGACGTCACTGTGTGTGGAGCTGGAAGATGTGCTAAGAGTCAGCTTTTTCCACCTAGTATGAGGTAGCTCCCCTAGCAGGCTTGTGAATGAGAGAACATTCCTCATGAAAACTGGAGGCTCTGACAGACAGATCGATGTGTCTAATACAGCTTACCTCACCATAAAGATGATTGCTGCCCCCACCACAGGATGCCATTCTATCCTTTTTTTAGATTAAGTGAGTAACATGATATATAGCAGAGTATTGCAAAAGCTCTTTGAATGCATAGCTTAGCGCTCATGTTACTTGGAGATTTAATGTTAAAGCTGTGAATTTGGTATTTCTCACTGAGTTAAGTTGATAAATTAACTGGCTGGGTCTGGAGGCTGTGTGATATAAGGTGGAGAAGATTGTGGTTTCTGCAGTCCCAGGAGTGGCTGCGGTTGGTATGAAATCCTGGTTTTGGGAAGGTGCGTGAATTGGAAGAGACAGAGCTGGAGAGCTGCAGGAGCTTCTCTGGCTTGTTAGCATCCCATCAACTCAGATTTTATTTTTAATTTTTTTTTTATTTTTTAAAGAGAGTATAAATTGGAATTAAAACAACAAAATTACAAGTGTTACAGATTTTCACTTAACAAAGTAATATGACTTTCACAGTATTTGTTGTAATACAGTGTTGTCTTCCAACCAGTTATTCATATTTCCAGATATGTGCATGTAAAATTGGAAGAAGAGAGAAACAAGAAATGTATAAGAAATTAAGAAGACAAAAAGGAGAAACAATT
Organism: Octodon degus; assembly: GCF_000260255.1. Taxonomy (NCBI): domain Eukaryota; kingdom Metazoa; phylum Chordata; class Mammalia; order Rodentia; family Octodontidae; genus Octodon; species Octodon degus. The sequence continues at coordinate 8,552,903 of NW_004524633.1, forward strand.
AAAAAGAGAGATGAAACAAATTAAAGCATTAACTGCTTCTTTCCATAGACCAACAGAAATACACAGTACAGTTGTCCAAAGCATCTTGCTTACATACATAGATAAATCTCTTTCTCCCAATCCCTCTCACATCCTTCTTCTCAACTCAGTAACTCTTTCCTTTTGAGTAAGTTTATTACCTTTCCCAGTGTCTATTGTGTTCTTCAGATTCCAGTTTTCTCATTCAAGTTCTCACACAAGGAGACAAAGTGATGTTTGCACATGTCAGTCTGATTTGTTTCACTTAAGAGTATGTTCTCTAGTTGCATCAATTTTCCAACAAAAGACTTAAATTTATCCTGTTTTATAGCTGAGTAACACTTCATTATGTAAAAATATCACATCGTATTTATCCATTCTTCAATGGATGGGCATCTGGGTTGTTTTCAGGATTTAGCTATAACAAATTGTGCTGCTATAAACATGGATGCATACTGTGGTATGAGATTTTCAGTTCTTCTGGAAAAATACCCAGGAGGGGACTAGCTGGCTTGAGTGGGATCTCCAATCCTAGCTTTTTAAGGAAGCTCCATACTGATTTCTGTTAGGTATGAACCCACGCAATTGACCAGACCAGGTATTCTGATGTGAGCAGATTTATTGGAATATGAGAAAGTGGGCTGACTGTCTAACAGACCAAGACAGCCCAAAACAAAAGGGAATGGGATTTTATAAGGTTTTTTGTGGGGGGTGTTTGTGGGCTGGAACAGCCAGATTGCAGGTGGAGGTCATTTTTCTTCTGTGTGGTTTGGCTCTCTGTGTGGTGCTAAGGGGAAGTGAGTGGAGACCAGGGTACAGAATGGGGAGAGTTTGGGCAGGGTGCCTGGGAAAACTTGAGTCCTGGCTCATCAATATCCATAGTAGTTATACCAGTCTGCACTCCCACCAACAGTGCAGAAGGGTTCCTTTTTCTCCACAATCTCCCTAGCATTTGTCATTGGCTGATTTCTTGATGTTAGCCATTCTTTCTGTGGTAAGACGGAATCTCAGTGTTGTTTTAATTTGCATTTTTTTTGAAAGACCAATGATGTTGAACATTTCTTCATATATTACTTGCCATTTGTATTTCTTCCTCTAAGAAGTATATATTTATCTCAGATGCCTATTTTGGGTTGGGTCTTTGAATTTAGAGGTCCTGACTTTTTAAAATTCTTTGTATGTTCTAGATAGAAGGCCTTTGTCTAAGGGACAGTGGGCTATGATTTTTTCCCATGTTTTTTGGTTTTCTTTCTATTCTGTTGGAGATTTGCTTTGAAGTGATGAAACTTTTAAAAAGGATAACAATCCTAGTTGTTGATTCTTTGAAGTATTTACTGTGCAGTTTGGTTTTTGTTCATAAACTCTCTACCTACTCCTATGTCTTTAAGATTTCTATCTACATTTTCCTCCAGAAGGTTTAGTGTTTCTATTTTAATATTTATATCTTTGATCCATTTTGACTGTAGCTTTGTAGATGGTGATAAGCATGGGTCTAGTTTTGGCCTTCAGTATGTGGAAAATCAATTTTTCCAGCACTATTTATTTATTTATTTTCTGGTTCAGCCCACCCTGTGGGCAAGGCTGGCACAGTATGTGAAATCAAACTGCAGTCCCGTGTGCCTACCTAAGCTTGCTTAAGCAGGTGCTTTAGACAAATAAGCTATCTCACCAGGACCCCAGCACCATTTATTAAAGTGGCTGTCTTTCTTCCAGTGAGGCTGTTTGGTCCCTTTATCAAAGATAAGGTGGCTGAATGTATTTGTAGTTGTGTATGTATCTTCTAATCTGTTTCACTGATCCTCAAGTCTGTCTCTATGCTAGTACCATGCTGATTTTTATTACAGTAACTTTATACTATAATTTCAGGTCAGGGATTGTGATACCTCCTGCTTTTCTTTTGTTCCCAGGATTGCTTTTGATATTCTGAGTCTTTTCTGGTTACAAATGAATTTTAGGAATGTTTTCTCTAGCTCTGTGAGGTATACTAATAGTATTTTAATTGGGTTTGCATTGAATATGTAGAGCAATTTTGGGACTAGCATTTTCCCACTACTGTATAGCATTTTCACAGTGCTGGTTCTTCCTATCCAGGAGCATGGAATATCTTTCCATTTTATCAAATCCTCTTCACTCTCTTTTCTCAGAGTACCATAATTTTCACTGTATAACTCTTTTACAACCTTTGTGAGATTGATTCCTAAGTATTTCATTTTTTTATGTTATTGTGAAAAGTGGTTTTCCTAATTTCTCTCTCAGTGTGTTAATTCTTTGTGTACAAATATACTACTGGGGATTTTTGGATGTTGACTTTGTATCCTGGTATGTTGCTGGATTTGGTTAAATTAAATCTACAAGACTCTTGGTGGAGTTTATGGGGTCCTATATGAAGAGTATCATATCATCTGCAAATAAGATAACTTCACTCCTTCTTTTCCAATCCTTATTCCTTTTATTTCTCTGTCTTGTCTAATTGCTCTGGCTAATGTTTCCAGAGCTGTATTGAATAAGAGTGGAGACAGTGGACATCTTTGTCTTGTTCCTGATTTTAAAGTGAAGGCCTTAAGTTTTTGACCATTTAGCATGATGTTAGCTGTTGGTTTCTCATAGATGATTTTAGAGTCGAGATATAGACCATATATTCCAATTCTCTGTAGGATTTTTATCATGAATGAGTGTTGAACTTTGTCAAAAGGCTTTTCCACATCTATTGTGATGATCATGTAGTTTTTGTTCTTGGTTCTTTTGATGTGTTATATTACATGTATGGATTTGTGCATCCCTGCATTCCTGGAATGAATCCCACTTGGTCATGATATATAATCTTCTTAATGATTTTCTGCATTGTTTGCTACGATTTTATTAAGGATTTTTGCACCTATATTCATTAGAGAGATTGGCCTATAGCTCTCCTTTTTAGTTGGATCTTTCTCTGGTTTTGGAATCAGAGTAATACTTGCCTCCAGGAATGAGTTTGAGAGAATTGTTTCCCTTTCAATTTCCTTGAAGAGTTTGGGAAAAATTGGCATTAAATCTCTAAATTTCTTGTAGAATTCTGCTGTGAATCCATTATGACCTGGGATTTTCTTTGTTGGTGTTTTGTAGCTTCTTTTGTCAATAATTTTCAATTTCATTGCACTGTGGTCAGATAGCATGCATGGGATAATTTCATTTGCTTTGCATTTACTTAAGAGTGCTCTGTGTGCTAGTATATTATCTGTTTTGGAGTCTGTCCCATGTGCAGCTGAGAAGGATATGCATTGTGTTGTTGCTGGGTGAAACACTCTATAAAGGTCTACCAAGTCAACTTCTTCCCAAGTTTGGTTTAGTTCTGTTATTTCTTTACTGATTTTTTTTTGCCAAATTGGTCTATCTTTTTGTGACAGTGACATGTTACAGTTCCCCATTACTACTGTATTATTGTCCATTTGATTTTTCTTTTTTTAAATTTGATTTTTCATGTTTGTTAAAATTTGTGTAGGAGGGTGCTCCTACTTTGGATATATATATATTTTTTTTTTCTTTTTTTTTTTTTATCTTCCTCTTACAGTTTTCCCTTAACAAGTATGTAGTGACCTTCTTTATCTCTTTGGATGATTTGTGGTTTGAAGTTGGTATTGCCAGCAACCAGAATAGCTACCTCTGTTTTTTTTTTTTTTTTTTTATTTCCTGTGACATGGAGGATTGTTTTTCATCCTTTGACTTTTAGTTTGTGAATTTCCTTTAGAGTTGAATGTGTTTCTTGTATGCAGCATATTGTTGTATTTTATTTCTTAATCCACTCTGCTAGTCTGTTTCTTTTGATTGGTAAATTGAGGCCATTTACGTTGATGGTTATAACTCATACATGTCAGCTTACCTTTGTCATGTTATTTTCTTGTTATAGAGTCTGTAATTTTTCCCTCTTTTTAATTACTTGCTCTGTTTGGTGGCTCCTTTCTGTTGTTCTTAAAGCTGTGATTACCTCTGTCTCTTTCTCCAGTATCTGTCAGTACTATTTGTAGGGTTGGTTTGACGGTCATGAATTTTTTCAGTTGTTCTTTGTCAGTGAAAGATCTTATTTCAACACTGAATCTGCTAGATAGTTTTGCAGGGCACATCTATCTGGGTGGGAAGTTATTTTCTTTCAGGATGTGAAATTCTTCATTCCAAGCTCTCCTAGATTTGATGGTTTGTGTTGAGGAATCTGCTGTGATTCTGATGGGTTTTCCATTGTAAGTGATCGGTTTCTTTTCTCCAGCAGCTTTCAATATTCTATTCCTTTGCTGCATTTCTTTCTTTCTTTCTTTCTTTCTTTCTTTCTTTCTTTCTTTCTTTCTTTCTTTCTTTCTTTCCTGAGGTTTTGATTATTATGTGTCTAGGTGTATATTTATTGTGATTATGGCTGTGTGGAGCTCTATATGCCTTGCTTATTTGTATGTCAGTTTCTTTTCTCATGTTTGGAAATTTTTCTGCTAGTACTTCTGCAAATAGTCTTTTTATGACATTTGTGCTGTCTCCTATTTCATTGACACTTATTGTTCTCATATTATTTTTCTTTGCATCATCTTATAACTGCTGAATTATTTCCTGGTTCCTTGTTAGTTTTAAGAGATCTTTTATTTCGTGATCATTAGCTACAACACTGTCTTTGAGGTCTAAAGGTCTATCTTCAGTTTCATTCACAGTTTTTCCAGCTTTCAGTGGAGTTCTTAATATCCTGGATAGCTATTTGAATTTGTTTCATGCATTTTAATTCTTTCCTATATTGTTCATTCAGTATTCCCATCATTTTTTTTTCTTGTCTATTTTTCTATCTATGTCTTCTTCAGCTGTGCTGAGCAATTCTTTCACGATTGCTGTCCTTTCTTTTTGGACCTGAGAGATTATTTCTGATCTTATTTCTTCTATAACTGATGAACTTGTTTCTTTGCTTCAGTTGCTATCATTTCAGAGATTTCGAGTGTGTGATTTCCAAGTTGTTATATGTCTTTGTCTCCTGGATTTGTTCTGGGTGGACTGGAGGATTGCGATTGCCTTCTGCTCCTCATTCTGGCAGTTCTGAAGCTCCCAGTAATCATCCAGAGTGAGTCTCACAGGCTTCCCAGAGCCCGCCCAAGTTCTTAAATGGCTCCAGGAAGGCTCAGCACCCACTTGCAGCGGGCTCACAGATCACAGCTCTCCTGCGTCCTGCACGCCACTCAGAGTCCTCCCAAGTTCTTCCAAGTTTGCGGCGGCACCAGCAGAAGCTCCACACCTGTGCCCCAACTCAGTTTTTTACAAAATCATAAAATTGTAAAGAGTGCAGAAAGTGTACAACTCAGAAGCATCATTGGACTTCTTGTGGAGAAAACCCTAAGTCTACTAATTTGGGCCAAACCTAGACCATTCTTCATGGGTGCAAGAGTGGCAAAAACATGCTGAAAGACTTTCACACCAAAATGAGCTGAAATCACACAGTTTATGGAAAGTCAGCTCTATCTGCATAACCCAGGTAAAAAATTCCTATTTTTTTCACTTTCAGCTAAATTCAAAGCACATGTTAACAACAAAGTAGAGACATGAAAATTAAATCTCTGTGTGCACAGGTATTTTAACCATGTTTGAAATGTTGTAGTTGGGAATAACAATGGGTGTTGGCTTCAGGAGCATGTGTACTGAAATTGAAATAATCATGAACTCATGTCAATTTTCAAAACAGTAGAGTTTCACAAACTCCCCACCCAGATGCTTTGTTGCTGTGACTGGAATGTTTGTATCCCTTTCAAAACTGATGTTGAGACTTCATCCCCCACGTCACACATTAAGATGTGTGTCCTTCAGGAGGCCAGTAAGCCATGAAAGGAGAGCTCTAGGAGTGGGAGTAGGTGCCCTCCCACAGGGCTGGAGGTAGAAGGGGGCTCTCCGTCTGCAGCCCAAGAGGAAACAGGGTTGAGCAGCAAGGCGCCATCTTGGAGGGTGAGGGAACGGTGCTCAGCAGACACCAAGCTTGTTGGGTCCCAGGTGTCAGAGCTCCCAGGCATGAGAACTGTGACAAATAGTTTTCTGTTCTTTATAAATTACCTAGTTTATAGTATTTTGTCATAGCAGTGCGATCACTCCAAGATGCATATTGATAGCTTAGCTTGCAGTAGTGCCATCCTATCTCTAGAAAATTCACATTGATATATCACTGGTAGCTAGACTGTGACCTAATTTTGCCTTCACCAATGTTTAACTTGTGTCTAGGTCTGAGTGTGTACAGTTGTTTGGTGCAAATCAATCTGATGTGCAGACTCATGCAAGCACTGCCACAGTCAAGATACAGATAAGTTCTAACCCCACAAAAGCACTCTGTGGTGCTAATCCCTTATATTCACACTCCCCCATCTATAGTCCTATTGCCTGACAACCACTAATCTGTTCTCCATCACTATAATTGCCCCTTAAAGATTTTTATATAAATGGAGTCATACAGATTATGGCCTTTTGTAATTGAAGTTGCCTGTCTTTTTCACTCAGCACAATACCCTTGAGGACTTTCTTGGATGTTCCATGTATGAGTTCATTCTTTTTCATTGCTGAGTACTATTCCCTTACATGGATGTGTCAGAGTTTGTTTTACCATCAGTTCATTGAAAGGCAGTTAGGCTTCTGGCTTTTCACTGTTACAGATAAAGCTTTGATCAGTATTTGTGTGTGTGTGTGTTTTTGTGTGAACATAAAGTTTTAATTCCAGCATCAGTTTTAAGCTCCACAGTATCGAACATTTAATATTACTTCAATATTTTCTTGCCAGTTGAACTGTTTTTGCTTACAATACCTCTGACACCAAATGTGTGGGTATGTTCTGACACAACTTGCTTCCCTAAGTATTTCAGTGGCAACCACATTTCTAACAACACAATGAAATTCTCAAAATTAATTAAAAAATACAAAAAAAAAAAGAAAGAAATTCGCACACATCTACTTAAAACTTGATTGGCCCCTGCTAATGTAAGGACTCAACGCTACCAGATCACTCCCACTTCAAAAGCTGATTGCAAATTCTGGTTTGGCAAAATCATCGAACATAAACTTATTTTATGTAAAGTGCTGAATATCTTATGTAACTGTTGAATATGGCCCCAAACATGAAAAACAGAGTGCTTGCATGGGCATCCTCTGGTGTTAATGAAACGTCAAAAAAATCATAAGCCAACTGCTGTAAGGCAGGAGCCATGCACGAATGAGTAAATGGCTGGCCTTCGGTAACAAACCCAAACTCCAGCGCTTTTCTGCTTTCCGGGCCGTAGGAAATGAGATTCCTCTGGCTGAGATTTCCAGGTTTCTAGTCAAGGTTTTATCTTTTTGGCAGCTAACCCGTCTTGATGCTACGTAGGAGTCAGGTGCCAGTTGCCTCGCACGTAGGATGCCCGCACGTCCTCACTGGTCATGAAGTCCCAAGGTTGTAGCAGGTCAGTGCCAGGCCATGACTAGGCACAGGTCTCTCCATGACAACACGCCATCACACAGGTCCCATATTCTGGCACATCAAAGAGCCTGGATGGAACTCAGCCAGTAACTGGGACTACTGCATCTCTAGAATTTATTAAAGGACATTATTTTTTTCAACTGAATGTGTGATATACTGTTCCATGTGACTTTGGCTATTTTTTTAGTCTACGCTGGGTACTTTATGTCTGATCTTTCATCAGTGATGAAGATTAGTCATAAAAACGAGGTTCCTGGTGACATTTTAATTTCCTTACTGTCTAGGAGGAGTAAATTGAAATAGAGCTCGCAGAAAGCCCTCTGTGAGTAGACAGCGTTTCTAGGCTGCTGTGTGCGTGTTGCTGTGAAGACAGAGCACGTGAAGGCGTGGGAGATCCTGCTGGTATGCTGCATGGGAGCAGCACTGCACCTTTAGGCCCTGCAGAGAGAAACTGGCCACAGTCGTGGGTCCTTTGTGCTGCTCTATGCAGTCCTCAGGAAGGTGACTCTCGGAGGGACAGGGACCCTCCTGCTGCGTGCACAGGGGTCAGAAACTGAAGACATAATGAGCATGTTTGGAGATCAATGCTTTCATTCTCAGAGTTTTCACTCTAGTAAGACACAGTTTGAACTTAAGGCATAATTGAACTGAAGCTGGCTGCTGAGGTATCAGCTGATCGTCTGCACCAGAATATGAGCGGGTGTGGGGGACAAGATCGATTCACCCAGCTCCCTGTACCGTCGGCTCAGTGGCAAATCAGAGTGGGCACAGCCAGGAGGGTTTCTGCTAATGTCACGGTGGGGGAACATGAAGCATTGTGCATGCTCACATTTCCAAACCGATTCCCAGGAAAACACGACCAGTAAAAAGCCTCCTTCAACATGCTGTGAAACACTTACTCACGCACTGCAATGTGCGGGCGTAAGTTTTGCAAGGTGAGGGGCCTAGAGCAGGTCTCAGCTCTGCCACCGAGGAGCTGTGGGACTTCAGACAGGTAGTTGGTCTTTGTGTTTCTGGTTGTTCGACTGTAAATTGGGGATTATCATGACACCATGTGAGGCTGGGAAATTAAAGTGTGATCACGTATGTGAAGAGCTCGGGAACTGGCTGCTTAGAAAGGCTTGCATGCGGAACTTGATGTTCTCAGAAATACATCCTGTGATATGGCCCACGGGGCCCGCCAGCTCCAGGGTGTCTGAGATAGTGTGGGTGACCCAGAAATAGAGAGGACGGGAGCTGGGCTGGGAGAGGGGCTGGCTTAGTTCAGTGAGCTTACACCAGCTTATTTCACCTTGGACAACAGAAGTGACTGACTGGGAAGGACTTTGTTTGGCTAAATGCCTGGCAACAGGAGGGTTAAGTTAAGGAGGGAGGTAGGAAATGGGGCTGCGTCCAGATTCACTCAGGTATAAGTGTTAAGCAGAGAGAGCGAGGACGGTTCAGCACTGGCATCTCGAGCCTCAGGAGAGGTGAGCGTTCTCTTGTAACCCCTTATGCAGTGCAAGGACCACTCCCTGCTTGAGTGGTAGAAATTATTTGAGGTGGCATAAGATCTTGTGTGTGAGTGCACGTGTGTGTGTGTGTGCACCTGCGTGTGGCATTTTGGCGGGAAACCAGGCCCTTCTCACTGAGGTACATCAGCCCTCTTTTTTATTTTGTGATGGGATCTTGCTCGCTTACTCAGGCAAGGCTGGAACTTGCAGTCCCGCTTGCTTCAGCCTTCCTAATATTTAAAATTCTAGGCCAATATTTATAAGCCAGGATTCAGGAATGTCCATCCAGTAGATCCATTTTCATAAGAAACACGGATCCGTAGCAAAGCCCTTTCCTCCCCCAAAATACTGCCTTCTTGGGTGCCTTTTGAGTTTTGTGTCCAGTCTGTGCCTAGCATTTTGGGAATACATCAGTTAGACATATGGCCAAGCTCAACCAAATATTTTTCAGCTCCCCCTTTTTTTCCTTCCTGCGCTTCAGAAGAAAAGGTGTTGAAGAGCTCCCGCGACTGGATCAGTCTGAGCAGTCAGTCCCTCCGGCTCTTAAATACTCCTCGGGTGTTTATTTAAAGATCACGTGTGGCTGTTTATAATCATCATCGTCTGGGTGCGCGGAGTGGAGAGAGCCACGAAGCGCTGGGCCCTGTTGTCCCTACCGGCAGCAAACGCCGACGTGACGCGGCCGTGGCCAAGGCTGCGTCTGCATCGTGCAGCGCGTGGGCTTCCTGACTGCTGAACGCAGAGACGCGGCTTGCGCTGCCGTGCGGGGACCGGTGACCGTCCCAGGGTTCCCTTCTGGCCGGCAAAGTCAGGGAACTGAAATGGAAGGATGTTTAAATCTGCCCATTTGAGCCTCTTAGTGAAAACATGGTTGACACCAAATAAGGACTTTATTTTACTGTGTGCAGTTTTACTCTTGGTCAGCTCCTGCGGAGCAGCACAGGGCCCGGGAGGCCGGGGGAGGGTTTCACGCAAACTGCCGGGGCCAGCCGCTCACTGCCTTTATTTTCTCCCCCTGCAGCGCAGTCTGCTTCTTGTCTCATGTCGCTGTCAAACTGCTCACGAGGAGGACAGATGGGTCTTTTCTTTTTTCACACATTTTTTTTTAACCCTGAAAGCAGGGATTTTTTTTTTTTTTTCCTGACTAAGCAAGCACACTGGTAGTGTCTTGTCTTCCTTTACTATTTCTTCAGAGTCTTAGCATTTATCTAGGATGGCATTGATGACATCGTTAATATTTTCTCTGTATAGTTAGATATCTGGTCACTTTTCTAATAGTTCATTCTCTGAGATGGTATAAAATCATTCACCACTAATGTCCACATTTTCTATGCACCTCCTTGCCAGGAGCTAGTCTCCAAGTCCTATAATGAACCCCACGAGCAGGCAGTACCTGTACCCGCCCGCACGAAGCTGCCAGCAGGTGGTAAATCTAGTTTTTAGTGACAGTCACTATTCCCCACGTTTCAGTGTATTGGAACATTTGAAAAACAGCAGCAACGGTGTATCACTTTAGTGAGATACAAATAAATTACATGAAGTAAGGATTTAAGAGAATAACTCAAAATAATGGAACTCATGTTTGCTTCTTCTTCTTCTTCTTTTTTTTTTTTTGTTTCATGTTTGCTTGTAAGAGAGACTCATCACCCTTTATAGACAAGGAAGTAACAAAATAAAGTGACCCAAGTCTGTTTCTGGTTATCGTCACCATTTCTGTAAGCATGTCTGTTCTTGGACAACTCCACGCTAGGTTAACTCATATGGCATTGTAACGTGCTTCAAAAATAACCGGACCGCTGCCTTTCTAAGAAAAGAGAATAAACATTAGAAGATTCCGATGAAATACCTAAGGACATATACTCATTTTCAAGGGAAATCTAACCAGTTTTAGGATACTAAAACCTAGAGAACTGAAAGACTGGCTAAATCCAGATTTAGAGAAAGGCAGTAGTGTAGGCTCCAGCCTACGAGTTTAGGGTATGGGGGTGAAAAACAGAAAGGCACAGAGTTAATCTGGAATGCAGAGGCCAGGGGACTGTTTGTCTGTAGTGGACAGAAGAGCCCAGAGCGTGTGGTGGACATTGATTTTATTTACTTAGACATGAGGGCAAGCAACAAGGCTAGCAGAAGATTCCTCTGCCTCCTGTTATCTATAGTCTATGCCAACAAGCAGCTAGTTCTCTCGACTCTTCCCTGGAGCTCACCAAGTGCCTGCACATCTGCGTGTTGGCAGGGGAGTGCGGCTTGCGAATTCCCTTGTCCTTTGAGTTGTAAATGGCTTTGTCCTTCACTCCCATATTTAGTCCAGAAACCTTCAAAATTTGCTCTTAGTGCATCTACATAAAAATCAGATGCAATAGCCAGTTTGCTTAAAGTTCTCCAAAGACATTTGATGGCATCAAAGAACGAAACCCGAACTCCCCCTGTGGCCTGCGTGGCCTTGATGCTCTCCTCTTTGGGCTCTTCTCTCCTCTTGTCTCTCTCCCCTCTGAGCCAAGGTGGAAGCGCCTTCATCCTTTGTCTTTGCCGACTTTGCCCCGTCTTGGAGCCTTTGTGCTGTGCTCTTCCCACAGCCTCTTCCCCCAGGGCTCTCCATGCCCATCTTTTCCTTGGCACTTGAGGCCTGGGCTCCTCTCCGTGTTCCGGAGTAGCACTGTCTCTGTGGACTGCCGCTGGGCTATCTGGTAGGACGTCTGAGCCGGAGACGCAGTCACTCTCAGAAACTCAGTCATGCTGTGGGGCGGGGACCAGGCTTCAGAGGCATTCCGTAGAATGGGGTTGGTCACCGAAAGGGCTTCCTGGTCCTCATGGTTCCACTCATACCCACCATCACTGTCCATCACTGGGAAACCTTCTTTTTGATCCCAATATCTGCCCCAAAACCCATTTGAGAAATATTATGATGTGAAAATAAGGTTGCTCTTCCAGCCATCCAAGCGCAGTCCCTGACTCTAGGGGAATAATGATAATTATTCACGATTTCCTCTGCTAAGAACAACAGATCTTCTGCTAATTGATTTTCACAGCAATACCCTAAGGATGAAGATATTATAGTTACTCCCATCTTACAAATGAGTAGACTGCTCAAGGTCACACACCAAAATTCAGACTCCAGAAAAATGATGTTGCTGTTCAAAAGAACCTCCCAGGCTGCGTTAAGTCCATCTACAAATCTAACCGAGGAGAATATCGTTGCAACCATGAGAGGATGTTTGAATCTGTGAAGTTGGTAATTCCACCCACAACTCTTTCAGTGACTACGGTTTACCACAGTTTCATGCGGATCCTTGTACACAAGCGCCTGCAGCCGCAGGGAGCAGAGCCTTCTGCTGATAACCAGATTTGGAGGAATGCACGTAGGTCAGACCACCCCAGAAGCCATATCAATTTGAAGATCAAAGGTATATCTTTATTCATAAGAAACCAGTTTTTTTTTTTGGCAGAACTGGGGATTGAACTCAGGCCCTTGTGCTTGCCAGAGAATCACTTATTCTACTGAGCCATCTCCCTGGCCCTAAGATAATGTTTTGTTTTGTTTTGTTTTTCCGGAACTAAGGATGGAACTCAGACCCTTGCGCTTGCCAGGGAAGTGCCTATTCCACTGAGCCATCTCCCCGGCCCCTATTCATAAGATATATGACATTTAGATTGGTTGATAAATACAAAACTGATGATCCAATGGTTATTTGTAGTAGGAAATTGGTGTATGTCTCAGTTGGCTTTTCACTGCTGTTACTGAATAACAGAGACTGGGTAATTTATAAGAAGTAGAGGCAGGCAGAGCACATGGTTTTGAAGTTTTGGGAAGCCTCTGGTGAGGGCCTGTTCTTGTTATGACGTGGCAGGCAGGGTCCCATGGCAAGAAAGAACAAACTTGTTGGCTTGCTACTCTCTCTTCCTGTCTTTATTAAGCCCCTAAAGCAATCATAAGGGCTGCACTCATAGTGCCTCATCCAAGCCTAATTATCTGTCAAGGCCCTGCCTGTGAAAACCACGGATGCAGGGATTTGGGACTTAAGCTTCTAATGCATGAATCTTAGGCATCACTCACACCACTGCTGTATACAAACCATTCAGATTGGTGTAGTATCAGATTCATTTTGGGTAAACACTAGTAAACAGATGTACACAGCTATACATGAATAAGTGGAACTGAGTTAAAATTGTGGCATAAATGTGCTTTCTTTTGACATTATAATTTTTACCTTTCCCCCAACATTAATTTTATTCACCTTCTCATTCTCATGCAAGTACATAATATTTTCTTCTCCTAACCCTCTATTTAAACATTTTATTTTAAATCTATAGCTTTCCTATACACAAATAACAAATTCACTGGGAGAGATATCAGGGAAACCACACTTTTCACAGTAGCATCAAGAAAAATGAAATACTTGGGAATCACTCTAACAAAGAAAGGGAAAGACCTTTACAATGAAAATGAGAGTACTATCAAAAGGGAGATAGAAGAGGAGATTGCAGAGCTATTGTGAGATCAGAAAACGGGAACATATCTGTTCTTCGAAGGGCACATTCAATATAGTGCCAATTCCCATACTCCCAAAACTGTTATGCAGATTTAATGCAATCCTAATCAAAATACCGATAGCATACCTCATAGAACTAGAGCAAACAATCCTAAAATTCATATGGAACCAAAAGACATCCAGAATAGTAGAAACAATTCTGGGCAACAAGGGCAAGGCACTGGGCAACAACATGTCTGATTTGAAATTACACTGTAGAGCTACTGTGATTAAAACAGCATGGTGCTGGCAAAAAAAAAAAAAAAGACCTGAGGACCAATGGAATAGGATAGAAGATGCACAAAGAACTCCAAGCACACTCAGCTACCTTATCTTTGATATAGGTGCCAAATACCTTCACTGTAAGAAGACAGAATTAAATAAATGGTGCTGGGAAAACTGGCTTTCCATGCAAAGATTGAAGCTAGACCC
>NW_004524633.1:8567295-8569994 GCF_000260255.1 Octodon degus
AGAGAGAGAGAGAGAGAGAGAGAGAGAGAGAGAGAGAGAGAGAGAGAACTCACAGAATGGGAAAACATTTTACCAGCTACTCCTCAGATAAAGGACTAATGTTCAGAATAAATAAAGAACTGAGAAAAATCAGACTACCCAGATTTAAATGCCCAGCTAAAAAATGGACATCTGAAATGACTATACATTTCTCAGATGAAGTACAAACAACAAGTAAACATATGAAAAAATTTTTACACTCCAATTTGAGAAATAGGGGACTGAGGAGATAGCTGTGCAGACTAAGCACCTGCCTGGCAAGTGCAAAGATCCAGGTTTGATCCCAGGTGCACCGTGCTGGCCACTGAGACCAGGCGTGATGGCACATGCCCGTAATCCCTGAACTGGGGAGGCTGAGACAGGAGGATCACTATGAGTCTGAGCTGTGCAGGGAGACCCTATACCAAATAAATAAATAAATGTTTAAAAAAAATCAAGAAATGTGAATTAAATTAACACTGAGATTTTGTCTCACCCCAGAAAAAAATGGTTATCATCAAGAAATCAACCAATAACAAAGGCTGGGGGGACTGTGGGGAAAAAGGAACCTTTCTCCAGTGGCGGTGGGAGTGCAGGCTGGTGCAATCACTGTGGAAATCAGTGTGGAGACCCCCCCCCAAAAAAAAAATAAGACTGGAGGTTTTACTCAATCCAGCTATTCCCCTAGTTGGTATCATCCTGAAAGAATTACAAACCATCATCCTACAGTGAGCTACGTAATCCAGATGTATAGCAGCAGCACAATTCATAATAGCTAAGGCCTGGAAGCAGCCTATACGCCTGTCAACAGAACAATGGACAAAGAAGATGTGGTAGCCACATATAGTGGGGTGCTGCTCTGCGGCAAAGAGGGATAAAGTTGAGCTATTGTTAGGTTAACGGAAGCATTAGCCTGCGCCCATAACTTTCAGTGAAATAAGTCAGACACACAAGTTGAAACATCGCATTGTTTCCCTTGTGTGAGAAACGCAAGGTGTGAATGAGGAGCAACACGCAGAAATCGGAGCATGGGTACCAGGCAATAGCAAGGGCAAGTTCAAACAGGAAGGGGAAGGGGGAGGGAAAGTGGGGGCGGGGATGAGGGGAAAGGAATCAAGAAGAGGACGGACGGGAAAAACGGAAACACAGTCTCTGTGAACGGGGAAGGGAAAAAGGGTGAAGGGAGGGGAGAAGGGAAAGAAGAATCTTATATTCAGGTACAAATTCCCTAGAATTGCCAGTGAGATAGCTCAGTGCAATAAGTGCTTGCCTGGCAAACGCAAGGTCCTGAGTTCAATCCTTGGTACCAAAAACAAAAACAAAAGCTAAACAAAAAAAAAAAATCCCCAAGAAGAAAGGGGGTAATAAGGGGGGCAAAGAAGGAATGAAGAAAAAGCGTAATAATGATACAGGGAGAAAAACTGATCTCGGGTGGATGACCTCCAAACAATACAGGGAACCTCCAAATGACATAGGCAAAAATGATCTCTGGACCTGACCTGCAGGAGTTTGTGTTCTCTAAAACCGAAGAATGAATTTTAGGAACAAACAGAGGTTATGAGCAGAATATATTTATTGAGAGAGAGAAAGCTCCTGTCCTAGAGAGGGACAGGAAGCCCCCCCCAGGAGGTAGTTCCCCGGGAAGCTGTCTCTTCCAGGGACTTTTGTAGTGTAAAACCACGTAGGACTAAGGTGGAGAAAGGGGGAACTCGCTTAGGTGGATGTGAGGTGGGACAAAACTCTGTCCACCAATGGGATTGCAAGCACCCTTGCTCAGGTAAAGTTCATTATGCCCAGGACCAAATGGGGAAGCGAGCCACATAGCTAAGCTGACATGAACAGGGACAGGGTCTCTTCCTGTTGGGGGTTGGGCTAGTGACTCACTTGGGCTCTTTCAAGTTAATTGATACTATTTAGGATATCAATCCCTGATGCCCATCCCTAGGGAAGTACGTAGCTGTGCTTCCTCTTTTTGTCTTGGTCTTCAGGTGCGGCCCCTATGGGAGTGTCTGTCTCTTCCAAAAGTTGCAAAGTCACCTTGTCTTCTCGAGGTCCTGGCCGTGTCTGACTGCCTATAATGTTTCTATCTAACTTGGCTGCCTGCAACAATAAGAGGAGAAGAGTTTTATTTTATAGTCAGGAAGTGACTGAAAACAGCTTAGAGATCCAGCCTGTTAGTGATTTTTTTTTTTTTTTTTTGGCGGAACCGGGCATTGAATTCAGGCCCTTGCGCTTGCCAGGGAAGCACTTATTCTACTGAGCCATCTCCCTGGCCCCGATATTTTCACTTAAATGAAAATTAGTATTTTATACAAATAACATGGAACTGTAACAACATGGGAATACCTTTTTGAAACCCAACTCTTTTTTTCTAAAATTGTAAAAACCACATTCATCAGCCACTTATTCTCAGATATAAGTCATACACACACTCCGGGCAGGAGAGAACCTGTTGCTCCTGGAGTCTGTGGTGTCCTCTTTCTCCTTGGATCCTGGCCCACAAATCAGGGTTGCCCTTCTCAAGCTAGATGAGCGCAAATTGTGATCCCAGCACTCAGGAGGCTGAGGCAGGAGAACTGCAGTGAGTTCAAGGCCAGCCTGGGCTACATAGAGAGACCCTGTCTCAAAAGACAAAACAAACTCTCTACAAATCCATGGGACAATTGTTCTTTCTGAGGAGT
>NW_004524633.1:8571059-8573550 GCF_000260255.1 Octodon degus
TGAACCCAGAGCCTTGTGAACTTGCCTAGGCTGTCCTCAACATTGCGGTCCTCCCGCTTCAGCCTCCCGAGTAGCTGGGATTTCAGGTGTGGGCTATTATGCCCACACAGCACGAACTGATTTTTAAAGGATGCAAGCGCCACAGGAAAATTTGAAGATAAATGTTTGAGAAATCTTTTCAAATAAGGAAAAAAGTTCTCTAATGATCATTAAAGTATTGAGCTGGATTACTTGCAAGAACACAATTTCTTAAAAACCAAAATGGATAATTGTTACTGCTCTCTGCATAAGACTTTAGTATTTATGTTCAGGAACTGTGTTTACTTTCAGCTTCATTTTCTTCAACCTTCTTGCAAGAGGAAAAGATTTCCTCAGAGCACCAGGCTTCATTCCTGCTTCCTGAAACCTACGCAGAGAAATAATCTTCTTTTGATAAGCTTGGGAGTGACTTTTGAGACTGTCCCCTGGAAAGCCAGGTGCAGCTTCTGTGCAGGAGGGAGTGTCACAGCATGATGTCCCCTGCTTCCCCGCAGAGCGAGGCAGGCGGAGGGAGCCTCCCACATCCACAGTGCCTCTTGCGGGTTTGTGAGGCATGCCACAGGATTCCCCAGGGCAGCGCTCCTCCTGGAGGACAGCAGGCAATGCGAGTGTAAGGAGAGCAGAAGGTGCCACCCAGCGGCTCCTCGCGGAAGATTGGAAATGTCTGCAGCACACACTGGTCGCATCCATTGTGGGGAGCTGGAACACATGCACCTCATAGGTTATTTTCACACCCCAGGCCCTTCATCTTTCTCTCTCTTTTTGGGCGAGGGCACAGGGTCTCCCTGTGTCATTCAGGCTGGCCTTGAACTCACAGTGACCCTTCCGCCTCAGCCTCCTGAATGCTGGGACAACTGCGTGGACCACCACATCTAGTGCGATCTGCAAATTCAAAAGCTGTCAGGGTGACTTTGATGTTTACTCTAATTTAAGAACAGCTGGTAGACATCATGCATAGGTGACCCGCACTTGAGTTAACGTGGCCACAGTCACTGAGTAATTATTTTGTTTGTTTGTTTTTGTGACACCAGGGATTGAACTCAGGACCCTGTGCTTGCCAGGTAAAAATAGAGAGGGTTTTTTTGTTTTTGTTTTTTTTTTGTGGAACCAGGGATTGAACTCAGGGCCTTGCATTTGCCAAGGAAGTGCTTATTCCACTGAGCCATCTCCTCGGCCCACCAAAAGTTTACTTTTGTGTGTGTGTGTATGTGTAACCAGGGATTGAACTCAGGGCCTTGCATTTGCCAGGGAAGTGCTTATTCCACTGAGCCATCTCCTCGGCCCACCAAAAGTTTACTTTTGTGTGTGTGTGTATGTGTAACCAGGGATTGAACTCAGGCCCTTGTGCTTGCCAGGCAGGTGCCTATTGTACTGAGCTATCTCCCCAGCCCACACCAATCAGTACCTAGTCATCTGATCACCTTCTAAGATGATGAATGAGCTGGCCTTCTAGTTTTCAGGCCTCTGCTGAGCTGTCACTGTTGATTGATAAGTGAGCCTGGGAAAACGGCGAGAACCAACAACCAGGTGCCAGATTTCTGTAAGATATTTCTGGACAAGGTTCATGCCAGATAACACCAGATTTATTTTGTCTTTGATCATTTGTTGAGCACCTATTTATTGGGCACCAAATGTACAAGAGAATACTTGGGACAGTTTCTGTCACCAGGAAATACACACTCAGGTGGCCGAGCTGGGAGACACCATGGGCTGTGTGACCTTGAGTGACCTGTTTAACCTTCGCTTCCTTCCCCCACCCGGCATATTGAAAGCATCACCAAAATCTGTTGCTTCTGCCTAGTGATATTTTGGTTCTGTTTCTTTCCGCTTGGCAGACGGCGTCCCTACACTGTTGCTCAGCCTCGAGGCCTTCCTGCCCTGGGTTTCTCTTCCTTTCACGACTGACTTGCTGTTTACATCCACAGGACACTGTCCAGCTGTCTCCGCCTCGTTGCGCTCAGGAAGGAAGTCCTTCCGAAAGGTGAGCCTGACCAAGTCACTTCCTTTTTATAACCTTCAAGGGCTTCTCTTTGGGACAAAGTATAAACTTTGTTACTTGTCCAAGAGGGCCTGTAGAATCTCAGTTCTTCACACAGTCTATCAGGAAGGTTTTCTTTTTGTGTCTGTGTGTTTATTTTAAATGCCTTTTTTTTTTTTGCCAAACTGGGGATTGAACTCAGTCCCTTGTTCTTGCCAGGCAAGTGCTTATTCTACTGAGTCATCTCCCCATCCCCTGTGTGTTTATTTAATTAATTTATTTATTTATTCATGTTTCAGTTTTCTTTTTTTAAATTTTGGAGGAACCAGTATTTTTCTTTTTTTTTTTCCATAATTTTATTGAGAAACAAATAGTAATGAGACAGTTTCAAACCAAATTGGTAGGACAGTTTCAATAATTAACACATTGCATACATTCTTCCTAGTGGTTAATTGCTGTATGAGATACAGACAC
>NW_004524633.1:8574879-8579836 GCF_000260255.1 Octodon degus
TAACAACCTAAGTTTGCAGACCAAAATTAGAGGAAAAGGAGGACTGCAAGGAAAGCCAACATTTTGGTCCTAGCCTTCTAAGGTCAATTAAGACTCAGGACATGTGAGAACTTGTACTGTGACGTCATGTAACTCAATTGTGTGTTTATTTTAAAGAGAATAAAACACCTACAATATTTGGATGGCAATGGAATATCCATCTGTGACAAAACTAAACAAAAAAGGAGATATAAATGAAGGACAATTTTTTATCTGCATATAGAAAATAGGATAGATATATATTCACTTTCTCTTAATTCAATAGGAAGAAAGATTTGTGCTACTGGTGTTTAGACGGGCTAACATGTTTGCATCTTGAGCTATGAATGACTACTACAAAGACAACAATATACAATGTATTAATTGTTGTAACTCTCCTACCAACCTGTTATGAAACTGTCTCATTGCAATTTTCTTCTCAGTAAAATTAAAAAATAAAGAGAATAAAAGAAAAATTGTTAACAATGATACAGAATTTTAAAGCAAGATGATAGGAAATTAATAGCAGTATTGCATGTTATCTTCAAAGTATTTTCTCAGCGTTATTTTTGTGGCTAGGTGTCCCCCCTAAAGCCTCGTGCATCCCTGGGGTGGCTTCTAGAGTTTGTGATTAATTCATGATTTAATGCTGGGATTACGAGTACGAGTGCTGCACCCTCAGGTGGCCAGAGCGCCATGTGAGGAGGGGAGAGAGGCCTGCTCTCTGCCTCTGCGCCTGCTGCTGCTCCTCCCCGTTTGCTCTTGCTGCTTTGCTGCCTTCTGTCGCCATGAACTGCTGCCCTCTGCCATGTGCCACCCTGCCTTGGGAGCCAGCTGACTGGACTGAAACCTCCACAAACTATGAGCTAAATAACCCTTTCCTTCCTTCATTCTGGATGTCAAGTATTTTGTCCCAGCAATGAGTGAAATGCAATGGAGACACTCAGCTTCCCAGACATAGGCATGCAAAACTGGCCAAACAATGTAAGCATTAGCTGTTCCTCTCACTGAACTAATTGAAATTAGCAGTGTAATTATCTTCGTTGTCTTGCGTGTATGTATATGTACTTTCCTTCTTTTTTTTTTTTTTTCTCCTTTCCCCCATCCCAGTTCTTTCCTTTTGAGCAGTGTCTCAGTTACTCTTCTCTATTATCCCAGTTTCTGGGACAAATACCCAAAATGAAGGAAGGAAAGGTTTGTTTAGCTCACAGTTACTGGAGGTTTTAGTCCTTCCTCAGCTGGCTCCAAGGCAGAGCGGCACATGGCAGAGGGCAGCCTTTCATGGCGGTGGCGAAGAGCAACAGCAAATGGGTGGGGCAGCAGCAGCAATGGCCACAGAGAGCGAGTCTGTCTCCCTGTCTCTCTCATGTTACATTCAGGCTCTCCACCCCAGGCTGGGTGCAGCCCTCACACCCATAATCCCAGCAGCCCTCACACGCATAATCCCAGTGGATCATGCGTTAATTACAAACTCTTGAACTCCACCCCATGACTGCATGAGGCTTTGGGGAGACAATTAGACACAAAACATAGCAAGCAGGTGCTTTCCCTTTCACAATACCTATTGTACCTTTTGGAGTTTATTTACTGTTTTAGTTTCTTACACTAGGGAGTAAACATGGTGTTTACACATGTGAGTCTGATTGGCTTCACTTACGAGGATTGTCTCTAGTTGAATCCATTTAGCTATAAAAACCTTGAGTTTATCATTTTTTATAGCTGAGTAATATTCCATTTTATAAAAACACCACTTTTTTTTTTTTTTGGCAGAACCGGGGATTGAACTCAGGCTCTTGTGCTTGCCAGGGAAGTTATAAAAACACCACATTAAAAAAAATCCATTCCTTGATTGATTTGGGTTGTTTCCATATTTAGCTCTTGTGAATTGTGCTGCTATAAACATGGGTACACATGGGTGCTGTGGTATTATGTTTTCAATTCTTCTGAAAAAATGCTCAGAAAAGAATAGCTGGGTCAACTGCGAGCTCTAATGCTAGTTTTTTGAGGAATCTCCAGTGATTTCTACAGTGGTGGGGAATTTTAATATGCAGTGATCAGAGGTCATGACTGAATTTACAAGGACCCTGTATCCAGAGACACCCCAACCTGTAAATAAAAAGGATTAAAAAAAATCTTGGTGGTCCAAGCGCCTGACTGGCAAGCATAAGGACCCAGGTTTGACCCCTGGTACCACATGCCATGCTGGAACTGGGTGCGGCGGTGCACACCTGTCATCTCAGGGCTGGCGAGGCTGAGATAGGCAGATCACTATGAGTCTGGGCTGCACAGTGAGACCCTGTACCAAATAAATAAATAAATAAATAAATAAATAAATAAATAAGATTAAAGAAAAAATGGGATTCTCCAATCTGGACAATGGGATGTGACCAAGAATTCAGAAACCAGGGAGAGTATGAGTAGGTATTGGTAGGGAGTATATGCTGACGTGGCGTGGTTAGTACATTTTTAACACAGTTCTGTGACTGGAGGGAGCACACAGCAAGCAGGAGTCATCTCACACCTTCTGGGTGGTAATAAATTGGTAGTTCCTTGTGACAAATTCAAGCCCAGGAAAAGGCTCAGTGCTGGGCAGGATGCCACGTTTGTGCATCTGTGTTTACACACGGGGAAGGGAGGCTTGAATCGGAAGGAAATCTGCTCGGTAGCCAAGCCGAGTGGGAGAGCCCATCCACCCTAAGCAAGCTGTAGATTCTAGACCACAGGGACTCCAGGGTGGCGGCATGGATTTCTCTTCTTGAGCCAAGGTTAGAGCACTACGGCATACCCGGAGAAACAAACCCTCATCCTGGGCGGGGTGGGAGAGCTGGGGTGTGACTTACCAGAAGGGATGGAATTAAATTATCAAGAAAGTGGCACAGAGAGTGCCTCTTCCTAGAAGAAGGAATCAGTAAGTGAATTGCTAGATCCTCGCGGCTCTATGGGGAGAGGTGGTTGAGGAAGCAGTGTCTCAAAAATGAATAGGATTTATACAATACACAATGTGGTTAAATGGGTTGAATGATTATTATGTGCAAAGCATTAAGATATCAGGAGTTTCTTGGTTTTCCCCATGGCGTCTACTTTACTGAGGAGGAGCCTGAGGGCTGAAGGGACTGACTTGTGAAAGGTCCCACCCTTGGAGCAGAGATAGGATTTGAACTGATGTAAGAGTAGTAACAGAGATGGCCTTGGCTGCAGTTGTTTGCTCTTCTGTGCGTTTCTTACTCTCTGTGATGGGTAACTGTACTCTTCCTTCTGGAGAACTGTGACTTACGCCATCCCATTTGGTCATTTTCCCCTCCCCCTATGGATTGGACGCAATCGCACGGCCTCAGTGAAGAGCGAAAGGGAGAAACACTAACAGCTCTCAGCCTCCTTCTGCTTGTGAGGAAGGGCCTCTGAGGGCCACTGCAGGGGCGCGACGCAGTCTGCTTGGTGCTGTGGTGGGTTAGCGAAGGGGCGGCCTGCAGCACCAGCTCATCTGAGGCAGCATAGTGCTCGGTGTGCAAGGCCCACCTGAGGGCTGTCGCAGCAATGTAAAGGGAGAAGCAGAGGGGAACATGGTGCTGTTGATGCTTCTGGGGAAGCCTGTCGTACTGGTCTTCCTGATGTGAACTCAGCTGTCCTCACCACTGGAGGAGCTCAGGTTCTCACTGATGCTGAGGGTGGCTGTGGCACCTTTTGTGGGAGCTCTGGTCCTTACCTTAAGAGTCAGTTCTTGGCTCAGGTGCAGATCCCTCAGCCAGCCGACACAGATCCTTCATCCATTGGGGCAGACTTTCCAGCTTCCCCTTCCGGTCTTTGGGCCTTTCCAGGGCAGACTCTCGATACAGACTTGCATGAGACATTGTTGTCAGCTCTAGACCTCCAGCTGGATTCCCGGAGGACATTGCCATGGGCTCCAGGTCTCCTGCTGGACTCGTGCAAGACATTACCATGAGATCCAGGCCCTCAGCTGGATTCTTCGGGTCTCTAGTGTGTGGGCAGATTGCTTACTTTGCTCTGCATTGGACTCTTTGGGTGAGTGTTATAGAATAATCTTATAAATTAGGTGCCCTGTATTAAATCCATTCCCTTGCAAGCCCTGACCACAACAGATACTCATCTCTTCATTGTCTCCAGGAGTTGCGGCTCTCCCACGTGCTTCTCTAAGGGTGAGAGCACACTCTGCAAGAAATGGCATGTGGGAAACGGGCTTTCCCTGGTACTTTCAAGACTGGGAGTGAAGAAAAATCTGTCACCTCTAATTAAATGACATTTTCTTTTGTACATTATCTGCTTTTCCATCACTAATGTTCATGGATTTGTGCATACATTATGAGCTAATTAACCTGTTTAAAATTCTTGGTATATAATGTATATTAATCACAGGAATCATTTAGTTGAGGGAACAGTGTATATTTATTTCAAATTCAATCATAGACATTTAGTTTTTTGTTTTCCATAATTCAGCAAGTGTACCTTTTGGTACACTAGAATAGAATTGGATTCTTGAAAATTATATGCATGCACACAGCCCACGTGGAAAGACTTGGGGATAAAGCAGAATATTTAAACAGTATCTAAACACACAGGTAAGGATCACAAAGTTCATCGTAAGTTGATCTTTCTTTACTAATCATTAACTCTTCTCCTTTCAGAAGGAGAATGCTGGGAATGAATTTTTAACAATCCTTGGACATTCATAACTTCCTTAAATGCAATTCTCAAGAGACTCAGCATTATTGTGAAGTCAGCTCATAATTTTTAAACTCCTAGTGATTCCATACATTAAAGGAAGTTTTGTGTATTTACCCATTTTCCCTCAAGAAAAAAGCCAGTAGGTGGCCTGTGCTAAAAATAAAATTTAAGATGATTCCAGGTACTGGGAATCATCATGTAATAGCGAGCTACTCATTGAGGAAAGGTTGGGTCTAGGATATTTTTTTTTTTGATTTAT
>NW_004524633.1:8580312-8619906 GCF_000260255.1 Octodon degus
GACGGGATTTACAAGAAGCAAACCTAAGGAAAAGGAAACTTGTGCTCTGATGTGGCACTAGAACACACCATGGCGTTGGATTATTCTTCTTTCCCTTATCAAAGATAAAATAGCCCAGTCACCAGGTGCCACTAGAGGAGATCTCGGCATCTGTATGACAGGTATGGCCCCCTCGTCCTTTCCCTCTTCCCTTCTTTCTG
Organism: Octodon degus; assembly: GCF_000260255.1. Taxonomy (NCBI): domain Eukaryota; kingdom Metazoa; phylum Chordata; class Mammalia; order Rodentia; family Octodontidae; genus Octodon; species Octodon degus. The sequence continues at coordinate 8,580,513 of NW_004524633.1, forward strand.
CCGAGAGTGCAGGCATGACGTCAAGGCATCATGCAGCACAGCTGGCCACTGGATCCTGAGGTGACAAATTGAGGACAGAAGCAGCACAGTAATGGTGGGTGGTGGGTAGAAAGAGCCACAGCCTGGGCCTTGGCGGATGCTGTTTGCCACCATGGGTCCAACCTCAGACGTTCTGCTCTTCTTCTTTCTCTTTCTCTTCCTTCCCTCTCTCTCCCCTTCCTCTCCCTTCTCTTTTCTCTTTTCCTTCATTTTCATCTTCCTCTTGTTCTTCTTCATCTCCTTCTCCTTCCTCTTTGTTATGGTTTGTGTGTAGTTGTCCCCACAAAGCCTCATGTAGTCATTGGGGCACAGTTCTAGAGGCTGGGATTACAGGTCTGAGTACTGCTGGGATTATGGATGTGAGTGCTACACCCAGCCGGGGCAGATAAAGAGGGGACAGACTTGCTCTCTGTTGCTATTGTTGCCTCTGCTCCATAATTTTTCTCTTGCTGCTTTGCTGTTCTCCACAGCCATGAACTGCAGCCCTCTGCCATGTGCCAGTCTGCCTTGGAGCTAGCATAGTATGGACTGAAACCTGTATAAACTGTGAGCTAAGTAAACCTTTTTTTTCCTTAATTCTTGGTGTTTGGTATTTTGTCCCAGTAATAGGAGGAGAATAACTCAGACACTCTTCCTCTTTTTCTCCTTCTCCTTCTGCCTGTCTCCCTCATTCTTTTTTCTAAAGACAAACAGTGTCTTTTGGTTTGTAGTTGTAGGGTATGCTCCTCTGGCTCTGTGGCTTTGGGCCCATGGTGGTATCCTGCACAGTGGCAGGAGCGCAAGGCAAAGGAGGCCTATTTGCCTTGAAGACAGGAAGTAAAAGAGAGGAAGAGGAAGGACTAAAGTTCCACAACTTTGAGGCCACACCCCCAGTGGCCTACCACTCACTGGGCCTCACCTCTTAAAGGTACTACCTTCTCTGTAACATCATGTAACTTAGTTGTGTACCAAGTTTTCTGATCAAGGAGATTATGGGGCCACAGGGCAATGTGATCAATGTTGTAGAGTGTGCCTAAGGAGAGTAACAAGGAGAGAAAACATTCTCTCAGACTTTCACAGATAGCAAATTGGTCAAGCAATGGCCATGACTCATCCACATGGCTGACATTGACAAAGGATCTACAAAGTGTGGTACAGGGTTACAGGATAAATCCTGAGGGTATTTGACTGACCTTATCAGATACAAAAGTTACATTTCTTGTTATATAGGTCTTGCTTTATCTTGGTCTTAACCATCCAGCAGAAAAGTATAAAAATGAGGTATATAAAGTAAAGCCATATTAAAATGCTGAGCTGTGAATCACTCAAGTCAACAACTTCTGTGGATAACCCACTACTATTGTGTACTGCTGGACTATGCTGGATTGTTTTGCTTAATTCATGCACCTGTAGTATTTAGATGCCAACAGAATATCCATCTCTGACAGGACTAAACAAAAAAAGGGGATACAAAGGAAGGACCATTTTGTATCTGTAAATGCAGAATAGTTAGGGTAAATATACAGCTACTTTCACTTAATTCACTGAGAAGAAAGATTTGTACTAATAGTGTTTGGACAGGATATTCGGTCTGCATCTTGTACTATGGATAACCACTATGAAGATAACAATGTACAATGTATTAATTATTGAAACTGTCCTATTAATCAGTTTTGAAACTGTCATTGCTATTTGTTTCTCAATAAAATAAAATAAAATAAGTAAGAAAAAAGTGCCACCTTCTAATAGCACTAAGCTGAAGACCAACGTCGTCTAAACTTTAAAAACTTTTCCATGTTTGCATCGCATAATGACTACATTCATCAGGAGGAGCTGGTACCTAAACAGAACACATCTTAATTATTTTTGTTGATGAGCTCTGTAAACTCTCCTCCTTATTCAGGCAATGGTAAGCTGAGGTTCCTGCTACCTACTGCTGAAGGTCCTCCTTTTTCTTAGCTCAAGCTGCTGAACAAATTACCATGGACTGGGAAGGTAGCGCAGCGTTCCCGCTACGCATAGGATACCGGCAGAGCTGGGGTTTTTCCTGCCTCCCCAGAAATACATGACAATGTATAAGAGAATGAGCTAGACTTAGTTTTGGTTTTGAGACCTAGAAGAGACAGAGGCATCAACCGTTACATTAAAAAAAGTCACAGTGGGGGCCGGCCAAATAGTGCAGCAGATTAAAGCACCTGCAAGCAGATGCAGGGGACAGGGGTTCGATTCCTGGGCCTGCCGTATCAGCCCCATCCCCGGGGTGTGCTGAAACAGCAATTGAGACTGGGCGTGGTGGTGCGCGCCTGTAATCCCAGCTCTTGGGAGGCTGAACACAGGCAGATCACTATAAGTCTGATCTAGTAGTGAGACCCTGAACATCCTGTAGACCCTTTCCTAAAATACAGAAAAAAAAGAAAGAAAATTTGCCAATCTGATCTTACTCATTGTTTGAATATCACAAATGCATAGTGAGATGTGAGTCCCTGTATAAAAAGAGAGACTTGAATTTTATTTTCCTTTTAGGACACACAAATTAAATTTTTTCTAGCAATTTCATTTTTTACCTTTAGGAAATAGTGTCCATACAAAAAATTATGATATGGCACTTTGCATGGGACACTGATCTTACATTGTAGTTGAGAATTTGAAATTCATAATGTTAAATAAGAGGGTGGAACCTACCCATGCGTGGGAAGATTTGAAGTGCACCTGAACGTCACATGAGAAAATGGACAAGCTTGGAGGGGGAGACTCAAAGCAAAAGACAGAAGTTTGTAGTAGCATGTCTCTCTTCCTCTTTCTCTCCCCTCTTTTTTGGGACAGGGTCTCTGTAAGTCGCCTTGGCTCTGTTCAAACTTACAAAACTCCTCCCCAGGGCTGCGATTACAGGTCTCCACACTGGCTTAGTACGGTTCTTCCTAGTGCAAGGATTTGCATTTTCTACCTAACTGGGCTCCGTTACTACTCAAAGATCCTCGGAGGTGGTGACCTGGTTCTCAGATTTCTGTTTTCAATTCCAACCTTCGGCTGCAGGCCCTAGCTTCTCCTGTCGCATTCCTCACCGCTCTGGTCCTCTTTCTACACACGCACATCCTCTTACGGAAGACAAAGCAGTGAGTCCTCGTACTAGGATCCACTGCTTCTTTAAGCAAAGAGTAAATTACAGTCAAAGAACAAAGCACAGCCCTCACTATTTGCTGCCGTCCCAGGTAAGAAGGAAACATAAATCATAATTACATTCAACCTCCCTCAAAGTTTGGCTCAGTGGTTTGCTTTAATGCCCTGAAGAAAAGCTTAAAAGCCCAAATCTAGGACAGAAGGAAGAGAGGACGTTTGCTAGAGCCTCTCCAAGGAGCAGGGGAGAAACATCCAACTGCTGAGTCAATCTGGAAGCATTCAGAGCTCTTCACGACAGTCCCTAAGTAAAGTCACTCACAGTCAAATCTCTTTAAGATAAGCGAGAAGAGAATCTTGTTAGACAAACTAAGAAGAATAAAATGTATGCAGGAAAAATGTTTTCTATTCTGTAATGCACCGAGTGCAAAAATTAGCTTGAAAAAGTGGCATAAACTCAATGGAAATAGTTTCATTCTGGGCAGTGTGCTCCAAGGAAGATAAGCTAATGGCATTTTGTTGTTGTTGGTTTCCTGATTGTCCTCAAGCAGCTCACAGGGCAGTTTGGATGATAGAGGTGGGGCTGTGTGGGACTGAGTGGACCTGTATTTGCCAGGTGACAAGATAAGGCCAGTGTCTGATATCTACATCCAGTATGTGATAGGCGTGCATCAATGGTTGTATCAGTCCATTTACACTAGCTGAGTACTTAAGTATAAGCACCCAAGACAGAAGTTGTGCTGCTTTACTAGCCTTACCCTCAAGCATTCTAGTGGAGACAAAACCCTGAAATAAAGTGTCCATTGTGAAGATTGTTAGGGACAGGTGGGGATCCGAAGCTGTACAAGTGTGAGCAGTGTGACAGGGCTTACTGGGAGTCATAGGAAATGGAGCTTCAGTCATTAGCATGGAGCAGAAAACATGGGCATCACTGGGGCAACGTGCTCTGAAATCCAGGTCCTGGGAAACGTTCACACGTGGCACCCTCTGCACCCAAACACATCCTTTCACTCACAATCCTGTCCTGTGTGACTTTTTTAAAAAAATGTATTTGGTACAGGGTCTACAGGGTCTCACTAGGTAGACTGGACTCATAGTGATCCTCTTGTTTTCAGCCTCCCAAGTGCTGGGATTACAGGCACGCGTCACATGCCCAGTCTCAATCTCGGTCTCAGTGTGTCCCATAGGTGGGGCCACCACAGCACCTTGGGGATTGAACCCCTGTCCCTGAGCCTGCCTAAGCAGGCAGTTTAGTCTGCTGAGCTATCTGGCCAGCCCTCTTGTGTGACTCTAGATGTCTTGGCTTTGAGAAGCCATCGTCCCTGAATACAGAGACAAGATACACACCGGGTGCTGGTGCAAGGTTAGTCTCTTTCAGTGAAAGAAAACGCTCATCCTGGGCATAAAAGAGAGGATTTGGAAGGCTGCAATGCTGGGTTAACATGGTAGGGAGGTGACAACAGTCTCTGCTGGCCCAACGGGTGATACAACTGGGACAGTCTCCAACCAGTAAGGGAAGCCACCACTGCTGCTGTGTTTCAGAAGTCATGAGGATAAAGAGTCCTGAAGACAGATATTCAGACAAGGACTTCAAGATTGCGTGGCTGCTGTTGCTGAGAGTGACAAGGACCAGAAGAGCAGGAAGAACATGTTCAAGTGGGAAGGGGAAGAAAGGGAGGGAAGGAAGGGAAAAGGAAAAAAGAGGATAGAAGGAAAATATGGAAACAGAGGTTTGTAAATGGGGAGGGGAAGAAAGCTTCAAAGGAGAGGGAATGACTTCAAGAGAGGAATGTCTATATCTATATCTATAATGTACAGGTCAATGTTCACTATGATGAATAGAATCATTATTTTGGTGAATATGAATTAATAAAAAAGTGAAAATAACCCTGAAGGAGTGCTCCTGTACCTGGTAATGCAGGGCTGTACATTTTGGCATCTCTGAAGGAATAACTTAAAAAATCATCTACTGTAATCCTTTAGCCACACTAAAGAATATTTAAAGTGTATCCAAAGCAGTAGAAAGAAGACTTGATCTCCTGAAATAACTTTAGGAGAAGTGACATGTGTCCATTTGGGCGCCTTGCCTTGGAAATGCAGTGTGATGTGGTAGACTGCTCTTCCTTTCCCACAGGAAGGAATTATCTGGCAGTGGAGAATACGTAGGACCGTGGAGAATATGCTGGACTACAATACTGCTTCTGTGAAGAAGCAGAGCACAAATTGTGGGGAACCCTGAGAACCAAAGTAAGAGAGCGAGAAGCAGCAGCAGTGGAAGTGAAGCCAGGTCCCAACCCCAGTCCATATTGGGGTTCACCTTCTCCAGAAATGCATCCCCATCTCTAGGGGAGAAAGTGGCTAGAAGAAAAACAATATGATCAACAAATATTGAAACATCTGCCAAATAGGAAAGTAAAAAATTTCAGATTCTGAATAATCTATTTCTTTTGTTTTAGACTTCTATGTTGAACTCAGTGACTACTCTACCCATACATTTCCCACCAAATCCCTACAAAATGGATTTAGAGCCAGTAAGGCTTTTGCCTTGAAGGCCCTGGAGTAGTTGTCTGTGATGGGTACAGCGCTGATTGGGAAAAAGGAGAAAGGTTACAGATAAAGCAATAAAAAGATCTCCAGGAGCACAGGCCAGGCACCGGTAGAACAATTGCTAGGCAAGCTCAGTTCTACTTTTTGTTAGACCAGTTAATCTACTGATTATTTTCTGGGAATAAAGTCACTGGATAAAGGTTCAGAGGTCAGGTTAGCATCAACTCTTTTACTCTGTTAATGCACAATAATTGTGCATATTTTTGCAGTTCAGTGTGACAATTTCATTAATGCGTACAATGTGTCATGATCAAATCATACTTATGCTTGTGCACAGTCACCGCGTCTTCCACTTGGCAAGCCTCGGACCTCTAGCAGCAGGCTGTGACACCAGGCGCCACTTCTGGGAGGCACAGTTCCACCCCAGGGCATAGCTTCCTGGGACAGCTTCCAGGTCTGAGGTGCAGTAGGGAAGGCATGGCGACCTGGGTCAATCTGGAAAGCTGACAATAATTTGCAAGCAAGTAGAGAATGGAGAGGAGGCATTTGAAAGTCAAGAGAGGAAAAAGTTGGGCACAGTGCAAGTTGATCCCAGTTGGAACTGTCAGCCTGTGCACCTGGTGGGGTTTAGCTACAGTGTCCCCAAGCCTCAGGTGCTCAGAGGTGAGGCTTGGGGAAGGTGCATGGATTTATGGGGTACTGCCGTCCATTTGCTCTGAGGAGGTGGGGCCTGGGTGGTGAGTTCCCTGGAGGTGAAGCTGAAAGGGGCCCTCTGACAGAGCTGCCTTTTGTCTGCCAGGCCCTCTGCCAGGCCCTGTCTGTCTTGAGGCCAGCCACCCAAGGGCTGTTACTGGAGCTAAAATAAATCTCTCCTCCTTGTGCGTGGGGGAACATTTTGCAGGACAGGACAGGACAGGATCGTGAACACGTGACAGCAAACGCTGTCCTCTCCTCCACCCCACACCCAAGGAAAGGAAACTGGGGGAAAAAAAGTAGAATGTAATTTTTTTTTTTTTTTTTTGGTGGGAAAGTGACCCCGACAGTATCTTTCAGGCATTTCTAGAAAGCAGTCATCGACTCACTGAAAGCGGTGACAGGGATGCCGCGAGGCTCCTCCGCTGGATGTGAGCACAGGGCGGCAGGTGCGCCGGAACCCTGAGCCTGAGCGCAGGGGGTTCTGTTGTTGCTCCGGAGAGTTCTTACCATAATGTTTACAGTGACCTTTTTGCAAGTGACTTTTGTTTCTTTAACAATTTCACACACTGTGAAACTTAATGAATAGAAGGAAGACGAGTAAAGCTCTTCCCGGGAACGCGACCTTCCCGGCCCGCGCGGAGGGAGGGCCTCACCGATCCCACGCGGGCCGGGTGTGGTGGCAGTGGGCTGGCAGGTCTGAGGTGCAGTAGGGAAGGCGGTATGGTGACGCGGGTCAAGGCTCTTAGCACCTTTTGGGGCACTTCAGCAGAAAGGATTTATTGTTTCTTTTCCCTGGATGAGAACTATTTTGCAATCAATAGCTAAATCTGCTTCATGAGAAAACAGCTTTAAATCTATATATTTGTTCTAGTCACCTCAGAAGCTTTATATTCTACTTTTTTTTTTCCCCCCTCAGGAGAGGAAAGCATTTGCTGTCATGTGTTTTTAAACTCATGACCTTGCGCTCGCCAGACTGGCACTTGTCCCGCTAAGCTACAGCCCCAGCGCAGCTCTGAAGTTTCTGAAGTTGTGTTCACGGTTTGGGGTCTGGGAGCGGGACCAGAGGCATCTACTTGTCACGGGGCGATGGGCTTCTGCAGAAAACCCCACAGCTTCTTGCTTATCGTGATTGAAGGCACATAACAGAATTATACGCTGAATGTTTTTCAGTTAAAATTCAAGTGGACTGTAGCCAAAAAAGGTGGAAAATTTTTGAAAAAAAAATTTTTTTTTCAACTAGTGCTGGAAAACCTGGAGTGGAAGGCGAGAGTTTTAAATTCTGTAAAGTCGTGTTTTTATCAGACCCCCCCTCCCTCCCTCCCTGTCTTTGCCTCCACGATTTGCTCCGAGAAGCCCTGGACGCGAGACAGCCTGCTTCTTGCCGGGCACGCAGGACAAGGAAGCGAAGGCGGCAGTCTCTGCCCGAGGAGCGCCCGCCCTGACCGAGGGGAGGACACGCTGTCACTTTGTCTTTTAATCCACGCTCGCAACAAAATAGCTGTTTGTTTGAATTTGTTCAGAATCGTTAAGGCTATTGAGAAGTTGAGAAGCCACGAGTCTGGCTGAAACGACCCGTAAGCCGCAGCGGGGCCTGCGTGGGCCTCTCAGGAGGAGCCCCGGGGCTCTCCCCGGAGGGAGAAAAGTCCCGAAAGCGCAGACACCTCTCGGGGTCTCCCCGCCTGCCTGGAGTCACGTGACGAAGCCAGCTCACTGCATGCGGGACCCCGCGCCTCCGCGGTGGGAAGGCAGAGGGCGCACGCGACTCGGAACGCGGCCGGCGCCTTCCGGGCACTAGCGGGCCGCGTGGCCGCTGGATGGCAGCAGAGCGCAGGTGCGGGGTGTCGCGGCCACCGCGGCGTCCTCCGTCCGCCTGCACCGCAGCCTCCCACGAGCGCGGCTTGCGCTTGACCCTTCTGCACGCCCGGGAGCGAGACGGAAAAGGACCGCGTTGCTCGAAGAGAATACCCGAGACCGGATAATTTATGGAGAAAAGAGGCTTGATTCGGCCTGCAGTTCTGGAGGGGGAGCAGGCTGAGACCTTCTGCGGAGGGTCCCTGGACTCGGAGCAGAAAGCAGAGGCGCAGCAGGGAGGCAGCGGAGGAGCAGGCGGCCGCGCCAGCAGCGCCCCCCGCGCGCTCTAGCCCTGTGAGGGCGGCGCTGTCCTGGCGCCCACGCCTCCCGCTGGGCCCCACCGCGCTCCCTGCCTCGCAGAAATGAGGTCCCCACCCCGACCGCCGGAGCTCGTCCTCGAACAGTCGCAGCGGTGGGCTCCAGCGGGCTGGGGTCCGCACGCGGTGCATGAGCTGACGTCCGAGCGAGCTGAACCGTGAAGTCCTGAGACAGAAGCCCCCGCAGGGCCGTCAGCCCCTAGAATTGCGGAAGGTCCCGTCTCGGAATGAACGCCTTCTCCTCCGGGTGTACCCACGCGAGCCTCGAGCGTTCTGGAGGTGGGTGTTGCTTCCACTGGCGGAGGGCTAGAGCCTCCAGGACGGAGGTGCCGAGGCGCTTCTGGGTGATGTGGAACTGGCTTGCGGACGCGGTCAGACTTGTGGGCAGCCGCGATGTCCTTCCCATCGGTGAGGAAGGCTTTCACCATTCCCGGCACACAGTGCAAAGAGTCACTCAAGCCACACCTCTAGACGCCCGTACCTCAGTGTCCCAAGGAGGCAAAGCCTTCTCTCTGAGCAGTCAGAGCCAGTTGCAGAACTTAACTCAGGGTGAAGGTTGAAAATCTTGAGCTCACAAATTTTCCCCAAGTTCACCCGCTAGTTATTTTCATTTACTTATTATTAAATATCAACAGATGTGTGCAGTGCAAGAAGCGTGAGCACCGCGCGCCGCGCCCTTCACTGTTTCCCATCCCCTTCTCCACCCCTCACTCTCTCCCTCCATCTGCCCGTTCCCTTCCCGTTTGAGAAAAGTTTCTCCCCCTTTCCCACCCATGGCTATTTTTTATTTAGCTCTTTGTTGATAGTTTTGCTTTCTCGTATAAGAGAAACCACATGATACTTAAGCTCCTGTGTCTGACTTATTCTGCTCAATATTACGGGCTCAAGGGGCTCTATTTTCCTACACGTGACTCTTGCTTATCCTTCTTCATGGCAGAGTAGTTCTCCATCATGTGCAAGTACCGCATCATCCTTATCCACTCTCCAGTTCACTTAGAAGCAACCCAGTCCTCCCTTTATCCTGTTTACTCTCGGATGGGGCCCACTTGGGCCAGGACTGAGTGGGTTCTTTGAATGCTAAAGTTACTAAAGTGCTGAGGAGACTGGGAGAATTCAATCCTGCACCTCGTATTCACTGGTGCATGCATTCCAAGCCACCGTTTCTTTATTACAGAAATCAGTGTCTCCAGGGGCTCTGAAGTCGCTGAGGTGGTGCTTCTTACCACGGCCCATGCAGCCAGCCTCTTTGCTTGTTTGGAAGACAGCCAGAGCTCGGGTGAGGAAGTGGATTCCTGCACACTGAAGCTGATGGCGCTTCCGTTCTGGCCACCTTTCCGGGGGAGTTTGCGTTGCTGGCGAGAAAACATCCGCTGGCCCTTGCCCTGCAGTTACGGACCCAGTGAGCAGCTTTCTCCGCTGTACTTGTTCATAAAGACAACAAAAACAATTTGCCTTGGGTTAGCACCTTTGTTACCCCACCTCACCTACTTCTGCCTACTCTCCAGCCTTTATCCTTAGGTTGGTCAACTGGGAAAGGCAAGAGAGTAAAATTTTAGGGTCTGTAGAGTCAGACAGGTCCCCTTATCCTCTTTCTCCTCCCTTTCCTCCTCCTCTTTCTCTTTTTGCTCCTCCTCCATGACATTCTCTTTGTTTTGTCTTTTTTTTTTTTTTTTAGACAGGGTCTGCTGTGTCATTCAGGCTGGTCCTGAAGTCATTAAGTAGCCCAGGCTGACCACGAACTCATGAGTCTTGTCTTGCCTCTCTCGGGCTGGGATTATAGGCATGTGCTTCCATGTCTGATTTATTTTGTCTTCTGAACTCTCTAAAGGTAAGAAACATCCATAGCTCCTAGAATGTACAAGAGGTTGTTAACTAGATTTTAAATTGCTGTTAGTCCCCAGATAAGAGAAATAGCTAATATAATCTCGAGTTTCAGGGATGCCGTGATTTTAGAGAGCTCAGTTTGTTTGAGGTCACACAGTAAATGCATTATCTTCCATTTAAAAAAAAATTTTCTGGAAGATTCCAAATCTTCTTCTCTTTCCATTGCACTAGTTTTGCCATAGATTTTTCTCCTTTGTGGTTTAATTTCATTTTCACAAATGAAAAGTGATTCCTCCTCACAGTACACCTTGTTGGCCAGTTACTATTAGGAGCTGTCGCATCACTGAAATCATTGTGCTTGACAGACACGGTCCATTATTTTGCTAATTAATTTAGCACATATTTATCGAAACTTTCCATGTCTACAGACTGAACTAGAACCTGGAGCTGTGCCCACAAGTGGAAGGCAGATTAGTTCTCTAGGCTGAGGAGTCTTCTGTCCAGCAGACAAAACAGATGCTAAATAAATAATTGAAAGATGGGAGTCATGCATATTGTGATAATTGCTGAAAGGAATGACTAATTATCTCTCCCTTCCTATCAGTCAATTTATGCAGCCAGCGACAGGTGCAAGCCCCCGTATATGGAAGGGAGATGAGAACATGAGTAATTTAATGGAGAAAGTTTTGGCCCTGTGATTTATTGAATCACCATATAAGTGTCCATTTCATCTGGAACTTCTCATATGTTTTAATCAGAATCAAGACTCCCAGTGTTGGAAAGTGTAATTTTAATATAATTGAGTCTTTTGCTCAGCGATTCTCTAACATTAATGCAAGGGTTTGCTAAGGGACAGAATGATCAAATATGCCAGTTTCCAGGCCTCTTCCCAGAGATTCTCATTAAGGATGGGCCCAGAAATACGCGTTTCTGTTAAGGCCTCCATAGAGCTCTGAAGCAGATTAAGTCCACGTGTGGTAGATAGCTAACTGGCGGTCAACTTGCTATACCCAGCTGAATCGAACTAGTGTGGTGCTGGGTGCGGGAGGCCCACCGGAGGGTTGTTGCCAGCAGGGCAGAGGCAGACCAGGAGAAGCTGCTAAAATGCTGTTAGGGATGCTATTCTGAGAAGCTGTTGGAAGCTGCTAGTTCACTGTTCTCCTGGAGGACCTTGTCCTGCTGGATTGCCTGATGAACTTGGGAGAAGCTTGGGTCCTTATCGTGAGCATTGATTCCTGGCTCTGGAGGGGAAGATGGTGCACTGCTTAGTCTCATGAAGCTTGTTGCATTGGCTTTCCTGATAGGAATTAGAGGAGCTTGGGATCTCATTGTTGCTGAGGATGGCTGTGATACTTTTAGGGGAGCTGTGGTGCTTACCTTGAGCGTTGCTTCCTAGCTTCAGTTCAGATCCCTCAGCCTGCTAGCACAGATCCTTCATCCCACTAGCATAGACTTCCTACCTTCCACCACTGACCTTTGGGCCTTTGCAACACAGATCCATGAAGCGGGCCTGCAGGGGACTTTGTTTAGGGCTTCAGGCCTCCAGCTGGACTGGTGGGAGGCATTGCTATGAGCTCTAAGCCTTCAGCTGGATTACTTAGTATTTAGTGTGTGGATGGATTTCTTGCACTTGTAGTATGTGATTCTTGGGTGATTCATTATAAAATACCATTACAAAATGTGTCATGTACTGTATTTTTCACCTTGCAAAAACCCCAAACCATCACACCATGATTGATACATAAGTGCACAAGATGGAAGGCAGGTGTCTTTCTCCCTCAGTGCCCCAGGGAGGATCCCACCAGCTAAAACTGAAGACCTGTTTTTGAGGAAGACATACCCACCTGTAACATTAGTAAGGAATTGTGGTCATCAGTCTTAATTACTCCCAGGAATCATATACCGTGGCCCTTTTCTGACCTTCTGGAATAGGGTTGGGTTTTCTTGTAGGTATTTTCTTACTTTCACTTATATTGTTCTTTCTTTTTTAAAATTTATGTATTTCGGTACAGGGTTTCACTATGCAGCTTGGATTACAAGCGTGCACCACCATTCCTGGTTTTGATGACCAGCTTGGCATGCCTGGGATTCAGGGACCAGCACAGCATGCGGTCCTGAGGATTGAGCCTGGGTACTTGCACTTGCCAGGCAGGTGCTTAGACTGCTGAGCTATCTCACAGGCCCTTGCTTTTTCTTTCTAGTCATGATTCCTGACCTGCCTCAGAAATATTATCAAAATAAGGACAAAACAAAGCTGAATTTATTCTTACCATGCATGCACAGTCAGCATATTTATGAGTACTTAGAGTCCAGGGTAGGTCTGGTCTTTCAATATGAGGGCCTGACTAGAATCAGCTTAAGAGATGGCATATACTTTAACACTGGTAGATTTTGAGGAGAGGGGATCAAAGCATCTGGGACTATAAATTCTTGTTTATCCTTTTCATTGAGGACTTGATTGACTGTTCTTGGCATGAACAGAGAAGTTACTTGCAACCTTTATCTGCTTGGGCAAGAATTTGACTTCCTGAAATTGTAAAGTTTTGTTGATGATAATAATGGAAAAATGAAATCAGGTAAATGTAGGCATTAACTAGTGTAGGGAATATGCTGTTGGGTCTTACTTTTTTGGAATAAAACTAGTTATATAGATTTTCCACTTACTTATTAAACGATTTAATTTCCTTTTCAGGGGAAGGTGTGAACACAGTTCCCCACTATCACATATTATGCAGTGGAGTCTCCAGCACTTGGGGAGATCGCAGGGGTCAGCACGGCCAGAATACAATGGGTGAGCCTCCCCTGGCAAAGCCACCTTCGTGCTCATGGCATCTCCCCGGCCAGGTAAATGCAATTGATTCAATTTTATTACTAAAACTTAAAGCACCTGTCTTGGGTCTTTAATAGTCTCTTGATTTTTTGAAGTTAAAAATGTTAGCTGCTCGTATGAAAAGGTCCTTTAAAGACTTCTCCAAATACAGCTTCTCCAACAATAGTAGAACGCCCATCTCTGACAAAACAAAGCAAAACAAAAATGGGGGATATAAATAAAGGACCATTTTATAGTGAAAAAATATATGTATACACAAAATAGTTAGGATAGATATACAGCTACCTTCTATTAGTTCAATGAGAAGAAAGATTTGTACTAATATTGTTTAGACAAGATCTCATGTCTGCATCTTGTCCTCTGAATAACTCCTATGAAGACAATATGCAATATATTAATTATTGTAGCTCTCCTAATAACCTGTTTTGAAACTGCTTCATTGCTATTTTTTCTCATTAAAATGAATAAAAATTTTAAAAATGTTAGTTGCATATTTTTATAATGTAGAAAATAATGTTCTTAGGGGGACACTGGCTTTCTCTCAGAAATACCAAAAAAAATTTCCATCACTTTCCTATGCATATTAAATGTAGCAGGCAGAAAGAACTAATTTTTAGTAAATAGATTACATTCATCACTGTCTTTCTGAGATAGTGTACACTTTTTCTTTCCCTTTCAATGACTTCTTTTCTCCACTTGGGTGACTACAGCTGTCTTTCAAATTCCGCAGTTCAGCTGTTCTGTTGCTGGAACAAGGCACCCGACACCTACAACTTACAGAATGAGAGGATTGTTGGCTTATGGTTTCAGAGGTATTAGTCCATGGTAGGTGGCGTGGTGGAAGGGCCTGGTGGAAGGTGGCTGCTGAAGTCATGCCATCCAGGAAGCAGAAAGTAGGAGGCGATTTAGAGAGGAAGGCCACGTGCAAGGTCGTCCCACTTCATGACAAATCCAAACATGCTTAGAAACGTGCTTCACTAATCAACCTCCTAGGAGTCGCTCAGGATAATTTGATTGACCATCGAGATTAACTGTCACAGGTATGTCATTGTGTCCCTTTTCATATGAATCATTAATTCCATGGCTTCTAGGAGCTGTTATATCTTTCCTATATCCACTCCGTGATAGTCATTAGGAATAACAACAACAGCAACAGCAACAACAACAACAGCAAAGTAGACAATGAAGCTGTAGCTCAGGCATAGAGTACTGATCTTCAGCTATACATATTTACTTTACATACATATGTGGATCTCCTTTCTCAAGAAGAAAAAGCATACTAACATCCATTAGAATGAAAAATATGCAAACTACAATCAGCTTTCCATATCAGAGTCATTTATTTTTTAATTTTTAAAATAATTATTTATCTTTTTCTTTTTTTGGTACTGGGCCTCTTTATGTTGCTCAGACGCCTGGTGATCCTCCTGTCTCAGCCTCCCCAGTGATGGGGTTACAGGTGTGTGCCACCATGCCCAGTTCTGGTGACTGGCTTGGTGTGGGGCTGACACGGCATGCTGTACCAGGCATAGAACCCGGGTCCTTGCGCTTGCCAGGCAAGTGCTTAGACTGCTGAGCTGTCTCGGTCTATCTGGTCTGTACCCAGCCTTAGAGTCATTTATTTAACAGATAGTCTACTGTGCTCTTCCCAGATTCTATGGTAGGTGAGCTAGCAGGTGAAGTTCTTGCTTCCATGTGGCAGCTAAATTTACTGCACTGTCCACAGATAACACATACATTTTCCATCCTGTAGTTCTTAGATGGTGCTCATGTGTCTTATTCATGGGTGCCAGATGGGCTTACCTTGGAAGCATTTTAATGCTACAGGGCACCTCCTGAGGGAGGAGGTGGGATGCAGACTCCTGGACATCCTTGTGGCCACCAGGCCAGTGGTACACACTTTCCTGTCATGTGCACCAGAGTGAGCCTGAATGTGGAAATGAGAGAGAAGGCAAGAGTTTGCTCAGAGCTTGCATTACTGTGACCTTCATTCTGACACTCCGGTAGGCTGAGGCAGGAGGATCACAGATTAAAGCCTAGCAGCTTGGTGACTTTCAAGAATGTATCTTAAAAGAAAGGGTAAGGGGCTGGGGTTGTTGGGTATTGAGAAGGTCTTGGGTTCAAATCTCAGTACTGAAGAAGAAAGAGAACCTATAAAAACTATAATCTTCTGCATATTCAGTGTTGTCTGAAAAATAAAACTGGCTTGATTCTAAGGTAAATTTGATGCATTCAGTCATCCTGGGAGGTTTTAAACAAACCTTAATCAGAAATTGATATATTAAGGGCTGGCCAGATAGCTCAGTGGACTAAAGTACCTGCTTACGCAGAGCACAGCAGCCAGGGTTTGATCCCCGGCATGCCGTGCTTCCACACCCCTGGGCATGCTGATATGGTGATTGAGACCGGGCATGGTGGTGTGCACCTGTAATCACAGCACTTGGGATGCTGAAAACAGGAGGATCACTATGAGTCAGATCTGTGTAGTGAGACCATGTAGACCCTGTACTAAATACATAAAAAAGTTAACAAAAATTGATATATTAAGTAATAAATAATGCAATGATGTAAACTAGTAGATTAATCTACATCCCTCAACAGAAATTTTATAAATGTTTTAAGGATACATGTAAGAGTTATGTGCACTGGACAGGTTTTAGGTTTCAAAGGAGGTACCAGTGAAGGTCAGAACACAGGCTCTAAATGCAGTACATCAAATTAGAAGTCAAGAACATAAATCATTTAGAAAGACTGGGGCTGTAACCTAACAGTGTATGGTTACGGAAGACTTAAGTGGCAATCACAGAGAAAATAGCAGCCTATTTGGAACTGCGAGACAGTGAATGTTCTGGCCTCAAGGTTGCCAAGGCTCATGTGCAGCTAAATCTGAAAAGAATTGAGGATCAGTAAAAAAATTGATGGTAGGGAAGAGAAAAGAGAAGAAAAGAAATGGATAAACTAAGAAACAAACAGGACCAGTGGTCCCAAAGGCTGTGCCATTCTATTAGGGCTGTATGTGTAAAATTTGATGTGCACACAGCGTGGTCCCCTGCGTGCTCTGTCGGTTGGGCATTCAGAGTTGGATTTGGGAATTTTCTAGAAATGCTTCGTGTGTATCATTATAATCATTCATAAGGATTTCTTCCTTTACTTTCAACTATTAATTTTGAGAAATAAGAAAAGACTGTCTCTTTGAACTCACATAGGTTAGGATGTAAATAAATTTCCTATCACATTTTATGAAATAAAAGCCAAGTTCTTATGGCAAATTAAATATAAATGTACAGGTATGTATATATAAGAGTAAAAGTATTACACATTGCTCATAGGTAGGTGGGGCACAAAGCGTGTGGTGAAAAATAGATTCCTACTCAACATGAATTGATGCATATAATGTGTTGAGAGTATTCATGTGAAACTGACAGACTGTACTTAAAAATTTAAACATAGTCTCTCCAAGTTTCAGGGTTCAGATTTGTTTAGTTTCACACCCATATTTTGCAGCCTCCCCGAGTATTTTTTTAAAAAAATGTGTTCTGTATAGGGTCTCACTACACAGCTCTGACTTGCAGTGATCCTCCTGTTTTCAACCTCCCCAGCCCTGGGTTTGCAGGCATGCACCACCACGCCCGGTCTCGGTCTCAGGGGCTGGCTCAGCGCAGCACGTGTTGTGGGTGACTCCCGGTCCCTGGTCCCTGCGCTTGCCCAAGCAGGCTCTTAGTCCACTGAGCCATCTCACCAGCCCTTCTCCTAGTCTTCTGTAAGAGTTAGGCCTCTACATTATCCAGAAGGGTGCCACCTGCTTTTTAAATTTGTTTTATAATGAAGGTCACTACCATGAACTGTCTTTGTATAAACTTATTTAATCTAATTGATGTGATAACAGATTGTAGAAAAAAACATTGTGTTTTACTGCCTAGTTACATTTATGTAACTGGAATTTCTGTTTTCTTCTCTGAAAGCCTTTCTTCTTTTGTTCAAATTGCTCAAAACAGGTTGCTCTTGAAGGCTGTAAAATACACAACAAAATGAATGTTACAGCCAGAGAATATCCTAACACTGTAATGTGATTATGTTATTTTAGAAATCACACGGGCTCGTTATCTTCTTTCTTTAATGTGCCCCATAGTTAAAAATAGTATTAACCTAGACTAAGAGTATTTCCTTTTTTCTCAACCCCGAAGTTTCACTCCACTTTTTTTTTTTTTTTCTCCTGAACCGGCGTTTGAACTCAGACCCTTGTGCTTGCCAGGGAAGCGCTTATTGCGCTGAGCCATCTCCCTGGCCCTCTCCACCCCTTTTATTAGAATTGGCTTTGCTCTCATGGCCTGTGGATGCTCCCTTAATTCTTTACATCATCAAGAACAAGCAACAGACCCTTTAGATAATTTAAGATGAGGTCGACTTTGTCAGTGTTAGAAAGAAATGGAAAACATTAGAAATTGGATTTAATTTAGTAGGTACTTTTAAATTTAAATTTAATTTTTTTTTGTATTTAGTACAGTGTGTTCAGGGGCTCACTATGTAGATTGGACTTGGAGTGACCTTCCTGTTTTCAGCCTCCCAAGCTCTGGGATTACAGGCACGCCACCATGCCCAGTCTCAGTCGCTGTCTCAGCACACCCCGGGCGGGGGGGAACTGGCCAGGGGGATCGAATCCCCAGCCCCTGTGTCTGCCTAAGCAGGGGCTTTAATCCTCTGAGCAATCTGGCTGCCCTTATTTGCCACAATTGGTGCTAACTACCTGATTCTAGCTGACTCTGTTTTTATTAATGTGCTTTGGCAGCTACTATTATTTGAAAAATATTTAAAAGGGACCTGAGGGCGAGCCTGATAGCTCAGTGGACTAAAACACCTGCACAAGCAGAGCACAGTGGCTAGGGTTCAATCCCCAGCGTGCCGTGCAGGCCCTACCCGCAGGGCGCGCTGAGACAGCGATTAAGACTGGTTGTGGTGGTGCGCACCTGTAATCCTAGTGCTTGGGAGACTAAAATCAGGAGAATCATTATGAGTCCGATCTATGTAGTAAGAGGCTGTAGACCCTATAGACACTGTCCTAAAATGCAGAAGAAAAAGAAGAAAAAAATAAAAGGGACCTGACCTCTACACAGAAGTCTACAAAAGGCAGCTGAACAAGCTGCTGTGTCTCTCTGACGTCAGAGCACGTGCTGTGTGCGGCCTCTTTCCTTTCTCACGTTGCCCTACCGGTTGTCTTTTCCCCTGTGCCATGTCCAAGCAGCTTTCACTGATTTCCATAGTGTGCTTTTGGAAACTTGCTCAGTTTTCCCCCAAGGATAAAACCCCAACTGATGGTGCATAATCTAAGTCTGAATTCAAACCTATTTATCGCCTTTATATATTTTTAAAAGTATTTTTGAAGAGGGCTGGCCAAATGGCTCAGAGGATTAAAGCACCTGCAAGCAGGTGCAGGGGTTGGGGGTTCGATCCCTGGGCCTGCCGTGCTGGCCCTGCCCCCGGAGCAGAATGAGATGGGGATTGAGACTAGGCTTGGTAGCATGTGCCTGTAATCCCAGCTCCTGGGAGGCTGAAAACAGGCAGGTCACTACAAATCTGATCTAGTAGTGAGAACCTGAACACCCTGTAGACCTTTCCATAAAATACAAAAAAAAAAAAAAAAAAAAAAAAAAAAAAAAAAAAAAAAAAAAAGGATTTTTGAGCCAAGAGCTAACAGTCCACAAATTTCAGGAAAATGCCTGGTTCTGGGTATGGTGCTTTCATTTCTAGCTTCCAACTCACCGCGCCTGCACTACCAATTTTCTCACAGGTGGCAATTCTTTCTTTATAGTATGTCTTAAAGGTAGGAAAATGAAATACAGAACCCACGACCCATGTGCTCTGAACATGAAGAGATGCATTTCTTTCTAAGTGTGAAGAACATTCAGCAATCGTTGAAACGCAGCCAAGAATTAACGGTTGCGATTCTGCTATATCCCTAATGACAGGTTAATGACGGGTCCTAAAGCAAACCCAAATATTCAGAAATAGAACTAATGTAAAGGAACAAGGACTAGCATTACAAAAATTCTATGTGATTCATAGTTTAATTCCTGTAAGGTCAGCCATGTTTTTTAATGTTTGAAAATATAAGTCATGAACTTAATTGAATCACCAGTATAATTCATTTGTGCATAGGCCCTTCCACTATTGCGTTATGTTTAAAAAGTTTATATAACTTCTTCTTTCAAATTAAAAACCCTAAATCTTAGCTGCATTATGAAACATTTGGTATAAATCATCTAGTTATTCATATCCCTGCCCCTATCCTCCCTCACTGACGAAGCCTTATTCATTGGCGGCCCCAATTAATCCATGAAAAATACTCTATGTGCTAGCAGGGGTGACCGTGTAACTCAGACCAGGAGACGAATGTGGAATTATACTGGTGGGGGAGGGTGTACTAATAAAGCCATTTTCGGTTAACATTAGACCCAGTTTCAGTTGGTATTTTTATTAAACGTCTTAATCTTCTTTCTTAAAATGGATATATAGTTTCAGAAAGTAGAACAAACATTTTGTGATCACAACAATACCACATGCTAAAGCATTCATGAGGAAGAAAAGAAGGAACCTGCGTTTTTGCACGTTTGTGGAGTCACTGTGTCAGACTTGGGTTGCTCACTTTAGTATTTCTGGTTACTTGAGAGAAATCTTCTCCGGTTTGGTTAAGTTTCTGTAGTTACATTTTAGATGTATACAGTGAAATACTGTCCATATCTAAAAACAATCTGAAATGTGAAGTGCGTTGCTATCAATGAGATTAAAATACAGAGGGACTAGAGCGTCGGAAAGGTAAAGCCCGAGAGAAGAGGGAAAGTCTAGCTATGCTTTATCTGCCCAAATCTTTGTTGTTTGGGGGTTCCAGTTCTTTCTGAAGATAGGATGTCTACACAAGACCTTGGGTTGAGATTGCTGTGTGAGCCATGGATCAAAAAGACAATGCTTGCTGTTGGAAAGCATTTAGTTGTAAGACTTGGTGAGCGGGAGCTGTGGTCATCCGACCCCGCGGGCCCTCCGTGGGCCCCGATCTATGCCATGCACAGGCGTGCTGTGCACGCTGCGCAGCTCTGGGAAGTCTTCTGCTTCGGTCACTTTTCTATAGCCCTGAAGGGCGACAGGCAGAGGGGGCCTCTCACGGAGCATGATGAAGAGTCGCAGAGGGCCATCGAGTTCAGGAGAAGATCTAGAGCAGCGCTGTCTACACAGCGATTGCAGTTCTAGTCACGGGTGGGTATGGAGCAGGAGCACTGTGCCTTTTCCGAATTCAAGTGTGCTGTAAATGTGAAATATGTGTAGTAACTTCCAAAGGCATGGTATAAAAGAAAATACAAATATCTAATTGATATAGCTATCATGTTGATTATAAATTAAAATAAGATTAGGAGGGCCGGCCAGATAGCTCAGCAGACTAAAGCACCTGCTTAGGCAGACGCAGCGACTGGGGTTCCATCCCTGGTGTGCATGCCAGCCCTGCCCCTGGGGTGTGCTGAGACTGCAAACGAGACTGGGTGTGGTGGTGCACGTCTGTAATCCCAGCCCTTGGGAAGCTGCAACCAGGAGAATCACTATGTAGTGAGACCCTGTAGGTCCCGTACTAAATACAAATAAATAAATAATAAATAAATATGGATGTATTGTCTTACATAAAATTTACTGTTAAAATTAATTATGTCTCCCTTTTCTTATGTGCAGTCCCTGGGAAGTTTCAAATTGCATCGAGGCTGGGCTTTCTGGCCCAGGCTGTACCTCTGCTGCACAGTGTTGGTCTGGAACAAAATTAGCTCTAAGACTCAGCTTGGATATTCAGAGTTTGACTTTGTTTCTAGAGCAGGGAAATCTTGGTACTACTGGAAAAACTCAGCTATCTCTCAGGGACCCCGGTGTGCTTCCCATCCTGTCTCCCTCAGTTTCAATTTTGCTTATTCTTTTTCTGACGCATATGTTAATTCATTAGGGAAAATTAGCTTGTTAAGTCAGGGGTCACTCTAACTGGATGCAAAAACTTGAGACTTTGAAGCTACTCTAGTGGGGAGGATGATCATGTTTTATGATAGACCAGTTGGTAAGGACGGCCATACTGCAGCCAAAATGTGGAGTCGACAAAGACATTACTTGCAGTCTGCTGAGCACCCATTCCATCATTTCCTTCTGGCTAGCAGAGCCCTCATTTTTGAGGGCTTGTCATGTACGCGGTTAAAAATACATTCGTGACTCCTTTGCAACCAGGACACCAAGGGGATCAGGGTCTGGCCTTAAAGTCTATTTAGTTTCTGGGAAAATTGTTTTCTTGATTAAAAAGATAGTGTGAACTTAAGCAGCACAGACTTCTTGGGGCCGTATTTTTTTCCAGCCGGAACATGGGTAGTTGCCGGAAGAAGAACTTCTGGTGTCCAGTGTGACATATAAGGAGCTTGGGAGTCATTGTTCTCACCCACACAACAACAGTGAAAAAAACAGGCTCAATAAATCAAAAATCAACAACCCTATTATAGATCCCTCAGAGCACACTTCTGGGCTCAAAGTTGGAGAGACAGGTTGGTGGATGCCAAGAATCATAACCCAGGAACAGAACGCTTTGTGGGAACCAGCCTTGGAGAAAGCAAAATGAAACAGGATTGATGAATTGCTAGTGGCTCCGTGTGGACAAGTTTGACAGCTCATGGTTGTGGGGTTCAGGAGAACTCCTGCACTCTTGGGTTTTGCAGGGAACAGCTGTCATATGTTCTTGCAGTGAAGATCAGAGGAAAGTGACTTTATGCTTCCCTCAGGAACAGGGGGAAAGTAGCCAATACGAAACCTGCTCACAGTATTCTGTTTTCCTTAGCCACTTGGCTGTGGATACCCTGAGCCTCATCCGGGCACCACATCTATGTATATGCTGACTGTCCCCAGTGTCACCCAGGCAGGTGACATTTCAACCAGTTAATTCTTGTATTGAATGCATTTGATAAAATTGTCATTGTATATTTCCTGTTACATTATTTTATAAAAATTAATGAATGAAAACAATGTTCGGTTATCTTGTATTTAAATAATTAGACTGGCAAGTGGTTAATGAGTCTGGCTTCAAAGAACCTACTGCATTAGACACTGTCAGAAATTGTATCAGAGCCTAGCCAATGTAGAGAAGGGAAATATCCAACTGTAGACTCTTTGGCTGGGTCTGCTGTAAGGAAGTGCCTAGACTGAATGTCTTCAATAGAAATATACTGAATTGTAGTTTGGGAAGCTAGATGTTTAAAATAAAGGCATCAACAGAGTTGCTTTCTCCTGAGGACTGTGGATGAAAGATCTGTTCCAGATCACTCTCCTGGCCTTTGGGTGACAGTCCCTCCTCTGGGTCTCTTTAAGTCATTTTACCTTAATGCACAGCTCTTTGTTCAAATCATCAGTCACATTGCATTAAGGCCTAGCTCCCCTCAAGGACCTTGCTTTGTGTCAAGAAAAATTAATCACCTATGAATTAACCTAACCAAAGAAGGAAAAAAAATTTTTTTTGTGCGTAACACATCTTTATTCTTTTTTTCCCATAATTTTATTGAGAAACAAATAGCAATGAGACAATTTCAAACCAAATTGGTAGGACAGTTTCAATAATTAACACATTGTGTACATTCTTCCTAGTGGTTAATTGCTGTACAAGATGTGGACACGATATCCTATTTACAAACACTATTAGAACAAATCCCTCTATTCATTAAGAGAATGTAACTATATGTCTATCCTAACCATTTTGAATACACAGATACAAAATGGACTTTCATCTGTATCCCCTTTTCTTGTTTAGTTCTGTTATTTGAATATTATAGGTGTGTAAACTCAGCAAAATATTCTAAAAGAGTCCAGTAGTCCATAATAGTATTGGGTCTTCCGCTTGACTGGCACTGTCAGAAATTGTTGACCTGAGTTCCCTACAGCTCAACATAACAGCATGGCTTTACTTCTTATACTTAGTTTTTATACTTTTTGACTGGATGGTTAAGACCAAGGTAAAGCAGGACCTATGCAACAAGAGTTGCAGCTTTTGGGTCTGATAAGGTCAGTGAAATCCCCTCAGGATTTATCCTGAGATCCTGTCCCTCAGACTGTAGAACCTTTGTCAGTGTCAGCCATGTGGATGAGTCACAACCCTTGCTTGGCCAATTTGCCCTCTGTGAAAGCCTGAGAGAATGTTTTCTCTCCATGTGACTCTCAAACACTTAGTCTTTTTATTTTTATTTTTATTTTTTGTGGAACTGGGGATTGAACTCAGATCCTTGCGCTTGCCAGGGAAGTGCTTATTCTACTGAGCCATCTCCCCGGCCCACGGGAACGAAAAATTTTTAATAAGAACTATAGAACTCTGAAAATGGAGATTGACAAGGACATCAGAACATGGGATGATATCCACTGTTCTTGCATAGGCAAAACCAATAGATCAAAGTGGCCATAATTCAGAAACCGTTACATGGACTTAAAGCAATGCCAATTGAAATACAAACAGCGGTCCTCACAGAACTAGCAAAAACAACTCTAAAATTCCTGTGGAACCAGAAAAGATCTAGAATAGCAAAACAATACTGGGTAGCAAGAACAAAGCAGGAGACGTCATAATCCCACAAAATCATAGTGGCTAACATGACATGTAGATCAGCGAGACAGAAAAGAGGACCCAGAAGCAGCATCAGGCACATTTAGCTTCCTGACGTTTGACAAAGAGGCCAAAAACACACTGGAGGAAAGATAGGAAACGACAGTGCTAGGAAAACTAACTATTCACATGCAGGAGATAGAAGCTAGTCCTGTATCTCTCACTATGTACCAAACTAAAATAAAAATGGACTGAAGATCTATATATTTAGGCAGAAACATTTAAAAAACTTGAAGTTAATGGAGATAAAACTCTTGAAGTCATAGGCATAGGCAGGGACATGCTGAACAGAACTTCAGTAGTACAAGAAATAATATAAAAGGTGAACAAATGGGATCACATCAGATTAAAACCTGCATGCAAATCAACAGAGTGAAGAAACAATCTATGAAATGGGAAAATATTTTTGTCACCTCTTCCTCAAAGGACTAATATCTAGAATATAAAAAGAACTCAAAAAACTAGTCCTCACAGCAAAAGTTCTAATCAAAAACAGGCAGCTGAAATGAAGAGACACACCATGGAAGACACACACATGACCCATGGATACATGTTCAGTAACCCTGGCGTTAGAGTAATGCAAATTAGAACAGCACTGAGCTTTCATCCAATGGCTAGCCTCAAGAAATCAAATCATAACAGATGCTGGAGAGGCTGTGGGGAAAAAGGAACCCTCCTACGTCATTGGCGAGGAGGTAAACTAGCACAACCATTACAGACATCAGTATTGAAATATTTCTCAAAAGCCAAAACTAGCAATTCTATTTGACCTAGCCATCACCCTACTAAGTATCCCTTGAAAGGGCTAAAGACAGTAATACTTGTATCCCAATGTTTATAGCCTCACAGTTTGTAGAAGCCAAATTGTGGAAGCATCCCATTGTCCATCATAAATGGTTAAAGAAAATGTGGTATTTATACACAATGCAGTACTATTGTGCTACAGGGAATGATAAATTTGAACCATTTACGGGAAAATGGGTGCACTCTGAAAACATGATGTCAAATAAAGTAAGCCAGATGCACAAGCTTTAAATATTGCATGATTTCTTTCATGCATGAAATCTGAAGTATAAGGAGCAAAATAAAAGAATAGACAAAAGGAAGCAGGGAGATGATTCTACTGCAAGTGGGAAGAGGACATAAAAGCAGAATTACGATGAGTCTTGCAGGGGCCCTGTGAGATGCACTTGCTTAGGCAAGCTTAGACAAGCTCAGGGATTGCGGCTTGATATCCGGTGCTACAGGCTGCTCCACCCCCACTCCCAGGGTGGGCTGAGCTGGCCACATTCTGGGTGTGGTGGTGCATGTCTGTAATCCCAGCCTTGGGGAGGCTGAAGACAAGAGGATCACCAGGAGTCTGAGCTGTGTGGCGTGACCCTATACCGACCAAATCCATTAAAAAAAAGATGGGTCATACCTACGTACCAAATACCCACAGTACCACCATGAATATAGTCAGTATTTGATGCAAATACATTCTAATAAATTAAAAAATAAAATAATCCCTTAATTTAAAATTGTTCTCTGCACAAAGATCATATCTTTAAATAAGATCATCTTCTGAGATACTGTGGTTTGGAATTTAATTTTCGGTGGAACACAATTCAAGCCTTAACAAATTCCTTTGGGCATGCCGCATGGGGGAAGGGAAACACCCAAATCAGCTCCCTGCAGTTATCCAGTCTCACGCAAGGGGGCGCTGAGAAGCACTCACGTAGAGCAGTCTCGGGGTCCTGGGTCCGTGGAAGACTGAGACCGCACAGTAAGACTGGAAGATGCTTCTGCTCCACCCACACCTTAGCAAAAATTGAACGGGGTTCCTGCGTACTCCTCCTCCTCCTAACAATAAGAGAAGGTGACTGGAGAAACCACACATCTGAGACCTTCCTTATATCTGTGTATGGAAGCAAGATGGTTTGGACAACTATACTGTGGATTTCTGCTCATCTGTGGAAGGGAGCAGATGATGCTTAGTCTTGTCTCCTGTTTTCAATTGTTTTTCCTTTTTTCCTCTTAATTTCTTATGTACTTCTTCCAATTTTTCATGCATATACCTTGTAATATGAATAACTGGTTGGAAGACAACACTATGCATTACAACAAATACTATAAAAACTCATATTACTTTGTTAAGTGAAATTCTGTATCACTTGTAATTTTTCTGTTTTAATACTATTTTGTACTGTATAAAATGAAAATGTGAAAAATTTAAATAAAATAAAATAGGCAAAGGAAGCAACACACACACACACACACACACACACACACACACACACACACACACACAGGCTTTATAGGAACCCAGTGACAATAGGCTAGACAAAAACAAGTATACTAGAGACATTTGTAGCTGTTGGCCTCTGTAGCTACAGTGAACAGCACAACCTTTAGCCAGGCAAAACACAGTATGTTACAGTAAAAATGTGTGTATGGCAGTTCTTTTTATCCAGCAGTTGTGTCTAGTTTTCAATACAAGACATGCAAGGCTTGCTAAATAGGTAAGGAAGATTGAAGAGACAGAGTAAGCACGGCACTTACCTATAGCAGTAGTTGGAGAATTATCAGATGAAGAATTTAAAGCAATCTTGATTAACAGGCTAAGGACTCAAAGGGAAAAACTAGACAATGTGCAAGAACAGATGGGTAATAGGACAGAGACGGAAACTCCAAGAAATAATCAGGAAGGAATGCTGGAAATTAAAAACACTTTACTAAAAGTGAAGCATGCTTTGCAAGGTTCATGAGGAGACTGGACTAGTAGAAACGTCAACAGCAACTTCCAAAACTGACACTCAAAGAGAAAGAAAACAAAGACAGACGATAATGTTCAAGTACATTGTGCAATTCAGGAAAGTACACAGCCATAGTTCAGAGACATCACAGGTTCTACTCCAGGTCACCCAGATAAGTGAGGATCATAATCAAGGGAATCACTGGAAGTTTCGGTTTCTCACCTCATATAAAATTATGCTTGCACTCCACTCTATTAAGTGCATTAAAAGCGCAATGCCATTGTATCTCGAAAAGCAATATACTTCATTGCTTAATTAGAAACACTTCAGTGCTAAGATGCTAATGGTCAGCAGGGTCTTCACTGTGTTGGAATCCTTGTGGTTGTCTTGCTTTGCTGTCAACAACTGATGGCTGATTGAGGTGGCAGTTGCTGAGACATAGGGTGACTGTGGCAATTTTCTAAAGGAAGACACCAGGGAAGTGTGCCATATTGATTGAGTTTGGATCTTTTGAAGGATTTCTCTGTAGCCTGCAGTGCTGCCTGGTAATATTTTGAAAGAAGATCCACATCTTTCAAAATTAGTATCAGTCCTTACAAACTCTGATACCACTTTATCAAGTAATCTTACAAAAGATCCCATCCTTTCACTGTCTTTCCACTAGCATTCACTGCATCTCCACTGAGAGGAGATCCTAGAGCAAGAAACTTTGCTTCTCTGCGAGAAACAGTTCTTCTTCTAATACATGAGATAAGAGCCAGTAGGTATGACTCCTCCTTTCCTTGCTACTCCTATCACCTGAGTTTTTCCTTCACTGGCCTGAAATGTTTGACGTCAACATCAAGGCTGGAATCAATGTCTTCTAAACTCCTAAGAATGTTTGGCATTTTGATCATTACCCACAGCTCTTGAGCTTTTTTAGTGGCATCTACTGCAGGGAAACTTCCCAGAGTTTCAGTTTCTATGCCCAGATCCATCAGAAGAATCACAGCTTCGGCAGTAAGGGGTCACCGAAGAAATGGAAGAAAAATTTAAAAAATTCCTAGAACCACAGCATAATGGAAACATCATGTCTCATGAACTGTGGGACACAGTAAAAGAGAGTAGCTCTTTAAAAAAAAGGAAAGTAGCTTCAGGATAAAGGTTGGTAAGTTTATAGCTCTGCGTGGGTGCATTAGTAAAACAGAGCAACCTTAAACAACCTAACAAGGCATCTCAAGGCCCTAGGTAACATACAAAAGGTGTCGCCTAGTGAAACTCAAAAGTCAGTGTTCCTTCTTCATCTGTGTGCTGCAGAGGGGACATTGTGTTGGCCATGTGAAAACAACATCGGTTCATTGTATTCTTCATCAGAGTTCTACGATGACCAGAGACATCGTCAAGGAGTGGCAACATTTTTTAAAAAATTTATTAAGTATATTGGTTGCTATGGTTTCTAACTAGCTGTCTGCCCAAAGCCTCAGGTGGTCATTGGACTTTTTAGAGGACTTTTTCAGAGACTGAATCTAGTGTATGTTGATTTGTAGCGCTATGCTGGGATTAAGGGTTTGAGTGCTACATGTGCCCTAGGGCAGGTAGCATGCATGCAATATAAGGCACAGAAAGATTCTGTCCCTCTCCTGTTGCCTTTGCTGTCTTACATTACTATGAACTGTATTTTACAAAATTAATGATAGATGCTTAAATAAAAATCCATATCACACAAGACAGCACTATATATTACAACAAATACTGTGAAATTCATATCACTTTGTTAAGTGAAATTCTGTATCACTTGTAGTTTTTTGTCTTAATGCTATTTTGTACTCTCTTTAAAAAGTAAAAAATAAAATAAATTAATTAATGCACAAGAAAAAACACTAAATAGCAAAAAATAAAACAATAAAAAAAAAATCTCCTCAAACCCACCCTTCCCCAACAAAACATAAAACAAAACAAAACAAAGCCAAAGCCCCTACAAATGCAAACTTCAAAAAAACAGAGACAGAAAAATATCTTGAAAGATGTCAGAGGAGAAGAAAACCCAGCTTATTTCTAGAGGACAAGGGTAGGAATTCCTTTGGACTGCTCCTTCAGAAGCTGTGAAACAAGAAGATATTAGAGGGGGAGAATGCACAATATATTTCTGAAAAACAGAAATAAATACTCTACCCTGATCTGAACCCAGGAACTTGGAATTCTAGATCTGATGCAATTGATCTTAGAAAGTAAAGGAGAGATAAAAACTTTGTCAGACAAATTGAAGGAATTTGCCTTTTTGTTAGAAAGGTTATGAAATTGTTCAAAAAGGATGAAAATACATTAGACAGAAGAGCAGTGAAGAAGTGAATGATGAGAGCATTTTGACTCTTTAAAATAGTAACAACAACCATGTGTGCAGTGTTCATAGCTCAGGAATAACTGAAATGAGTGATGACAATGTGGTGGGGACCAGAAGGGAAGAGTCGGGAATGTTGTCATCAGCCACTCATAGTATTTGAAAGAGGGCATGGAATAATGTAAATGATGTCGCAGACTCAAGGGTTACCACTGCCAAAGGTTAAAAAAAATGTAGAACAGAAGAGGAGGGAAGTGCAAGCAGATAAAATGCTCAGTTACCAGGAACAGGAATGGAGGCCAACATATTTATATTTTACATATTTAAAAGTCATAAATCAAAGTAAGCATGTGTAAGATAAAATATAATCTATCTTCCTAAAACAAGACAAAATACTTAAACTGGAGATGTCAGAAAAAGAGTGAAAGACAAACCAAAACAGAACCATAACAACAACAAAAACCAAATAGCCAGGGCAAGGACTGAGAACGCAAATCAAGGCAGCGGTAGCTATTCACCCAACTGCACCAGTAACCACTGTGGATGTCAGTGTCCATGGCGTAAATACACCCTCTAATGCAATGACTGTTCAGTTGATTAGAAACTATTGTTTCTGAAGAACACCGCTTTAAATACAAAGACATAGGCAGATGAAAAGTAAAAGGATGGGGAAGACACAAGACACGAACACAGATCAAAAACATTGCCAGGCGCTAGAGCAGCATCCTGCTGTTTTAAAGATGAAGGCCACCTGCTAAGGCTGGTAGGTGATAAGAAAAGAGCCACAAGTGACCTGAGCCCTAGACGACTTTGTCAAGCTTCGCAGTCCTGGGCTTTGCACCTCCAGATTTCATGTTATGTTATAAAAAAACTCCTACTTGGGCAAACCATGTGACCACAAGCATAAGTGCCAGAAGAAAATATCTATTAGCAATTTTCTATTAGAAGTTTCACGTTGTGTGTAGTCCTCAAAACAGTGCTTTCAGAATGAAGAAATTGAAATTCAGAAAGAAAATAAGCAGCCTAGGGCCCCACAGCTAGAGCTAGGATGCTGTCTAGAGGGCACGCACCTGCTCCCTGACGTCCCACAGAGCTGTCACTGTCACTATGGTGTTAGCATTATTCTTACATTTCTTGAACATGTGTGCAGTAGATGTGTCTCACCGAGATGAGGATAATTCTAAGCATAACATCTAGTGAATGCAGGTATTTGTTTTTTACTCATTATGTATATTTATATATGTATTTTTTTGAAAGTTTTTTTTTTTTTTTCTAGCTCAGCCTGCCTTGCCAGCACGTGGTGCCAGGGATCGAACCACGGTCCCCTGTGTCTGTCTAAGCTTGCTTAAGCAAGTGTGTTAGACCACTGAGCTATCTCACTGGCCCTAAAAGGTGTTTTTTTAAAAAGCTCAAAAGCCATAGTCAAGAATAAAGCTAGCAGTATCGACATGATCTTTATGAATTATTTTCTGTGAATAACTCCAGTGGAAATCAAATTATAAAGCAAGGAAAATAAGTCTCTGACTTACAAAAAAAAATTTATTTCTTTTGCAAAACTGGTTACCAAGATCTCTAAGCACAATAAATGCACAATTGGGAAGGACAGTGTAGATTAGATTAGAAGGGAGAGATGTGGACTGAGTCAAGGAGAAGTGTCCTGACAGCCAATAAAGAAGAAAACTATTACAGGCTGTATTTATGTGCTCTTTGTCGGGGATGGATGAACCTAATGGACTTTGTGCTATGAAGTTATCTTTTCCAAGTTTCTGGAAAGTATTATAGTCAGAATCCTGTTTTTTTTTTTTTTTTTTTTTTTTGGCAACCACCTTTGTTATGAACTGAAAATCTTGTCTGAATTGAGGGAAGTGTCACTGTGGCTTCATTTCAACTTTACTCATTAATGCATTATGCTGTTTGCAATATAGTCTCTGACACAAAGGCCATAAGAGACAGCTGGACTCGATTTTCCTTCACCTTGCAGAACAAAAAGCTGCAGCACAGTGCAAGCATCCTCAACAAAGAGTTACGGCTGGTCTCTATGAGTGCTGCTTCTGGTGAGCCGACACGCACAGGCGACATTGCAGCCAAAGCCTTGTTCTGGGACCTTCTTGCTGTAGGATCACAAGACAGTTTCTTGTCAGAGTTAAGGAATTTAGTTTTTATATTCTGGAAGCCATCAGAGTTGCCTTGATTCAATAAGTGGTTTATTGTGTCCAAATGAAGGGCTGGATCTTTGGGGAATAAGAAAATTACACTGGTCATATTCTCAAAGCTCAGAAAGCACCAAGGGTCATTGGGTTGTCAAATACAGGTGACAGATTAGAGAATTAAGACAGAGTCACTGGGCTGACAGTGAGAGTCGCAGAAGTCTTTTGGGTTTATTGATGTGGAGAGATCAGTTTGGACCGAGAACTTGTGTAGTGCGCATAGGTCATATAGATTGGGCTTTAGGAGAGTGCTAAGATTTACATATGTGTGAACAGAAGGTCAGAGCTGGACTAGAATCGATGGAACAGTCACAGAGTCACACACCGGTGTGAGGTGAGCTCTGAACAAACCTGGGGCAGGAGGCTCATGCATAAGGCCGGTGTGTGAAAAATGTTTAACAAGTACAATTCATTCTATTTTTTAACTGTTATGTGGACGAGTATCTATTAGTGTCCTTGTTAAAACACAGCTTTTCTCTCTTCTGCCCTGGTCACCTTGAGTTCCTTCAGACATAGATAATAAACAAACCTTTCAGCAGGCTTTGGCTTAGGAGAATTTTTTTTTTTTTTTTTAACCTTTGAAAGTTCTTTGTGATTATTACAAAACTCTACTACAATTTTTTTTTTCTAGAAGAAAAAGCTTTACATAGCTTTGCAAATTTATCTACTTTTCCAATTTCATCAACATTTCTGTTTTGAAATTATACAAAGGTTGACCCCTTAAGGTACAATTTTGAAAGAATGCAGAAAGATTTAGAAAATATGCACGAACTTCAAGTTCCCCAAGGGCCTAAGTAATATGAGACAAGTAGTAATTTCCCTGTGAAATGGAGACTGTTTGAAGTCAAATTGCTTTGTTATTTTCATCACTTTTACTTATGTGGGGGAAACACATACTAAGTTGGAACTGTCAATTTCCAGCACTGCAAAATAGCGAGGCAGGGAGGGTAGGCTAGAGTGGGGAAATTTCCATTATTTATATGACTTCCAGTTGTTTAGCTAGAGATAGGTTTTAAAAAAAATCCCTCTGCTGTGGAAATAGTCAGGTGGACTGTGTCATGGTTTCAAACCCCAGGGCAGCTCTGGGAGCCTGTAAATAACAAGAGGAGGATAATTCAGGAGACAAGCCAAGAAAATAAAGGAAGACATGATTTGCCTTGTATAAAAGCATTAAATCATGGTAAATGTATTCCTAGGACCCAACTGACTTAGGAGTGCAGGTCCAGAGAGTACCCATTTCAGGCCGCAATAATGTATGAAAGCAAGCACACCTCATCTTGTGTACATTTTTAATGTTAAGTGGCTGTTTCTCTCGCTGGTGAAAATGAAATCTTAGCCCATTCAGGCGCTGCTGGGGTATCTGAACTCTAATATACTTAGCCCGAAGCCTCTGAGTCCCACAGGGCTTGCCGGGCGCTGAGGGCCTGTCTTCCCGTCCTTGCTTATTGACTTCTACCCCCTGGGCACATTGTTCCCACCACTTTCAGGAACGAGCCCCGTGTACACGCAGGATGCTGCTGTCCTCGGGCCACTCGTGGGGCCGCTGGGCCCTGGTGGGATGCAGATTCGTGTGCTCTGGCTGTGTGCTGAGGGGGAGAGGCACCTGTCCACCTTGACAGCCCGCCTGCTCGCTGTCTTGGTTCTCCTATGGTGCCTCAGGAGGACACAGGGCCTCGAGCCCCTCTCTCTTCGCCTCTCAGCTTCCACACACTTGCTCAGGGTTTCTCTGGCTCCTGGTTCCAGCCTCCAAGATCTCTCTCTTGGGAAACCAGCAGCCCGCAGCCTCCTCGCTTTCACCCCCTCTTCTCTTCTTCCTCCCTCAGTGCTCAAACATTATGTCGCTGACTTCCTACCAATTCATTGTCTTCCCTGAGATGTTGACCTGACTGCGTTGCCTTAGTAGCAATCACGAGGTAATGGAGTGAATGTATTAAGTGACATCCACCACACTGGTGTTCTTAGTAGTACCTTATGGAAATGTACAGACTTTCTATTTTGATTCCTGAACATCTTATTTTAAGAATTGTGAAGAACTCCAGATTTTCTCTGGTCTTCAACTAACAACCTAACATGCTGTGCTCTTGTGGTTGGTATTTGCAGGCAAGAGCCTGACAAAAACGTCCTGAACCCGCAACCACTTGCAGCCCACCGTACAGGCAATAGGACCCCCGTGAACATTTCTGGGCAGATTCTTCCATCCCCAGTTCCCACATTCGCAGAGTGCTGGGAGTCAATGAGATGTCAAATCGTCTGAGGGAGCAGGGGTGCGGATGCTGTGGGTTATGTTATGCGGTGCGCCTCAGCTTAGGGAATCTCAATAGTTTAAAACAGACAGCAGTAGGCCTGCCCTTTGTCTCTCATGAAAGAGCGAATCCCTGTCTTCCAAGGCTATATGCAAACCTTTGCTATCTTTCAAAAGATAGTATATGATAAAGAGCAGGCAAAGGCTTGTTTTCAGGACACAGAAATGCAGAAGGCCCGGGGGTCACTGCCTCTCAATCTTGAGCCCTCAGGAAAGTCCGTTCTGATGGCAAATTGCTTGCATCACCAAGCAAGAGTTTTTAGCCTGTGCCTTGTCCATTCTCACCTAAAATATAGTTCAAGATTTGACCACTGGACCTAGAATACAGTTATGAAGGCAATAATGTGGTGATGAGTTCCTGGATATTTATGTGACAAGGGTGACAATTCAGAGCCATGATCAATGCTGACTAACAAGTTTCTGCTCCTGTTTCCCTCTCCAGTGTTACACACCACTGTCTCTCATACACTGTGTTCTAATAGATTCTCCTGTCTACTGAACAGTCCCTATTCATTAATCCACTAAAGATTAGTTTTAGTTTTTTTTTTTCAAAATGAGGATTAATGTCATCTGTTCCAAAATACATCAAAACACACTCATATTAACACCAAAGAGTAAGAAGGTGCTGGAGGATATTGTATTAAAGCTTCACTGAATTAAGATGGATTTCTTTGTTTAACTTGAGTTTTCACATATTCAGAGAACAGCTTGCAAACACAAGAACTCAGCCAGTGGATAGCAGTAGGAAACTGTGGCCAATTTTATATGGAAAAGCAGGTGAAATTTTCTCTATGGGAATGCTTAATCTCATGCAAATGACTTCCGTATAATAAAAATGGGCAAAATTCTTCCTACAAAGAGATTCTTCTCATTCCTCTTTGGCTCATATGCTTTCTGGAACTGTAGTGCTAACTTGCTGCTGATGGGGGCCAAATCGGCCACACTAGTTACAGTTACTATTGTTGAACAGCCACACAGGAGATGTACACAGTCTTAGGATGCTTTTGTCTTTATTGAAAAAGGGCCAGACAGTCTGGATTCAGTGGAGCAACTGTGGTCACAAGAACAGAGGGCTCTCGGGACAGCAGCTTGCCCCATGCCTCTGGGACTGCTCCAAGGCATGAGCCCGAATGGCTTCGCTCCCTTGCACCCCATCCTCCATAACTCATGGCTTTGAGGGGATGTTTCAGGATCCTTGCCACAAGGTCGGTACTTTATCTAGTTTCATTAAAAAGACAGCAACCTATTTATTAATCCCGACACAGGTAAGTTATTGAGTTATTCATTTGTGGCTTTTTTCTTCTCAGTCTCGGCTCTTTCCCTTGCCCCTTTAAAGCAGATACTGGGTTTTTCTGCTTCCTTAGGGGAGAGGGGGAGGAAGAGGGGTGCAAAATAACTTCCAGCTTTTGTGCTCAAGGACTTAAATCCATGAGAAGAAATGGCTTGAAGGCGGAAGCAAGATGGTCAGACGAAGCTGGGGAGGGGAGGAAAAGCAGGAGTGAATGACTTCCTTCAGAAGAGAAAGAGGTTAAAGGGTTTGGCAAAGGAGGTGAGCTCTGGACTCAGGCTCAGAACCCAGAGCCAAGTGGTTCTGTAGTGCGAGGAGTGAAGCAGTCTGGCTTCAGCCGAGATTACCATGCTCACAGCAAGGATGGGCTCAGAGAGCGGAGGGGCCTCATGGGACCTCTGTGAACGCTGGCCACTGGCTGAGCACTAGGGTGACCCTGGAGCAGAGGAAATGCCCTGCCCTGAGCTGGGAGGTATTTACGAGAGCGCAGCAGCTCACAAGCTCAGAACTGGGGAGTAGTGCTCTTCACTGTGAATGCAAGAGTCGTGCTTGCCAAAATTGCCCATTGATTGGTGCGAGAGATCTACCGTGCTGATCCCAATGATTGTCAATTAGCAGGCATTTTTATTCACTCACGTATTCACGTACTATTCCTGAAATTTTTATTGAGCTGACATGGCAAGCAGTACAAGGATGTACATAGTGTAAGGAACAACAGTGATGAACAGTATAGCCATGGAGGGACAGTGATACTGAGATAATAATAAACGCGAGGAGCTTAAAATTTAGTCATTAATTGAGAATACAAAAAATTGAAGCTTACTTCTTTTTTTCTGTATTTAGGACAGAGTCTATAGGGTCTCATGACGTGCATTGGACGTGCATTGGACTCCCAAGCACTGGGATTACAGGCACGCGCCACCATATCCAGTCTCAATTGCCCTCTCAGCGCGACCTGGGGGTGGGGCTGGAAGGGCATGCGGGGATTGAACCCCGGGTGCTGCACTTTGCCTAAACAGGCTCTTTAGTCCCCTGAGCTATCAGGTAACCCACCTTTTATTTTTTAATAAATAAACTTTCTTTGTTTTGTGATCGCCATTTCTGTAGATGGTGGAAAATTCCCAATCGTGCTACTTGTAAATACCTAAGTAAATCCTAGTAAAACACAAAATTTTTGCAAAGTATTCAGTTAAATTAAGACTGACACCCAGTTCAAAGTACATATTAATACCAGAACTATTTTCCCCTGTAGTTCTCAGAAATGCAGCTGGTTTTAGCAGACACGCAAGTGACATCCTAGCACCAACTATGCTAGGATTTCTCTGAAATCTCTCCAGAAGCTCCACCTGCTGTCCTCCTTCATCTTCCTTCTTATTCTATTGCAACTTTTTTTTTTTTCTATTTTAGGGTCTACAGGTGTTCAGGGTCTCACTACTAGATTGGACTCATAGTGGTCCGCCTGTTTACAGCCTCCCAAGAGCTGGGATTACAGGTGCTCGCCACCACGCCCAGTCTCCATGGCTGTCTCAGCGTGCTTCAGGGGTAGAGCCAGCACCGCCCCTGTGCCTGCTTGCAGGTGCTTTAATTCGTTGAGCTATTTGGGCAGCCCTTGAAACTTTTTTTTTTCTTTTTTAATGTATTTAGTACAGGGTCTCACTACACAGATCGGACTTGTAGTGATTCCCCGTTTTTCAACCTCCCAAGTGCTGAGATTACAAGCCAGCGCCACCACACCTAGTCTCAATCACCCTCACAGTTTGCTCCGGGGGTGGGGTAGGCACGGCATGCCAGGGATTGAATCTGATCCCTGCGTCTGCCTAAGCAAGGGCTTTAATCCCCTGAGCTATCTGACTGACCCTTCCATTGCAACTTTTGTTGATGTAATTTGTTTGAATTATTAATGATACATAACATGCTATTTTGCACCTAGTAACATTGTGTTACACTTATAAATTCTGGGGATTTAGAAGTTGGAAAGGATGCAATTGGGGTGAAGTCGCTCATCCTTGAGGTCTGGAACCTCTAGGAAGACTACTTCTGTGAGTGACTTGAAAACCAATGTCTGATATCACTGAAACTCATATCCACTTTCATCCTGGCAGTGAAATGACTCACCCCAAGAAAATGGTCCACATTGGAGTCTCAGCTGGGGCTGTCAGCACAAAGCCTTTATAAAGGGTTGGGGAGATAGATTGGCAGTCTAAGTGTCTTCCTGGCAAGTGCAAGGATGTGGGTTTGATCCCTAGTACCACATGCTGTGCCATCTCTGAGCAGAGCTGGCCACTGAAACTAGGCATGGTGGCACATGCCTGTATTCCTAGCACTGGGGAGGCTGAGACAGGATGATCACTATTAGTCTGAAGTGTGTAGCAAGACCCATACCAAACAAATAAAAAATTGAAAAATAGATATCTTTTTATGTAGTTGCTGGATCTTTTTCATAGCCTGGTGCATGGTGTGTATATTTCTTTTCCACATGATTGCAATTGGTGACATTATTTGGGTACTTCATAAGGACTTTCTTGGAACTAATAAGTGAATTTATCAAGGGAGCAGGATATAAGATAAATATAAATTAATTACAATTATGTATAGACACAAGTAAAAATACTATTTACTGTTACGCAAAAACAATACATAGTGGATAAATTAAATGCTTAGATACTTGTATAGGAATTGCATGTATAGGAATTGCATGTTAAAATTATATAAATGCTGATGAAGGAATAAAAGCATTTCTCAAAAGCAAAACACACCATTTCATGGCTTAGAGGTCTCAATATAAGAAAATCATCAATTCTTCCCAACTTATTTCACAGGTTTAACACAACCCTGATAAAATCCCAGCATGATTTTGCTGAGAACTTATTCAAAATTTATCCCAACTACCTGCAACAACCTAGAATCCTTCCATAAACTCCCTCTGCCCCTTTTAGCCCCAGTCTTGTTTGAGCTCAGTTTATTTCAGTCAAAATCTAGAAAGTAATAAAGACATTGAAATGGGCTCTCTCCCTAGAGCCTCAAGAAGGAATGTGTGCTTACCAACCCTTTCATTTTAGTCCAGCGAGCTCTCTGTCAGAACTGTAAAAGAATAAAGTCGTCCCGTTAAACCACCATATTTATAGCAGTTAGTCACAATGGTAATGGAAAACAAATGTACTCCCTAAGAGACAAGCCAATTTCCCATCATTCCTTTGCCTATGCTCATTTTATGTCATATGACTTACAATTCTCTGATCACAGATGAGTGACCGTTTGGTGGGCCTTCTCTGATACATGACTCTTCTTTGGAGACTATTTTTTCATCTAACACTGTATTTAACCAACATCCCTGAAAACAGTGTAACTAAAAGTCCATAAGAAAGAAAGTACTCACAAGAGTATAGTTCTTTTCTGCCTGACTTCGTGTTTTTTAAATGAAGTAAAAGAGGTTATGCTTTAAAAAAGCCGAGAAAATCTCTTAACTCTAGCATTCAACACTCACCTGGTCTTCTGCAGCGTATCCTGCTCATCAGATTCAGTTTCTTCTCTTGTTTTTACTTTTATTTATTGTATCTTTTAAAAGAGAATGATAAGTAGTAAAAAAAAATTAGAAATGATACAGAATTTCACTAAGCAAAGTAATAGGAATTCAACCATGGTTGTTATATTGTGTGCTGTTGTCCTCAAATTAGTTGCTCAGATTACCAGATACAAGCATGCAAAATTGGTAAAAAAAAAAAAAGTGATAAAAAATTAAAAAGGACAGAGAAAAAAATGTAAGTATGAACTGTTCCTTTCAATAGGCCAGCAG
The DNA here is from genome assembly GCF_000260255.1 of Octodon degus. Lineage (NCBI taxonomy): Eukaryota > Metazoa > Chordata > Mammalia > Rodentia > Octodontidae > Octodon > Octodon degus. Next base: position 8,619,000 of record NW_004524633.1, read on the forward strand.
AAATCAGCAATACAGTTATCCGAGCTATTCTATGTATATTCATGTACACTTCTTTTTCCCTTCCTCCTTCCTTTCTTTTCCCTGTTCTCCATCACAGTTGTTCCTTCCCTGGAACAGTTCCTTTCCCTCTCATGGTATCTATTGTAGCTTCCAGATTTTGTTCACGTTTTCAGGTTGTTGCACTAGTGGGACAATATGACGTTTACACATTCCGGTCTGATTTATTTCACTTACATGTATGGTTTCTAGTTTCATCCACTGAACTATAAAAGTCTCAAGTTAGTCTTTTTCATAGTTGAGTAATGCTCCATTGTGTAAAAATACAATATATTTTTAACCTGTTCCTCAGTTGATAGGCATTTAGGTTGTTTCCAGGATTTAGGTATGACAAGTTGTGCTGCTACAAAATAGGTGCACATATATTGCTGTGGTATGATGTTTTTTCTTCTTCTGGAAAAATACCCAGGAAGGAAATAGCTGGCTTAACTGGGACCTCCAATCCTAGCTTTTTGAGGAATCTCCATACTGATTTCCATAGTGTTTGTAGTAGTCTGTACTCCCACCAACAGTGGAGAAGGGCTCCTTTCCCCCACAGTCCTTCTAGCATTTGTTATTGGTTGACTTATTAATGATAGCCATTCTTTCTGGGATGAGATGAAATTTCAGTGCTGTTTTAATTTGTATTTCTCAAAGGACCAATGCTGGTGAAGGATTCTTTCATATATTTACTTACCATTTGTATTTCCTTATCTGAGAAGCATATATTCATTTCACATGCCCATTTTTGTTTTTGTTTTATTATTATTATTATTTTTTTTCTTTTCAAAGTTTTATTGATAAACATATAGCAATGAGACAGTTTCAAATCAAATCGAAAGTACAGTTTCAACAAATAATACACTGCATA
>NW_004524633.1:8628298-8631611 GCF_000260255.1 Octodon degus
GGCGGGAGGGGTGGGGCAGGTAGGGCGGAGTGGTGGGGGGCGGCCCGACGGGGTGGGAGAGGGTCCGGCCTACGCTGCCGCCTGGGCTGGGACTGGTCCCGCTGGCGCAGGGTAGCAGGAAGCTCTCCACACACTCACCGGACCTGGGCTAGGGTTGGGTCTCTTGTTGATTCTTGACATGCCTTCAAGTCAATTTTCCTAGTGTTGTAACCTGAAGAATTTGGTTTTGTTTTTGATGCTAATCTTTTCAGCAAACAAATTTTCCTCTGTTCCATCTTTAAAATTCCATCTTTCTTGTAAAACTAAAACTTTTTAAAATAGGCTTTTAGCTACTGCTTCTCAAAATAGACCCCCCTAACAGAAGCATGCAGCAACCATGCTATAGACTGAACATTTAGCTGTCTTGAAATTTCTTTTGCCAGTTTCATTATTCTGCTTCCCTTAGTCTCAGTATCCTGCAAAGTCTCAGGACATAAGCATAATGTAGAAAATTTTCTGCCTGAACATGGCATGGTTCCAACTGCCAATGGGGTCCTTGTTCTCAACTGAAATTTCTGAGCCTGATCATTACCATTTGTACTTTTATTTGAGTTCTGAGCTTCTGAGCTCTGACTTTAATACCCTGTCAAACTTGGCTTAAAACATTCTAGAGTGTCTTTTCCATCCTTCATTTCCAAAGCATTACAAACTTCCCTCACACACAATTTCCAAAGGCTCCTGAGACACGTGGTCAGGTTGCATCACAGCAGCAACCCCACTCCTGATACCAGAATCTGTCTTCATCACTTTCCTCATCACTGCCACAAAATACTTGACCCCTGAAATTTAAAGCAGCTGAAGTTTATTTTGCATCACGTTATAGAAGTTTCATGGTTGGCAGCACAATGGTAACACCGGGTGGAGGAAAGCTGCTCTCTGCATGGCAGAAATGAAGCAGAGAAGCAAGACAGGGACTGGGAAGGGAGATACACCCTCCTGGTCACAACTGCAAGTATTCACCTCTTCTGACAAGGCCTCATTTCCAACAGCAAGTCAGCATTAATACCCCACAGTCCAATCACATTCTGAACACATGGACACCGGGGGTCCATTTTAGACCTAAACTATGGCAGTGCTACCTGGGGATTCAGTTGATGGAATTAACTTCATATGTATTGAAGTGTGTATGTTAGATGAGTTCTGTAAAAACAACAGTCCTTCAATAACAAAACAATGAGTAACCACAGCTTTAAACCAAATGACCTAGTTCTTTGTAGGTATTTATACATACATCACATATACAGATACATGTACTGCTCTGGGATGATTTTTAAGATGCATTATCACCTGGAAAATATTCCACAGTACAAAGTACATGTCTGGATTTGAGTAAAGAAGTAGTTGTTAAATGAAGAAGTGCATAGATGAATAATAAGTTGGATGTGTTTATCAATATGTTTATTTTTCTATTATTCCAAACTCTAACAAAGATAATATACAATGTACTAATTATTGTAACTGTCCTACTAACCTGTTTTGAAACTAATTGCTACTCCTTTCTCAATAAAATTAATATAAAAATAATAATAATTTTTAAAAAAAGTTGGTCTGGGGATGTAGCTCAATGGTGCAGCACCTGCCCAGCAAGTGTGAGGTTCAGAGTGAGATTCCCAGTACCAAAAAAGAAAATAGTAAAAATAAGACCAAAAAAAGTCCCTTTGGAAAAGAAAAAACAACTCTAGGGAAGTATTAGGGAAATTCAATTTCTTTTTTAAAATTAAAAAAATAATGTATTTGGTACAGGCTCCCACTACGCAGATCTGACTCGTAGTGATCCTCCTGTTTTCAGCCTCCCTAGTGCTAGGATTACAGATGTGTACCACCTGGGAAGTTCAATTTCTAAAGCCTTTCAGCCTTTAACCTTTTTATTATGCATCTCACAGGACTTGTGCTTATGAGAGTTCATGTCTGTTTCCTGTGCAGTGAATATGTAGCAGCATGAACACCACACATTTCCTCTTGCACACACAAGTGCACTAACGGCTGTATGATCCAGCCCCCGTGCAGTTACAGAATGTGGATGGAATGATGAAAACCCCTTTTTAAGCCTGACTTTTAAGAAAGGATGTTTGTTTCGCTTTCTGTTCCTTTTCACTGCACCTCCTGTGATCAGGTTTTCATTTCTTTTCTTTCTTTCTTTTTTTTTGTTTTGTTTTGTTTTGTATTTTAGGGAAGGGTCTACAGGATGCTAGCAATGTCTCACTACTAGATCAGACTCGTAGTGGTCCACCTGTTTACAGCCTCCCAGGGGCTGGGATGACAGGCACGCGGCACCACGTGCAGTTGTCTCGGTGCGCCCCTGGCGGGGGCTGGCACAGCAGGCCTGGGTATCTAACCCCCGGCGCCTGCGCCTCTTTGTAGGCGCCTTAATCTGCTGACCTATTTGGCCGGCCCCGATCATGTTTTCTTAATGGAATACCTAGTGAAATGGTATTTTCTTAATGGAGAAGCTGAACAAGTGACAGTGATGTGAAGCGTTGATTTCCAGTGTGTTAGAAACATAAGATTGCTGGGGGAGGGGATATCAGAGCAATCACCTGATCCTGACCAATATGTACTAAGAAAGATCTCTTTACAACCAAGCAGCTTCTAGGTAAATTTATACACCAGGGCAAAATCTTTGATTAAGAAGTCATATTCTACAACTGGGCGTGGTGGCACACGCCTAAAATCCCAGAGTTGAGAGGCTGAGACAGGAGGATCACTACAAGTCTGAGCTGCATAGTGAGACCCTGTATCAAATAAAAAAATAATAATATTTTTTTTTAAAAAGTCCATGTTCTAAGGAAGGCAGTAGCAGACAACTTGCAGAAAAGAAGTTTGGATAAAATTGTTCCGCTTTAGAAATTCTGAGAGGTTGGTACTGGATTTAGGATTTCTTCAGGGAAAAATTTCATCTGGAACATATCTGACTTAATGGAATTGCTAAGAGAAATTTTTTTAAGAGTGAAACCTTTGGTCTTCTGCATGGGGCTCCTTCTCGTGCCAGCTAAGACTAGACATGCAGGTATTTTCAGATGTTATACGTCTCTCTGAGGAGTTACGCTGAAGAGATAGAGGCATTCAGGACTCGTGATTTGATATGTGAACGAGCCACTCATTTCCACACTCAGAATGTTAACCCCTGGTGACAAATTTATATAAGTCACTTAGAATAAATGAAGAGAAAAATTTCTGAAATGCCCATAAAATAAGAGAAACAGTTAGTTATAAGAAAAGAGACCCTGAGACAGAGAGAGAGAGAGAGAGAGAGAGAGAGAGAGAGAGAGAGAGA
>NW_004524633.1:8631905-8636520 GCF_000260255.1 Octodon degus
TTTGGGGACCTGACTTTTAAAAATATTTTACATATTCTAGATAGAAGCCCTATGTCTGAGGAAAAGTTAGCTAATTTTTTCCCCAATTCGTGGGTTATTGGTTGGTGATTTCTGTTGACATGAAGAAATTTTTCAAAAACATGAGATCCCAGTTATTGATTCTTTGAATTATTTGCTATGCAGTTTGGGTCTTGTCCATGAATTCTCTATCTACCCCTGTGTCTTCAAGATTCCTACCTACTTTCTCCTCCAGTAGATTTAGTGTTTTGGTTTTAATATTTAAATCTTTGCTCCATTTTTACTTTAGTGCATGGTTATGCACATGGATCTAATTTTAGTCTTTGGCATGTGGAAAGAAGGTTTTTCTAGCACCATTTGTTTAAGAGGCTATCTTTCTTTCAGTAAACAAGTTTGACCCCTTTGTCAAAGATAAGGTGGTTGAGTGTGCTTGTAGTTGTGTCTGCATCTTCTAATCTGTTCCACTGATCCTCAGGTCTGTATTTTCACTAGTACTATGTTGATTTTATCACAGTAGCTTTATAGTATGATTTCAAGTCAGGGACTTTGATACCTTCTTTTTAAAAAATATTTAATGTATTTAGTACAGGGTATACAGGGTCTCACCACACAGACCAAACTCACAGTGATCCTCCTGTTTTCAGCCTCCCAAACACTGGAATTACAGGTGCACCACCATGCCCAGTCTCATTCATGGTTTCAGTGTGCCCCAGGATAGGGGCTGTCATGGCACACTGGGGATCTAACCCTGGTCCCCTCAGGTGCTTTAGTCTGCTGAGCCATCTGTTCAGCCCCCCTGTGATACCTTCTGACTTGCCTTTATTGCCCAGGATTGCTTTTGTTATTTTAGGTCTTGTGTGGTTCCAGATAAATTTTGGAAATGTTTTCTCTAGATCTTTGAGGTTTACTAATGGTATTTTAATTGGGACTTCATTGAATCTGTATATAACAATTTTGGGAGTATGGCCATTTTCACAATGTTGGTTCTTCCTATCCAGGAGCAAGGAGTATCTTTCCATTTTCTGAATTCCTTTTTGATCTCTTTTTTCAGAGTACTATAATTTTCACTGCATAGATATTTTACCTTCTTTATTCCTAAGTATTTCATTTTTTTGGATGTTATTGTGAAATGTGTGGTTTCTCTTTTGGTTTGTTTGTTGTTTATAAATTGACACAGAAGCATGTTTCTTTGGTTTTTTGGTTCAAAGTAGAATAAGGAGCCAATGAGGCAAATGATAACTGTTTAACTTTGAGCTTTAGTTATGTTCAAAAGCCCACTAAAAGATATATTAATTTTTAAAACTAGTTATTAATAGGTTAGTAATTTTTAAAAATTTAGTTTTGTATTTCTTGGATAATCTACTTTAGCAAATAATAAGAATGACCAGTTCATAACCATTGGATGGCAGTCTATCCTTGAATGACCTCTCTCTTTAGGTCCAAAATTTGAACAGTGAGGTTTCATCTGACAGTCTGGGATGATGCCAGAGAACTGTCCAACCACTCTTAAACTGAGACAATATTTCTTTTCTTTCTTTTTTTTTTTTTGTGTTTTGATACAGGAATTTTCTATGCAGTTTAGCCTGGACTTGAGCTCATTTTGTAGCCCAGGCTGGCCTCAAACTTGCGCTGGTCCTCCTGCCTCAGCCTCAAGTGTTGGGATTACAGGTGTGCACTACACCTATTCTGAGTCAACATTTATTTATCTGTGATGTTTCCTTTACATGTATTTATCTTATAGTTTCTGTTTGTTGTCTTGCCATTTTTCTTTACTGGGAGAACTTGGAGAAGTGAAGCCTAGCTATGAGATAGATCATCCCATACAGACCCAAGTGGAGAAGAAGTATAGATGTGTGACCAGGGGTTTAAATTTTGTGTCAGGGCTGGGGAGATGGCTCAGTAGAATAAGCACTTCCCTGGTAAGCACAAGAATCTGAGTTCAATCCCCAGTTCTGCCAAAAAAAATTGTGTCATTTATAGACTGGGCATGGTCGTATGCACCTGTAATCCCAGAGCTTGGGAGGCTGAAAATAGGAGGACCACTATGAGTCTGATTTGTGTAGTGAGATCCTGTAGACCCTGTACTAAATACATAAAAATAAATAAATAGATCGATTTTGTCTCATTCATTGTGTTTATTTGCATAGGTTACTTTTCCTCTAAGAATATAAATTTTTGTCAATTATCTAATGGAAATATTTATTATTATTATATTATTATTATTATTATTATTATTATTTGCAGTACTGGGGGTTGAACTCTCAATGTTGTGCTCACCAGGCAGGTGCTTATGCCACTGAGCTATTTCCCTGGCCTGGAAATATTATTGTTAAAATTATTCTGACAATAATGTGTGGTAGTAAATACAAAATACTCATCCTAATTCCTAATAGCAAATTACAGGTTTGCTAGACTTACTTTTAAGAAGATTAAATTTTGAGGGCCAAATTCTAGTTAGTTTCCATACATATTTATTTATTTATTTATTTTTCCTTCTATGTCTTTCTAAACTTTTTGTTAAAAAATCATTTATTTACTTATTTGGTACCAGATCTCACTGCACAGCTCAGACTCATGGTGACACTCTTGTCTCAGTCTCCGCAGCACTGGGATTACAGGCATGTGCCACCACACCAGGTTTCGGTGGTTGGCACGGTGCACCTGGGGTTCCAGGGCTGGTACAGCATGTGGTACCAGAGATTGAACCTTGGTCCTTGCACTGGCCAGGCAGGCGCTTAGACTGCCAAGCTATCTCCCCAGCCTTCCTTCTGTGTCCTAAGCTCTGCATTTGGTCTAAGGGTACAACAGTGAGCAAAGTACCTACTAGAGAGCTTTTGGCCCAGATAATTACAATAGTGAAGATTGAACTAAAGGAAACTTGGGGATAGACACTATGGTTGCTTCAGTCTTCTATACTCTGTAATGGCCAGCATAGAGTCTGGATAGTCAGTGCAATTAAAAAAATCCTGTCAAATGCAAACTCAAGAGATGTGGGGGCACAAAAGGAATCAGCATGTCATTGTCTATTTGTGGATACAATGCTAAACTAATAAATGTGAGCTAAGCTGATGTTATTTGTGTTGCTATATTCAGAGGGTAACAAATCTTACAGGACACAGACAAGGCATGCAATAATAAGTGATCAAGAAATTCCTGAGTTTGTCATACAAGAGTGAGCCCTTCAAATCCACAAGCTCAGCAGGGTTCAGTGTATGTTAAGATCTCATCTGCTGAATTGGCTGCAGGGTGAGGGCCCATTTGGGGCAGATTAGCTAGAGTCCAGTTGGGTGAACTCAGGACAGGTGCCTGGCACAGGGGGCACATCTGGATGGGCCAACTTCATAGAATGCAGTGGTTTTTATCACAAGATGTCGTAGCTACGAATGTAGTGTCCAGTGAGAACCAATGTATTAAAGTTAAGAGACAGCCTTCTTGACCTAGGAACTGTGCTAGACACCAGATCCCAAAGTTTAATGACTTGACCTCTGTCTTCAAATACTTTTGTTTAAAATTTTAAGCCAATTTGTTTGGCTTTGCTCATTTTTTTATTTTTTAAATTAATAAACCACCCTGACTTGGAGTCTGTTTTGAATGAAAGGACCAGACTAATGTTTGTACATTCTGTGTGTACACTGTCCCACTTGAACCTGAGGTCCTGATGTCAATAAAAAGGAAGCAAGAGTTATTTCAAATTTAAGCATTAACATTTTCCCCTGTCCCCCCACCACTTTCTGCAGAATATTTTTTGTCTATCTCTAACAGTCACCAAAATGTAACAGTTCCAGCACTGAAGAAATATTTACATCTTCTGTCTATGACTCAGAAAACTTAGTGGTGAGCCCCTGTAAAATAAAAATGAAAGCTAGACACCACTGCCATACAATGGTAGAAGGTAAACACTACCATTACAAAAGAGAGGAAAGGGGTAGGAAGTAGTGATACCAAAACAGAGCAGAGGAAACATTAAATCCTGTAGCTCTGTGACCAACACCTGGGGCAAGTTTTAACCCCAAATGGCATGGGCAACCCTGCTCTTTGGGTATTGATAGTGGTTGAATTTCTCACGGCTTTTTCTTGGGCTGATTTTGGTTACTCTTCCAACTTTCCAGCTACTTGGCATCTTGAACTTCCTGACATCTCCAATGTACTTTAACTTCACTCTGTTTCACACACTGTCCTCTTAAGGGTACACTGCCTGTCCTCCCAGAGCATCTTCTGAAATCTAGACAGAGGCCTCTATGACCCCACACCCTTGCATTCTGTATGCCTGTAAGCCAGTACTGTATGGATGATACCAATGTATGCTGTTGGCTCCAGAAGTAGCCAGAGGATTTTTTTCTTGTTGACTGCATAGGTCTCTGAGTGTCTGGATGCCTAGATACTGTGGACCAAAGCCCAGCAAATTCATCCTATGTGTCCTTCCCCAACAAGGCACCCTGGGATGGTCTTCTCAAATGAAAGCTTTACAACCTTGCACGCTTGAATCTGCAAGGGGAAAAAGGTCTTGTTGATTCTTTTTTTTTTTTCCAACAAATAATACACTGCATATATTCTTCTTAGTGGTTAATTGCTGTACAAGATGCGGACTTGTGATCCT
>NW_004524633.1:8643260-8652623 GCF_000260255.1 Octodon degus
GAAGGGGCTCAGGAGATGGAAGCAGTGGGGAGGATGGGAGGGCAAGGGGATTAAAGAGGGAGTGAGATGACTCTGCCTGTTCCATCGCCCCACAAGGAATGGAAGTATTATTTCTTGCAAACACTGGGGAGAAAAAAGACAACAAGGCTACCAATAGCAAACAAGTCTTAATGGGATACAAAATGTTTTAAAGTCATAACTCAATCAACAGATGGAACAGAGAAAAAGGTAGCAAATGGCAGAATATTTCAGCAGATTAAAGCACCTACAAGCAGGCGCAGGGCCTGGGGTTTTGGTCCCCAGGCCTGCCATGCTGGCCCCATCCCCAGGGTGCACTGAGACTGCAATTGAGACTGGGCGTGGTGGTGTGCACCTGTAATCCCAGCCCTTGGGAGGCTGTAAACAGGTGGATCACTATGAGTTCGATCTAGTAGTGAGACCCTGAGCACCCTGTAGATCCTTCCCTAAAATACAAAAAAATTTTAAAAAGGTAGCAAAGAACAAGGAGAAAAGCATAATAATGAGGAAGCAAAGGGGCAAGGATGGAAGAAGGTGGAGCGAGGTATCTTTTTTGACCATCGGACTTGGTACATTTTAGGCATAGGCTTCAGACATTCATCCAGAGGCACACACTTTTGATCACACTCACAGCAGGAATGTGCACGTGGGTAGTGGGCTAGATCTCCTTTTTTCTCTCTTTCAGAGGGTGAAACCTTCCAACCCATGATAAATAAGCAGGATGATTTCCTTTCTGTTCTTCCTGTGGCCTCTCCAGAGTGTAGCTCTAGCCATGGACCTCCATGCACCACCATTCCTGACCTTGCAGTGGCTTCCCCGCTGCAGACTTGCATGTCACGTGATACACTTGTGCCTCCTTCCTTTGCCAGGGCCCAGGCAGAAGGAGCAGCAGAGGATCTCTTGTATCCCCAGCATGGTCACCTCCAGTCGTGCAGATGTGTATGGATTGTGCTGTTGAGTGATTTGTGAAATTTCAAAAGGGAATTACAACCTAGGGGCAACGTTGTCAAATTAGTAGATAATTTAAATTATTCCTGGAATCTTTTTAGGGGGACTGTAGAGTGGCATGATAAGCACATATTAGGTTTATATTTTCTATTAGTATATGTTTGTAATACATATTTGTTTTGGGGAATTGGAACATATATAAATATATTTTGATCATTTTCAGTCTTACTGTCTCCTACCCTCCTCCCCTCCCACTTCTTCTGTTTCCCTTCTTCATCTCCAAAAAGTCTGCTTTTCTTTCACACCATCTCTCCATTAGTTTTCTCTTTATTTATAGTTTGACTTTCTTGAATAAGAGATACCATGTGATATTTAACTTTCTGTGTCAGATTTTTTTCCTGTGTCTGATTTATGAATTTTTGATCTCAGTAATGAATGAGTACTCTTCTGGTACCCTTACGAACACCACATTTTCTTTCTCCCTCATCCGTTGATGGGCATCTAGACTGTTCAGAGCTTAGCTGCTGCGAACTGTGCTGCTACAAACATGGGGTATGCCCAAAGGCTTCTAAGAAATGGAGGTCTCTCCCAAGGAGATTGGTGTGAGCAAGCGTTTGCTTGAATCTTCTCTTTACTTGGGTGAGATGGAGGGAGGAGACAGGCCGAGTCTATCTGAAGCACCCACTTTCTCCTGAGAAAATTGTCATTAGTAGCAGTTCTGTGCTGAGCCCCACCTCCATGTAGCGCTCGTGTCTGTCCTATGCAGTCTCAGTTAAGAGCATGACTCTTAGCATGGTGATCTTGCTTCCAAACCCTCCAGATTGGGAGCTCCTTTCTTACTGGAATGGATATAGTGCCTCTTGCTTTGCGCATCGCTTTTGGTGTCCTCAGTAGGGAAGACTTTGAGGGCATTATGAGTTCTTCCATTAAATAATGAACTAGAGAAATCTCATCTCTCAAGAGCAGAAAACTAGTCTTTCCAGGATCAGTCTAGAAAAATCTCCATCAAAAAATGGAGAAAGAAATTATGTTCTTCTTTAGCAGGGACCTTGCCATGCTCTTGGAGTAGAAGAGCATTGGTTTTTGGAAATGCCAGCATTTTTCCTTTCTCTGCCTGAGATGCCCCCAGACTACCAAAAGTACTGTGTTGAATTTATTTTTCATTATGTATTTGGTATAAGGTCTCACTATGCAGGTTGCATTCATAGTTATTCTGTCTCAGCCTCCCCAGCAATGGAATTATAGGCATGTGCCATCATGCCTAGTTTGGGGGGCTGCCTCGGCCAGCCTGGGGCAGGGCTGGCACAGCAGGCAGTGCTGGGGATCGAACCCAGGTCCCTGGAACTTGTCAGGCAGGCACTTAGACCACTGAGCTATCTCCCCGGCCCCTGCACTGAATTCAATGTCAGTTGCCCATGTGCCAACAACTACAACCATCCCTGCTCCTGGACAAAAGCAGCCTCGAGTGGCCCAGGTGAGTTCTCTGCTGACCAGCCGGAGCACATCGATAGAGCTGTGAACCGCCAGTCATCTAACCCCACCTCAGACTTCCATGAATTGCTCATGCTTTTCCAAAGAAATAATTTAATCAGAAATTATAGTAAGACAATGAATATGAACAAGAAGAACAAGATTATGGAGCTCAGTGCTCCATATTGTCTTTTTTGTTTGTTTTTTGTTCACACCTATTTGCAGTGGACAGTGTGAAACTCCTACGCAGAGCTGGCGCGCAGACCTGACACCTCTGCATTCCCTTCCTCGTCCTGCTTTCCTCCCTGTCTCCCTCTTCCCTCCTGTTTTGATGCTCTGTTCATTTGAGAAAGACCTGTCTCTTTGCTTCCTGTTATCTGCCTTTTAATTTTCTAATTGTGACTCAGTTCCCTTCTAACATACAGTTATAGTGAGCAGGAAGAGTTTACCGATCCTCCAGCCACGCTTATCATTCTATTTGACAGGAAATTTGAACTAAGACTGATAAAGTCCTTACTGAAAGTCATGCAGACATCACGGGCTCGGGGCGAAAATGCAGGACTCGTGATAGAAAGCAGCTTTGGTTCTTTTCTATTTATTTTTCCTCCTTATACCAGCATGCTACTTCTTCAGGTGACTTCCAGACTTAAAAAATAAAAATTCTAATATTAGGAATTATTTCTTCTTCCTTTATCCAACCGTATACACACAGGCTTTGGTACCATTAGCAGAACTTTAACAGTAAAGGGGCAGTAACTTTTTTTTTTTTTTTTTTTTGTGGAACTGGGGATTGAACTGAGGCCCTTGCACATGCCAGGGAAGTGCTTATTCCACTGAGCCATCTCCCCGGCCCCCTTAAGGATTTTTTTTTTTGGCCTCAGGTTGTCTCCAGTGCCAGACTGGATGGGCTTGAGTATCTGGGTATCGAACCACAGCACCCTGAGGCTGACTGCTATCTTCAAGCAGAAACTTAAACAACTGAGCTAATGGGCAGGCCCTCGTGGTACAATAATTTTTAAGCCAGCATTCCCGGGGAGCTGATGCCAGCTTAATAGATTAAGAAAAAATAATTTAAAAAATGTTTTTACTACAGACTATAGACAGGCTTTTACTATAAAGATTGGACTCAAAAAAAAAAAAAAAAGATGGACTCGCAGTGATCCTCCTGTTTTCAGCCTCCCATGCACTGGGATTATAGGTACGTGCCACCACGCCTAGTCTCAGTGTCCCTCTCAGTGCGCCCTGGGGGCGGGGCTGGCATGGCAAGCTGGGGACAAACCCCGGTCAAGAAAGAATAAAATTGACGTTCAAGAGTTTAGCACTAAGAGGTCTATCCCACGATGTCCTCTCTGCTTTTGGAAATGTGGCCCAAATGTTACCTTCTTCTGTCCCACCTAGCAGGGTGACCAGGAGCGGAGCGGCGGGGGTCACACTGTCTTCCTGAGAGTCTGCTCAATAACTTGATCTTGTTTCCTGTGGATACCTCCTTTCTCACAGGGCACATTTCTCATTTGTGCTTGAATTGTAAATATTTATCTACACAAGCATTTCAGGACATTAGGGGGCAGGAAACCCGAGAAATCTGCTGGAGTCGATGACGAAGAGCTGGCTTCGGCCTTGAAGCTTCCGCGCCACGGGCAACCCCTGATGTCGCTTAGCTGTCTCTATGTGCTACACATAACTTAACTATGTTAATGAGGAGGGAAGAGATGGGTGAAAGGCCCAGGTCCACAAGGAGCCTGCTATCGGGGGCCCAGGAGAATGGAGATATGTGGTGTCTACCTTAACGAGGACAACTCATGATTTGACGTAAGTTATGGCATTTTTCTATGTGTCTGGAGCTATTCCAGATGCTGGGAGATACACCTGTGAAGAGGGTAAAGCTTCTGGGGCAGGAATCCAGTGGTCTGGGGACAAAGCAAACACCTACCAGGGTGACCAGGAACACTGGAGGACAGGTTAATGAAAAAAATTTTTTTGTGCTGTTATTAAAATGATGGCTATGGCCAGGGAGATGGCTCAGTGGAATAAGCGCTTCCCTGGCAAGCACAAGGGCCTGAGTTCAATCCCTGGTTCCACCAAAGAAATAAAATAAAAACACGCTTAAAATGATGGATATTCGAAAAATTCATGAAGTGAATATTTCTGCATGTTGTAGGAAGTAGACTCGGGGAAAAAAGACTACAGAAAGGTAAAAGCAAACAGGCAAAACCAGAAAGCCCAGGGAAAAACAAAGCATTTAATCAATGTAGGATTTTTGTGAATTTGAAATATTCTGCTACCCTAAAGAGTGGCTTTTGAAAGCTACTTTTGGAAGGGGAAGCCTCTTTAATGAAAACAAGATCTTGGACTTATGAAATATAAAACTGATAAAATACATAAGCTACATTTCATTAATAATAATTAATGACCAATTCAAAGTCTTTACCCTAAATAAGCCAGTTAGTGAGAACACTGAGACAGTTTTTATGAACCCAATTTCCTGAAACTGGATTTCGTGGGGCAGCTGCCACATACTGCTCTCAGCATCTCTGTTTTGATTTTTTTTTTAGCTTGCTTTGACTTCAGGACATGGGGAACGTAATGATCTATCTCAGGGAGGAGGCCACACTGATAGAGCTTTAGTGGCGGGAACACGTACAGTTCATGAAAGAACAGCACAAAGCCACACAAGGCCACCTTTAAAAGATGGGAAGGTGTTCATGACAGTGAATAGTATGCTGGCCACCAGACAAATGTCTGTTAACTACATTAACCCCTGTGTTGGAAGATCTGATGCATAATGCGTTTGAGTAAGTGTTTTTAAACATAGGAATACACTGTGTGTATAGTGAAATTTAGTGAAACATTCATATGCTCCCTAAAAATGAAAAGTCATGTAAAATACCGGACTCAAACTTTCATTTCCGTAAGTAATGGCATGTTTTGCTTTGTCAGACAATGATATTTGTTTTTATTTATTTTTTTCCATATTTATTATTTAAAAGGCTATAAGTAAAATTCTGAATAAAATTTTAAAGAGCTATACTCTTATTAGCAATTATGCTTCCATCTAAGATTTCTGTCCCCAGTGCATCTCATAAATCAAGGGCAGTGACAAATGCTACAGTGCTCAGGAGAGAGCACAGTGAGCTCGAGGAGAAAGGGACCACGTATGCCAAGGAACACAGAGGCCCAGAGGTGCTGCGAAGGTGAGCAACTGGGAAGTTGAGCCCAGGCAGGAGAGTGGCACCTGAAGGAAGGAGCAGTTTAACTGACGTGGAGCCATGAGTTGACTCTTACTGGCTTATAATAAACAACTAGGGAATTGGACAGAAGAGACTGTTTTTAGGCACTGAGCCCCCCGCAGCACAGGATAGCCAGCCTGCGGGCAAGGAAACCATGCAAGGGGAACGTGACCTTCGAGCATATTTTCTACCTTTTTCCAGATCATGGTACAAAGAAGTGGAGCCTGAAAAACTCCACTTATAACCTTTCTGGGCAGAGATAACAGACACAAGAATCTGGAGCTGCTGGTGCGCAGCACATGTGGGGGAGGGCCCAGGAGGCCCTTGCTTTTGCACAGGAAGAGCTGCGGGCATCTGCATGAAGTCCTTGGAGTTTTGGTTGAATTCCACGCTGCGCTTTTTGAGATGATTCGATGAGGTCTTGCAAAGAACAGGTACAGGATTGTTTTGGTTCTTGTTGTTATTATTATTGTTGTTGTTGTTGTTAGAGATTTTAGCAGTTTCACAGCATCCTAAAATATTTAGCTGAAACTCCCAAAGGCAAAACTTTAGGCATATATTTATTTAAACCTAGAATAAGAGTTACTTTAGATCTGACCTAATATGGACCAAAAGAAAGCCTCAACAGGGTTGATTTGACTTCTCAGTAAATGACCTGCTTCCTTGAAACAAAATGCAACAAACTTTAGATGAGAAAATATGATCCAGTAACTGAACAGCGTAACAGTCATAGTCTGCTTGTGATGCTGTAACAGAAGATCAGAAACTGGCTTGGGTTATAAATAAGAGATGCTTGAGCTTTTATAATTTTGAAGGCTGAGAAACCCAATATCAGAGTACAAGAAAATGAGATGTCTGATGAATGGCTACTTCCTAGATCAAATATAGTTCCCTCTCTTTTTGTGCTTGCTAAAAATGGTGGCAGGGGTTAGCTAGTTCTATGTGGCCTCTCTTCTAAGGGTACTAATCACAATCAGGAGAGCTTTACCCTCATGACTTCGCTGCTTCCTTGAAGCCCCATGTCCCAACACTTTCACCTTTGGAGTTAGCACACAATATACGCATTTTGTGGTGGAAAAAGCAGTCAGATCATGACATTTTCCCCTGTGCACAGAAAGATCATCAACATGCAGAGAAGCAGAAGCATGTGGCCTGCAGTAAGTAGAAAGAAACAGGGCAATAAAAAGGGATCAAGCAAAAGACAGACATGATAGAATTACTAGGTAAAAGTTTGTCTGCAATTTATATTTACATATATGTTTAGATATTGTATATATAGGATTAAAATTTCATAAGTAAACAATAAGGAGAGAATTGAAAGTTTTAAAAAGAATAGGGTTTTACATTAGAAAATATTTTTATGTTATATAAACACAAAATCCTACATGAAAAATTCACTAGAGGAATTTATCTATAGACTAGACAGTGGGGAAGAAAGATAAGTGATCTTAAAAACATAGAAATAGGAACTTTCCAAACAGAAGGATAAAAATTTGAATATGATGAAAAACTTTCAATTATCCATGAGCAGTGGATCCTTCATAGGTGTGGGGCCTTGTCTGTCATGTTAGGCTTGCACTCACGAGAGCGTGTCACTTGGTGAGGGCTCTGCCATTGCCTCTTGAAGTTCTTAAGTCTTTCTGAGCAGGCTTTCTCTCATTTTCATTTTGTATTGACACCCCCACATTACATGGCTTGTTATGACTACAGAATAATATCAAGTGGTCTGAAATTTGTATAGTTGGAATCCTAGAGTTGGCACATTAGCAGAGAAACGTTTGAAGATATAATGAAAGTAGTATTTCAAAATATCATGCTATAAACCCATGGATCCAAGAGCTCAATGAAACTAAATGATAAAAACCAGAAGAGACTCACACCACAAAGAACCACAATCCTATTGTTGAAAATTAATGATGAAGAGAAAGGCCTAGAATCCAGCCAGAATAAAAATTAATGTGAGGAAACAAAAGATGAGAATTACCACAAATTTCTTCTCAGAAATTTTGTGCATCAGAGAGAAAATGGAGCAACTTCATTAGTGCTGGAAGAAAAAATAAAAACCATCAACCCAAAGCTGGGTGGTCAGCAAAAACATTCTTCAAAAACAAAGTAAAAAATAAAGAGAGAACTTACTTAGACTAAACTTCTTTAGGAAAATTATGATCAGTAGAGAGTGAACTATAAGAAATATTAAAGGCAGATTTTTCAAGCTGCAGACCTGGTGACTTCATCAGTTTTCTGTTGTCACAAGAGAATACCCAAGACCGGATGATTTATAAACAGTAAAGTTTTAAGCCTGGCCTGATAGCTTAGTGGACTGAAGCCCCTGCTTAGGCAGATGCCTCGACCAGAGTTTGATCTCTGGTGTGCTGTGCTGGCCCCGCCCACGAGGCATGCTGAGACAACAATTGAGACTGGGTGTGGTACTGCACGCCTGTAATCCCAGTGCTTGGAGAGTCACTATGAGTCTGATCTATGTGGTGAGACCCTGTAGATCCTGTTCTAAATACAGGAAAAATAAAGTTTAAACAATATAGTTTTATTGGTTGTAGTTCTGGATTCTAGAATGTCCAGAGTTTGGCATTGGTGGGGCCTGTGTGCTGCTTTAGCTGCAGTAGAAAGCAGAAGGCTACGAAGGTTGGTGTAGAAGAGCCCAGACATGGGTGCCTTCTTTTCATGAAAACCTTTCTCTCGAGAAAAAATCCCGAGCCCAGGCCTGGCGAGTATGTGGGAGAGCTTCCAGCTTCCCTGCGCCCTTGGGACCTCTCTGGACCAAAACTCAGACACACCATGTGAGTGAGACCCTCTACCGCACCCTTGGGACCCATCCAACCTTCTGGAGCCCCTGCTGCCAGGCCTGCCCAGTGAGTGAGAACTTCTGCAAAGCTCTCAGGACCCCCAGATCCAGCCCAAACTCAGACCTGGCTAGTGTGTGGGAGAGCTTCTGCACACCCCTGTGCCCCCTGTGCCAGGGGCACAACAGAGGGGCACCACAGGTTCACTGTTATGCCAGAGGGGCACAACAGGTTCACTTTCAAGGGCTGCAGCAGGAAAGAGCTCAACACAACAGCTAGACCCAGGCCAGGCATAACTGGATGAATTCAAACTTAATAGATCTGCACCTGAATTTCAGTAGGTGCTAAGGTTATAACTGCACCAAAGCTCTATACCAAAGGTCAGAGGTCAGCGCTATATGAAATGACAAAGACAAGGATCAAAATGCAATCTCAGGCATCGAGCCTGAACAAGTGAAGAGGACACTAGCTCAGCTGAAATGAATGAATTAACAGCGTCGGAAGTAAAGAAACAACAGCAGAAAGGCATAGAGGAACTCAGAGCAGAATTAATTTCTGAAATAAAAAAAGAAATCTCTGAATTCATAGCCTCTGAAGCAAAGAATCAAATACAGAAACATATGGGGGAAACCCAATGAACACCCAGAACAAGTGCAGAGGACACTAGCTCAGCTGAAATGTATGAATTAACAGCGTTGGAAGTAAAGAAACAACAGCTGAAAGGTATAGAGGAACTCAGAGCAGAATTAATTTCTGAAATAAAAAAAGAAATCTCTGAATTCATAGCATCTGAAGTAAAGAATCAAATACAGAAACATATGGAGGAAACCTAATGTGAAAAAAACTCTGCAGTAAAAAAATTAAGAACTGCCTCTAAAGAAGACACTGATAAAAAAAAAATA
>NW_004524633.1:8653623-8657300 GCF_000260255.1 Octodon degus
ATGCTGTATACAAGAAACACACTTAACTCATAAAGACATTCATAGGCTGAAAATCAAATGATAGAACAAAATACTACATGCCCCAGCACCTCAGAAAAAAGCAGGGGTAGCAATTCGGTTTTCAGACAGTCTCAGGTTCAAACCGAGAATGATCAAATGAAATAAGGAAGGCCACTATATACTGGTTAGGGGAAAAATTCAAGAGGAACAATCATAAATATCTATGCATCATACACAGGAGCACCCAACTATATAAGACAGATCTTAATAGACATGAAAAATCTAATATCCAATACCACAATTTTAACAGGAGACCTTAACACTCTCTTATCCCAAAAAGATAGATCAACCAGACAAAAAATTAGCAAAGAAGAAGAAGAACTGAACCAGAGCTTGAAACAAATGGACTTGGTGGATATATACAGAGTATTCCATCCAAACACAGCTGAATACACTTTTTTTTTGGCTGCACATGGATCATTTTCTAAAGTAGACTACATACTAGTCTACAGGTCATGCTTAAGTATATGCAAGAAAACAGAAATTATCCCATGCACATTATCTGACCACAGTGCAATGAAACTGGAAATAAACAACAAAAGAAACCAGAAAAACCCCTAAATACATGGAAATTAAGCAACATCCTACTCAGCAATCAGTGGTCCACAGATAAAATTAAAGAAGAAATTCAATAATATCTACAGTTCAATGAAAATTCAATTGCAACTTACCAGAATTTATGGGATATGATGAAAGAAGTTCTCAGAGGGAAATTTATAGCTGTGAACTCACACAGGAAAACAGAAAGGGAACAAATAAACACCCTAATGCTGCACCTCTGATATCTAGAAAAGGAAGAGAAAATCAAACTCAGTGTCCAAAGACGGAAAGAAATCATAAAGATTAGAGCAGATATTAATTCAATTGAGATGAAAAAAACAGTTCAAAGAATTAAAGAATCAAAAAGCTGGTTCTTTGAAAGACTAAATAAAATTGATAAGCCCCTAGTTAACCTCATCAAACAGAGGAAAGAAAAAATTCAAATACAAGCAATAAGGAATGAAAAGGGTGTAATCACCACAGACCCAGTGGAAATTCAGAAGATTATCAATAGCTACTTTGAGAATCTTTATGCTCACAGAATAGAGCCACAGACGAAATGGACAGATTCCTAGAGAGGTACAAATTGTCAAAACTGAATCAAGAAGTTATAACAAGTTTCAATAACCCAATAACAGCCGATGAAATACAAAATGTAATAAAAAGCCTGCTGACAAAGAAAAATCCTGGTCTTGATGGATTCACAGCTGAATTCTACAAGAAATTTATAGAAGATATAATCCCTACACTCCACCAACTCTTCAATGAAAGTGAAAAGGAAACAGTTCTCCCAAAAATCATGCCTGGAGGCAAGTATTATACTGATACCAAAACCAGGGAAAGACACAACTAAAAAAGGGAACTACAGGTCAATCTCCCTCATGAACACAGATGCAAAACTCCTCAATAAAATCCTAGCAAATAGAATACAACAAATCATCAAGAAGATCATACACCATGACCAGGTTGGATTCATCCCAGGGATGCAAGGATGGTTCAATATTAGAAAATCTATGAATGTAATACACTATATCAATAGAGTGAAAATTAAAAACCACATGATCATCTCAATTGATGCAGTAAAGGATTTTGACAAAGTCCAACACTCATTCAAGTTCAAAGTCCTACAGAAAATTGCAATTGAAGGGCTCTACTTCAATCTGATAAAAGCCATCTATGACAACCCAATTACTAATATAATTCTAAATGGGGAAAGACTGAAATCCTTTACTCTCAGATCTGGTACAAGAGAAGGATGTCCTCTATCACCCCTACTATTCGATATAGTTTTGGAATCATTAGCTAGAGCCATTAGAAAAGAGAAAGAAATAAAAGGAATAAGAATAGGTAAAGAAGAAGTTAAATTATCTTTATTTGTAGATGACATGATAGTTTACTTGGAAGACCCAAAAAACTCCACCAAGAAGCTACTCGATTTGATACTCAAATTCAGTAGCTTAGCAGCATACAGTCAATACTCAAGAGTCAATAGCATTCCTCTACACAGATAACAAGCACACTGAGAGGGAAATTACGAAACAATACGTTTTACAATAGCACCAAGGAAAATGAAATACCTTGGAACTCATTTAACTAAAAAAGTCAAAGATCTTTTCAAGGAAAATTATAGTATTCTTAAAAAAGAGATTGTAGAGGATTTCAGAAAATGGAAAGATATTCCATGCTCCTGGATAGGAAGAACCAGCATCATGAAGATGGCCATACTCCCAAAATTGTTGTACAGATTTAATGCAATCCCTATCAAACTACCTCCAACATACCTCACAGACCTAGAGAAATCATTCCTAAAATTTATTTTGAACCAGAAAAGATCTAGAATAGCAAAGGCATTCCTGGCCAACAAAGACAAGGCAGGAGGCATTACAATTTCTGACTTGAAATTATACTACAAAGCTATTGTGATAAAATCAGCATGGTATTGGCAACAAAATAGACCTGAGGATCAATGGAATAGACTAGAAGATGCAGAGGCCTCCATGAACACACTCGGCCACCTGATATTCGACAAAGGGGCCAAACACACTTACTGGAAGAAAGATAGCCTCTTTAACAAGTGGTGCTGGAAAAACTGGCTCTCTACTAACTAGCCAAAAACTAAAACTTGACCCAGGTCTATCACCATGCACTAAGCTAAAGTGAAAATGGATTAAAGATCTAAACATTAAAACAGAAACAGTAAATCTGGAAGAGAAAGTAGGAGAAACTCTTGAAGACATAGGGGTAGGCAAAGAGTTCATAAGCAAAAGTTAAATCACACAGGTAACACTTGAAAGAATTAACAACTGGGACCTCCTCTTATTGAGAAGTTTTTGCATGTCAAAGGAAATTACCAACAAAGTAAAAAGACAACCCACAAATTTTGAAAAAATCTTAACTAATAAGCACTCAAACGAAGGTCTTCTTTCTAGAATTTATAAAGAACTAAAATACATTAGCACCTCCAAATTTGAAGACCCAATCCAGAAATGGGCATCTGAGATGAACACACACTTCTCAAAGAATGCAGTTAAAGAAGTAAATAAATATATGAAAAAATACTCTATATCACTAGCCATCTGTGAAATGCAAATTAAAACAACACAGATACCATCTCATCCCAGAAAGAATGGCTATCATAAAGAAGTCAACAAACAGCAAATGTTGGAGAGGCTGTGGGGAAAAGGGAACACTTCTCCACTGCTGGTGGGAATGTGGACTGGTGCAACCATTATGGAAATCAGTGTGGAGACTCCTTAAGAAACTAGCACTGAGACCCAGAGTCCGGGTCTGGCTAGTGAGTGAGATGATCCAGGGACCGCCAGATCCTGAATAGACCCAGAGCACAGGCTCAGCAATGAGTGAGTGAGGGAACCCAGGACACCGGATCCTGAGTTGATCCAGAGCATAGGCCTGGCCAGTAAGTGAGACCACCTGGGGTCCACTGGGTCCTCATTAGACCCATAGTGCAGGCCCAGCACGGAACCCTTCAGCAGAACTCCCTGCAAAGAGGCTAGAGGCAAAACCCACCCAGCTGATTCAGGAGCAGAACATCTTGCCAGAGTGACACAAAGGGTTCA